>NC_064628.1:322863479-323177729 GCF_023864275.1 Schistocerca cancellata | reverse complement strand
CATCTTATCCGCATGGCTGTAACGGATCGTGCAGCCACGTCTCGATCAATGAGTCAACAGATGGCACCGTTTGCAAGACAAGAACCATCTGCACGAACAGTTCGACGACGTTTGCAACAGCATGGACTATCAGCTCGGAGACCATGGCTGCGATTACCCTTGACGCTGCATCACAGACAGGAGCGCCTTCGATGGTGTACTCAACGACGAACCTGGCTGCACGAATCGCAAACCGTCATTTTTTCGGATGTATCCAGGTTCTGTTTGCAGCATCGTGATGGTCACATCCGTGTTTGGCGACATCGCGGTGAACGCACATTGGAAGCGTGTATTCGTCATCGCCATACTGGCGTATCACCCGGCGTGATGATATTGAGTGCCACTGATTACACGTCACGGTCACCTCTTGTTCGCATTGACGGCACTTTGAACTGTGAACGTTACATTTCAGATGTATTACGACCCGTGGCTCTACCCTACATTCGATGCCTGCGAAACCCTACATTTCAGCAGGATAATGCACGACCTCACGTTGCAGGTCCTGTTCGAGCCTTTCTGGATACAGAAAATGTTCGACTGCTGCCCTGGCCAGCACATTCTCCAGATCTGTCACCAAATGAAAAGTCTGGTCAATGGTGGCCGAGCAACTGGCTCATCACAATACGCCAGTCACTACTCTCGATGAACTGTGGAATCGTGTTGAAGCTGTACGGGCAGCTATACCTGTACACGCCATCCTAGCTGTGTTTGACCCAATGCTCAGGCGTATCAAGGCCGTTATTACGGCCAGAGGTGGTTATTCTGGGTACTGATTTCTCAGGATCTATGCAACCAAATTGCATGAAAATGTAATGACATGTTAGTTCTAGTATAATATATTTGTCCAATGTCTAAACATTCTGTGTGGTGTCTGTTTGTTCTATATCGTGCCTCTCTACCACTTTCGCGCAACGACGCTCTGAGCATGTTTTTTAGGGAATTGACTAGTTTGAACCTGGTACCTGTTGCTGGTAAGGAGACACCAGGCCACACATGACATGTAGAATTCAGAAGAGTTCAGTGAGACTAGCGATGATATAACCAAATACTTAATGATTTCAGCGTCAGCTCCACTGCACTCCCTGTAAAGGAATCTTAATACAAACTAAATTTAGTGGAAGGGGTTCAAGGCTTTCCTATTTTTAGTTAGCTGGTAAAATAACGTCGAAAAAGCAATTAAGTTTACCATTGGAAATTTTATTCTACTCACAAAACATCGTTTAGAAATTGCACTATTGATAAAAGGAAATGTTTTAATACAGGATGGTAAAAACCAACTGCGTTCAACAAAAATGTGAACGAATATTCCCTGAATGGGTTTCCAAGTTCTACAGTGGATCAAAGGATGACCTATGCCATATCACATCTATAATCTAGGTTTAAATTAAGTTTCACAAGAGAGAAAACTATCAAAATGGTCTACAGTGACCCTCAATTATCTTTAATGACTTATCTAACTTGTCGTAAATTACAGTGGCTGATGTAGCTTCTCAATAACTACATAACAGAAAAATCATCGAGTTTCAGATTTTTACTTCAAGTGGCAAATGTGAACACCATGAGCTTTAATTGACGATCGACACTAGTATTACGTAAAGGGGATGTAACAGATGAGACTTCTGCAGTTCTGAGTGAAGCCTTATGCACTCAAAAATGCGGCATCGTGTGCGTTCATTACCTTGTCGGTGTTCGTCATGAGGCGGCGGCCGGCGCAGCTCCGTCCAGCTCGCCCTCTCGGAAACAACTCTCTCCTAACTTTTCCTTACTACAATTTACCAAAGTTGGTTTAAAAAAAAAATATCTGGCTGTGTTTTCATCTGACCAATCAGGGTCTCAATGTTAACCTTAAGATCCACCTCCAAAAATTCTGTCTATCCAATGAGAAACGTTATACATTTCGTGGTGGGGCAATGTTTTTAAGGTTTGCAACGTAACAGAGACGCGAAAAAGTCTCACGCCAAAACTTGCAGCTGGTGTGGTCCTTTTAGCGTTATCGTAAGATCTATACTGTTCTTCTGGAGGGCTCTATCTTTTAACATGGGCTGGGGGGTGGTCCTGATTTAACACAGACGCGAAAAAGTCTCACGCTACAACTTGCGGGTGGTGTGGCCCTTTTTGGCTCTGAGCACTATGTGACTTAACTTCTGAGGACATCAGTCGTGTGGCCCTTTTTGTGTTATCACAAGATCTATACTGTTCTTCTGGAGGTCTCTAGCTTTTAACATGGGCTGGGGGGTGGGCCTAACGTAACAGAGACGCAAAAAGTCTCACGCTAAAAACGTGCGGGTGGTGTGGTCGTAGCGGTTAGCTGGCGACGTGGGTGTCCGTACCTTATCGTAGGGCCTTCTCGCTTAAGACGGTTCTGCTCTCGGCTTCTGTTCTCGTTTCTCCCCTCGGAACTGTGTCTGTCTCACGGTGGGAAGGTATGACATGCATTTAGGCATTCTTGTGTTAGTCTGTGGTAGTCCATTTGCTCACTCGTTACTCGTATTACTTTGGTTAATTTAATGTCACGAAGTGTGCATTAGTTACCTTTAAGGTTGGGCGCGGTGACTTGATGTTAGTCAAGAATGTGTTTCAGGCGACAAAGACGCCGTTATCAACACCTCACTGAGTTTGAACCAGGTCGTGTAATTGAGCTATGAGAAGCTGGATGTTCCTTCTGCATGTACTGTATCAAAAAGATTGGGCTATGGACGGCCACCTGGCACTACCGAGAGGGAAGACCATTGTGTTTGGCGTGTGCCTCTGGCGCATCGTACTGCATCTCCAGCAGCAATCTGCGCAGCAGTTGGCACAACACTGACACAACGAACTGTCACAAATCAGTTACGTCAATTAGAGCTCCGAGCCAAACGTCCTGTAGAGTGCATTCCACTGACCCAGAAGCACCGTCATTTGAGACTTCAGTGGTGTCAGGGGAGAGCTCACTGGAAGGCAAGGTGGAGATTTGTTCTGTTTTCTGATGAAAGCTGGTTCTGCTTCGCGCCAGCGGCGGCGTGTACTGCTTAGAACGAGACCAGTCGAGCGCCTGCAACCAACCTGTATGCGTGCTAGACACACACGACATACAACTTGAGGATGTGATTTAATTTGACAGCAGGAACACTTTCCTGGTTATCCCACGCACCCTGAATGCAAAATTGTACGTCAGTCTGATGATTCGACCTGTTGTGCTCCTATTCATGGACAGCATTCGAGGGGGTGTTTTCCAACATGACAACGTTCATCCACATATCGCTGTTGTACCTCCAGATACTGTATCCAGTGTCGACATATTGGCTTTGCCTGCTCGATCACTAGATCTGTCTCCAATGGAGCAGATATGGTCCATCAATAGACGACATACCCAGTGCCATCCAAAACCAGCATTAACCGTACCGTTGTTGAAAGACCAACTGCAACATACATAGTTCTCCATCCTACAAACTGACACCGGACACAGAACAGCCACATTTGCAAGCTTTCCACATTCTGGCGGTTACACCTGGTATTAATGTACCAGCATTTCATATCTGCAATGACTTACCTCGCGCTTACATTAACCTGTGATGTTGCAATATTAATCACTTACATACGTGACCTAGAAAAATGTGTTACCAAAATTTCATTACGCTACATTAATTGTATTTTTTGGTGAGATTTTTTTCCGTCAGTGTATATCTGCATCAATTTCTTGTATTAAGTATAAGTGTAATAACTCCTACTGCTGTGGTGGAGTATCTGGAAGAGATGAATTCAACAGCATTTCATTCTTTGTCTAGTACCTCCCGCCGCAGAAGTCAAACACGCGCCAGAACAAATGGATGTGGTCAGCACATAGAGGGCTCCGCGTCCGCGGCGGCTATTCCGCGCAGCGGCTCTCGCGCAGCGAGGGCGCCACCGCTACACCACGTGCAGACCGCGGCCAATAGCCGCTCCCTCCGGTTTCGTGTATAGGGACCCGCTCTGCCCTAGTCCAGTGCTGATGACACCGCATTCCTAGCCCTTTATCCTACCCTTCAACGGTCCCAACGTACCCTCCAAACCCACCTTGACCAATTCACCGCTTGGTGCAACCAGTGCTTCCTCAGTGTTAATCCCTCCAAGACCCAGGCGATCATCATAGGCCCCACCACACGCTCCTTCCGCCTCCATGATTTCTACCTCACCCTTTATGGCCGTCCTATCCACCTCACTCCTACCCTCAAATACCTTGGCCTCACACTCGACCGCCACCTCAGCTGGACTCCCCATCTCCTTACCATCCAAAACTAAGCTCACAACCGCCTCCACCTCCTAAAACTCCTGTCTGACCGGACATCATTCACACCTATAAATCCTTGATCCACCCCATCCTATGTTATGCCAGTGTAGCTTGGTTTTCCGCCCCTCCCCAGTTCTATAAAGCCCTCCAAACCCTCGAATGCCATGCGCTCCTCCTCCCCTTCCGCACCCGCCTTTCGTCCCCCACACGCATCCTCTACGACCTCGTCCCCTTCCCCCACCTTCTCCTTTTCCTTGAACTCATCCGCACACTGTATATCGTCTGCCGCCTTGATCCCCCTCAACCCCTGGTGTCTCCCTTCCTCTCCACCCCCAACCAGGTGCCGCCTCTTTACCGTTATGTCCCACCCTCTCTCCATCTCCACACCCTCCATCTCCTTTCCCAATGCAACTTCCACCGTCTACCCCTCCCGGATGATGAGCTTCGCCCTGACATCTACCCTTCCTACCAACTCTAACCCCATCTTCCTGCCTCCACCTCGGGGCTCCCTCTCCTCCCCCTGGGCTCCTGAGTGGGTTCCCCCTCCTACTCCCACTCCATCTCTTGTGCCTCCTTTCAGTGTCTATGCGCTCCCCTGTGCCCTGTCTTCCCTCTTCATCTCCCGCCCCACGTGTCTCCTGCCTCTTCGTGTACCCACTGATGCCCCCCCTCTCTTCACCCCACCACTTCCCCTGCTGCCCCATGCTCTCCCCTCCTTTCCCATCCTCTCTGCCCTTTCCCTCGGCAGGTCCCGCCTGGCAGTTTTATTCTTCGTCGTGTGTGCTCCAAGTGGGTTTTAAGTGTGTTGTTCCGGAGAGTATTTACTACTGTGGCTGACTTTTAGCGTGTGCTTGTCCATTCAGTGTCTTCTCTGAGTTTTGAAGACTCGCCAACTGTCAACCGTGTTTTTTAACTTTCTGGTGACTTTTAACTGTCCTCCACGAACGTCTCTGTGTTAGTCTATTTTTTACCTCCATTTTCTCCCATTATTCTGTTTTATGTTCCCCTTTCTCGCCTTATGTATGTAACATTTTATTCTTATTTTAAGTCGTAATGTCACTCGGCTGAAGAGCGGCGGACTGTGCCGCTGACAGCCCTCCCCTGCCCATATGGGGCAGGGGAATGAAGTCACAATAAAGAAAAAAAAGAAAACTGCTTTCTGGTCTTGCTCGTTTTGACATTTGCCTGGCTCTGGTTCTGAGTGAATTTACTGTTGGTGTTTGGTGTTGTAGTTTCTACAAGACTCCGCTGTTCATCTCTTCCTTGTTGTGTTGGTCATAGTCAGTTGTTGTCGTTGGTCTGTCGTCCGACTCGTCCTTGTATTTACCCAGTGGTGCGTGCTCCACCGCCGGCGGCTTCCCCGCCTGGCGGCTCCAATCCACAGCCCAAGGCGTTCCCGCGGTTGGTTTTGGTTACTACACTTTGAAACCTCATAAGTTCCGAAAAAATTACTGAGTGTTCAACACAGGACTTCCCAATTGTGAATGTCATATATATATATGCCATGCGCTCCTCCTCCCCTTCCGCACCCGCCTTCCGTCCCCCAAATGCATCCTCTACGATATATATATATATATATATATATATATATATATATATATATGTATGTATATCCCTCTAGGGAAGTGACTGTTCGGTCGAGAGCACACAGTAACAAGTAACAATATCAGCCACTGGCAAAACACGGCCAAATCGGAATAGCGAAGCAGAAGTCCGTAACCGCAAAGAGGTGAATTCCAACATCGACGCCTGAAGATAGGCGAGATTGAAGGTACGCAGGCGCGAGGGGAAGTGACTGTGGAAGGGCGCGGCAGCACGGAGACAGGAGGATAATTGCTGGCGACTCGTTACCGGAGAGAGGCGTGTAGCCGCTGGCGGCGCCCCAGGCGATCCTGGTATTGCATAGATCAAGTAGCGCCACTCTAACGAGCGAAATATCGATGTTTTACTGTTATCGACGGATCAGTTGGATACAGCAAAACTAACCGCGGCTTTAGCTGTATGTTTCTAGTATCTGGTACAAATAAGCAAATACGTCAGTCCGAACAGAAGTAAAAGGAATGTTGCAACGCTGTAATGCCAGTATAACAGAAGTGGAGAGCGTTGTGTTGGCATGAGAGCCAACACCGTGTTACTAGAGGAGGCCGAAATGCAAGCGTTTTAGCTCACGCAGGCTGGCGTGAGGAGGGCTGCTTCAAATGGTTCAAATGGCTCTGAGCACTATGGGACTTAACATCTGTGGTCATCAGTCCCCTAGAACTTAGAACTACTTAAACCTAACTAACCTAAGGACATCACACACATCCATGCCCGAGGCAGGATTCGAACCTGCAACCGTAGCAGTCGCGCGGTTCCGGACTGCGCGCCTAGAACCTCTAGACCACTGCGGCCGGCGCGTGAGGAGGGAAGAACTATACTGACGTGAGGTCTGGAACATGACAAGGAATTTAGAAAGCGGACGTAATTAGTTTTATACTTAACTTTAATCCATTAATGATGGTTCAAATCAAATGGTTCAAATGGCTCTGAGCACTATGGGACTTAACTGCTGAGGTCATCAGTCCCCTAGAACTTAGAACTACTTAACCCTAACCAACCCAAGGACATCACACACATCCATGCCCGAGGCAGGATTCGAACCTGCGACCGTAGCGGTCGCGCGGTTCCAGACTGTAGCGCCTAGAACCACCCTGCCACTCTGGCCGGCCATTAATGAAGAACGTCGCTCTTGACGGTACATGATTCACAATATTATCTGTTCAGAGTACATTCTGGAAGTAACTGAATATGGCGCCTTGCTAGGTCGTAGCAAAGTACGTAGCTGAAGGCTACTCTAAACTGTCGTCTCTGCAAATTAGAGCGTATGTAGACAGTGTACCATCGCTAGCAAAGTTGGCTATACAACTGGGGCGAGTGATAGGGAGTCTCTGCCGTGTGGCGGCGCTCGGTCTGCAATCACTGATAGTGGCGACACACGGTTCCGACGTGTACTAACGGACCGCGGCCGATTTAAAGGCTACCACCTAGCAAGTGTGGTGTCTGGCGGTGACACCACAGAGAGTACGTGCAGACCTGTATGCCGTCTACGTATTTCACGAGTGTCTGGATTGTTTGAAGAAAAAGCGCGTGTCATTTACAAACCCATAAAATGAATTATGCTTCTTATTTAGAGGCAATGCAGAAGACTTACTGAG
The DNA here is from genome assembly GCF_023864275.1 of Schistocerca cancellata. Classification (NCBI taxonomy): domain Eukaryota; kingdom Metazoa; phylum Arthropoda; class Insecta; order Orthoptera; family Acrididae; genus Schistocerca; species Schistocerca cancellata. Next base: position 323,170,250 of record NC_064628.1, on the reverse strand, counting down.
AGAACAGCTGAGATGTTCGCACAAAGGTGTTACGACAAAAGGGATTGCCACGGCTGTGATTGTTCTTAAGTAGAAAAAAAAATTGGCAGAGGACTGGAATAATAAGGAAAGAGTAAAGGAAAATACTTCAAGTATCAAAGTGAAAGAAGACGTTGTTCTGGCAGCATTTTCTCAGAATTCCTGCATAGATCCCTTTGACTTTGATATCGCTGTGGTGCAATATCCCTTCTCTTCCTTATCCGACGATAAATATTTCCTCGATTTCATTAAATCACGATCATCTCCATAAGACAACCATCAGTTTAATCCTCACAAAGAGAAGTTCTGAATCCTAAATAATGTACTTCCCAGAGTTGGTGAAATGAAACGCTGTTGAATTCCTATCTATAAACAGCAGAAATCGCTATAGTTCTATTTGAAAAACAGATAAACAGTTATGCTTCAAATGGCTCTGAGCACTATGGAACTTAATATCTGAGGTCATCAGTCCCCTAGAACTAACCTAAGGACATCACACACATCCATGCCCGAGGCAGGATTCCAACCTGCGACCGTAGCGGTGGCGCGGATCCAGACTGAAGCGCCTACAACCGCTCGGCCACAGCGGACGGCAATTATGCTTTACTTAGTGACGACTTTCTTACAATTCCTCCAGGTGAAAACAGAATTACGATCATTCTATCGTTCTCGAAACATTTGATATTTATAGCTTAACTGACTGATTCTTTTTTCTGGAGGCGCAATCTAGGTACACGAGTAAACAGGGGTCCCTGGTGGACGATATTCGTATTACGATTCCCTTCTTCCTGGGAGTAAGTTGAAAGCGTGTTATTAAACAAACAACGAATTTAGAGAGATCAGGTATCATGGTCAGGGGGAAAAGCGGCCGCAAGAAATAAAATTTTAGAGCAGCCGCAACTGGCACACGACTTTTCTTTATTACCGGTTTCGCTTGTCGTAGGCGAATTTACAGGAATTGAGTATCCAAGTTGACACGTGAAGTTTATTTAATTCAGCACAGCGCCAACGTCAGACATAACGGATTGGTGCATCATGATATTCTCCTCATACTAGCACTGGTTTCTTTTGTGTATTGAAAGTGCATATTACTGTTGTAACAGGATCTATGGTTTGTCTATTGTGCTCATGCTAAATAACAATTAATAGAACGACCACTATCTATGAAAACAGTAACTTCTTTTATTCAAAATTCAGTGAGAAATTTTTTGTTAGTGAAATACATTTAACTTTCATTCTAAATAGAAAAGTATTTAGCTGAGAGAGAGACTTAACTTATGACCAGTTTATAATTTTGCAGTGAACAGCCGGCCGCGGTGGTCTAGCGGTTCTGGCGCTGCAGTCCGGAACCGCGGGACTGCTACGGTCGCAAGTTCGAATCCTGCCTCGGGCATGGGTGTGTGTGATGTCCTTAGGTTAGTTAGGTTTAAGTAGTTCTAAGTTCTAGGGGACTTATGACCTAAGATGTTGAGTCCCATAGTGCTCAGAGCCATTTGAACCATTTTTTTTTTTGCAGTGAACAACATTTACAATTTTTTTATAAGATAGGAAAATGGTTGAAAAGTAATATTGAACCTATGCCTATTTTATGATTCTACAGTCAATATTGATAGTAACATTATTGAGACCATTCAGTTTGAACAAGCCTTGAAGGCAAAAGTATATGTCGTTTTCTGTTGCCATTATGCCAATAGCCATGTTATCTTATAACTGTTTTTAACGTGAACATATGCAAATGCCAGAGCTCATTGCATTCACGTGTGGCAAAATATAGGTTGTGTTTGTCCGTTAAAGTTACTCATACTTATTTTCTTAAACAAGAATGTCAATAATTCTCTTGAATGATTAGGCTGGCGACCGTTTTCCTTACTCTTTGAACAGTGTAAATATTGTTTGTTACTGTTTAAATATTTACGTAATTCTTACTTTCACTTCCGATAAGCCACCTCCGTTAGGTACAACACGGTCAACATAACAAAATTCCTCTCAGAGGGTAACACTGCTCTGTTGCTTTATACCATAATTACTTTAACAACATAGTTTTTATTTCACGACCTGCCTCCAACTTTAAGGTTATGGTAAAGCAGTGGCAGACAGGAGTGTTAAACGTGGCTTTTCCGTGACAGGACTATTTTTTCTGTTGGGGCATACTACGTAATACACCAAATTTGGTATTTGATTGCATAAGCTACGTAGAAGCGGTTGCAGTGTTATAACTTCTCTCAATCTCGATTCGTCCTCTCTTCTGTAAACGTATCTGGCTCATCTCACTCACCTTCTCTTGGATTCCGCAATATCTGGTTCATTATACAAGTCACAGACTTTCTCGTTTTTCTACGCCATCCTCCTCCCTAACGAACTGCTTCAAATATCTTCCACGTCATTTTAATGAAACGACTCAACGTGAGAAAAATTTAACTGGTAATTCAGGATGGGGTGTGGATCTGGACTAAGGACCCGTCCCACAAAAAGAAACTTCTGCATACACATCGTACATCGTAAGCTACCGAAAAGCTATGTGGCGGAACGTACGTCTGGTACCACTAACTCATCACCTCTTCCGTGTCTGTAAGCAAGCGTCTGTATTAGCTCTAACTTTCAGAGTTTTCTCGTCGCGGTCACTAGTCGAGATTTATGCGGGAGGACGTACTAAGTTGTCCGATTCTTCCCGGTATGTGTTCTCTCGCAATTCTAACAGTGAACCTCTGCGTGATGCACAACGCCTCTCTTGCAACGTCTGACACTGGAGTTTGTTGAACATCTCTGCAACGCACTCGCGTCGTCTAAACGATACCGGGACGAAACGCGCCGCTCTTCGTTGGATATTCTTCATCTCTTCTATCAGTCCTACCTGGTAAGAGTCCCATATTGAAGAACAGTACTCAAGGATCTATCAAACAAAAGAATTCTAAGCCACTCCCTTTGTGGATGAGCTACATTTCTTAAGACTTTGTAAGGTGGTGTGGTCTCCTGACCTTCATTTCTTACACATTCCGACCTCACCATTGTATTCTGCGTATCGAGACTCTTCATTCGAGCCCAAACTCGATAGGGTAGAGTCAATTTTACATGTTTCCATTTAATCTGTATGCAAATCTTATAAATAAATCGCAAGTGCACAACGAGATTAGAAAGTCGAGGCTGGCATACACAAACATTCAAGACAAGACAGCCACAGGAAATTTGTTTGGCAGAGGCAACCAGCCCACTGGAAAGTTCGTAGGAGGGTGAGTTAGGACGCATCTGTGTCGGCCAGCCAACTGCCCAGGGACCAAAACAGTTTTTTTGCCAGAGAAAATGGATAATGGCTTGCGTGTTCACCTTAAAAGCAAAATGTGCGGTGTGAACACAGAGTATTAGTTAGCGCCTACGAGCGAACATTGAGTGGCATCGCAGTGTGGGGTGGAAATTGCTTCTTGCATGAGCCAAAGGGTACTTGTCAGATCAATCCGTTGTGCAACTCGTCAAAATAACACCCGAATACGGACACTGTTCGTAGGAATCTCAGCCTTGTAACTGCTTTTCCTATCTGTTTTATGTGGTCATTCCACCTAAGGTCGTTGTGGATAGCTATTCCAAGATATTTTACGGCTGATACTGTCTCCAACTGTTTGTCATCAATGTGTAGCTGTACAGTGATGGATTTCTTTTTCTCTGTATTCGCAATATCTTACTTCTATTTACATTCAGTGTCAACTAACCGAGTCTGCACCATTCTGCAATTCTCTGCAAGTCGTCCTGCAAATTCTTACAATCTTCTGGCGTTGCTACTTTGGTATAGACAACTGCATCATCTGCGAATAACTTTAAAGAGCATCCGACGCTTTCTGCTAGATCATTTATGTATATTGTAAACACCAACGGTCCTATCACACTTCCCTGTAGCACTCCGGATATTACTTTTAGTTCTGTCGATTTTGTTCCGTTACGAGGGATTTGTTGAGTCCTATCTGCAAGAATGTCTTGAATCCAATGGCAACTTCAAAAATGGTTCAAATGGCTCTGAGCACTATGGGACTCAACTGCTGTGGTCATCAGTCCCCTGTAACTTAGAACTACTTAAACCTAACTAACCTAAGGACATCACATACACCCATGCCCGAGGCAGGATTCGAACCTGCGACCGTAGCAACAGCGCGGCTCCGGACTGGAGCGCCTAGAACCGCACGGCCACCGCGGCCGGCTCAATCGCAAGTCTGCCCCGATACTCCGTAAGCTCGTGTTTTTTTTTTTTTTTTTCATTAAACGACAATGCGGCGCGATGTTAAATGCCTTACTGAAATCAAGGAACGCGGCAACAACCTGAGCGCCGGTGTCCACTGCGCTGTGGATCTCATAGAGGAACAGAGCGAGCTGAGTTTCTCAGGATCTCTCGTTCGGAAATCCATGTTGATTTTTATAGAGAAGATGTCCATTTTCCGAAAACATCATACCTCTTGAGCATAAAACATGTTCCATAATTCTACAACAGATTGACCTCAACGATATAGGTCTATAATTGTGTGAATCTGTTTTATGGCTTTTCTTAAAAGCTGGAATGACCTGCGCTTTGTCCGCAGCTCGTGGTCGTGCGGTAGCGTTCTCGCTTCCCGCGCCCGGGTTCCCGGGTTCGATTCCCGGCGGGGTCAGGGATTTTCTCTGCCTCGTGATGACTGGGTGTTGTGTGATGTGCTTAGGTTAGTTAGGTTTAAGTAGTTCTAAGTTCTAGGAGACTGATGATCATAGATGTTAAGTCCCGTAGTGCTCAGAGCCAATTGAACCATTTGACCTGCGGTTTTTTCCAGTGGTTAGGTACCTTCCGTTGCTCAAGCGATCTACGATAAATTACTACTAGAAGATGAGCAAATTTTTTCGCATAATCTTTATCTTATAGATATCTCATCAGGTTCTGACGCGTTTCCACTACTATGCGATTTTAGCTGCTCTTCAGTTCCGCGATCGGTTATCTCAGTATCTGCCATTTCTATGTTCGTACGACGGTTGAAAGGAGGGACTGTGTGACGATCTTCCGCGGTGAAACAACTTCAGAAGACAGAATTCAGTATTTCGGCCTTCTTTCTGTTATCTTCCGCTTCGGTGCCAGTGTGGTCGCTGAGAGAATGAATAGATGATTTTGACCTACTTATTGATTTTACAGACGACCAAAATCTCTCAGGGTTTTTTCTCGGGTCGGTTGACAACGTCTTACTTTCAAAATCATTGGACGCTTCTCTCATTGCTCTCCTTACGCTCATTTTCGCTTCGTTCAGCTTTTGTTTGTCAGCTAGGTTTTTACTTCTCTTGAATCTGAGATGAAGTGCTCTTTGTTAACGCAGCGATTTTCTAACACGGCTATTAAACCATGGTGGATCCTACCCATCCCTTAAACCTTACTCGGAACATACTTATCTAGGGCATTGAACGATGCCTTCGAATTTTTTTCTATTTGTTTTCCAGATCTTCCTCCCCGTCGACGAATACTTGATGCTGACTGCTGAGATATTATGAAATTTGTATCCTGTCACCATTGCTGAGCAAATATATCTTCCTACATTTCTTAACATTCCTTGTAGGACCTGTCGTCATAGATGCTCTCACAGCCGTTAACTGATTCGGTAAGTTCAGGTCTGTTTGTTGCCAGGAGGTTTAGGATGTTACCCTCACGAGTTGGATCTCTATCCGCTCAAAGTAATTTTCGGACAAGACATCCAGAACAATGCCACACGAATCCCTGTCTCTGGCACCAGTTTTGATGGCATAACACTCCAAATCTATACCTGGCAAGTTGAAGTCACCCCCTACAACAACGGCATCAACAGGAAAATTACTAATGATAATCCACAAGTTCTGTCTGAAGCGCTTTACAGCTAAAGATCCTGACCCAGGTGGTCTATAAAAGCATCCGATCACCATTTTTTACCGTTCTTTGATACTCAGTTTCAGCCAGATTAATTCACATTTGGAATCCGTGATAACCTCGCTAGATTTTATCGAATTTTTTTTACTGCAATAAACACGCCGCCAACATTGGCGACAAACCTATTCTTACGATAAACATTCCAATCTGAACTTAGGATTTTGTTCTCATCGACGTCTGGTTTCAACCAGCTCTCTGTTCGAGAAGGGAGTAGTTATTTATCATTAAAAATAACTGTTACTGTATAATAGACGTACAACACCGATACGGATGCGTCATTTTTGTGGATGAAGGGGCATGCTGAGATGCTGAGAGTGTGCAGAGTGAGAAAGCTGACCAGTTGGCTACGGAAGCAACGACAAATGACATACAAGAGCGATGAATGGCAGCAGATGATCTCGGTGTTGTAATTAAAGACGTGGTCAAAAATGAATGGCACAAGGCGAGGGAGACCAAAGATCTGCACTAGGGCACTTGGTAAGAACAAATCCACCCTCATCTGCCGAAGGCCCAACGGTAGGATGAAAAGTGACCTTTGAAACATAATTCAACTTGGGTAGGTAATGGGAGACTGTTTGGAAGGATTATTAAAATTCAACCACAGCTGCTACCGATGACACCCATATAGACTCCGGTTGGTACTATTACCATATGGCGACTGTGGGCAGCTCAAGAACGTTAATCGTATCTTCTTCGGCTGCCCTCGATAGTGAAGAGAATCCTACTGGCTTATAACGGATCTGGCCTGCATGCGTCAAGCACTTCCTTCTCGTAAGTTAAGCGTCCTGTTTACGAAGAATTTAGACATTTACAAATTGCTGGTGGAATTTGTCTGTAACTGAACTCAGCTGTAGCTGTTACGTTTCGGTATGTGTTGTGTGTACACGTGTGGGGGAGCTGGGGGCTGAAGGAATGTGCATGTCTGAAATTTGATTGTTTAATTTAAGCCCCGATATATTTCCCCTGTATTATTTCATTATAGCTTTCCATGACGTTCTGTGTTTGGTTGTCTGCATTATGCACCGAGAAATGGAGGTTTATTTTAACGTTGTAAAGCATTTTATGTTTGGACTCGCTAAATGTTGGAACCGAAGGCCATTAAAAAACTTTTGGTTCATTATTTTATTTTCTGGTTTCATCTTTCGACTGTACTTTTTTACACCACAATGTTATTGAGGTACCAGCGCAGGCAGCACTCAAGCGGTGCTATCCTATCCGGCGATAGTACTGTAAAGAAACCAGTATTAACCAAAAAGTAAACTGAAAAAGTAGCTTTGAGTGTGTCAACATTAGCGACTGTGAAACCAATTACGGTGGTCAGAAACAGTCTGAAAACCATGTAACGGTGTTGCGGGGTACATTGTACTCAGAAATAAGTGTTAAGAAAAAAAGTCGATACGTTGTGCTATTTCCGAATTAATTATCATTGAAGTTAGCCGATCAAATGGTTCAAAAGGCTCTGAGCACTATGGGACTTAACTGCTGTGGTCATCAGTCCCCTAGAACTTAGAACTACTTAAACCTAACTAACGTAAGGACATCACACACATCCAAGTCCGAGGCAGGATTCGAACCTGCGACCGTAGCGGTTGCGCGGCTCCAGACTGTAGCGCCTAGAACCGCTCGGCCACTCCGGCCGGCGTTAGCCGATAGGACGGTCGCTCACAAAGACGGGGTGAGTCAGGAGGAAAGGTAGATGCTTTGAGGGGTGGTAGTATTAACGATTCTGAACAAAAAACTTCATATGAACGTATGCCCTATTCGGACTGGTTTCCGAGATAGAACACATTTAACATCACTTTTGTGCATGTTTCTTGAATAGTTCCAAAACCACGCCCTGCAGTGAAAAAGTGTCGCAATACAAAATTAAACTATATTAAGTTTCCTACAAAAAAGATCCTATTAATTTTTTCTCTAAGACTAATGGTTTGTGCGAAGAGAGCGCGAGAATGTCAAAAAACTCGCTCGACGTGCATGCGCTGTAGCTTACGTAGTTTTTGTAGGCCAATTTGAGGTAGTTTCCCGACTTGAGAGACTACAAGTGTCCCGTATCAAACTGTTCGTCTCAACTTGCTACCTCAATATGCTATCGCAAATTGGCCTACAAAAACTATGTAAACTACAGCATATGCGCGTCGAGCGAGTTTTTCAACAGTCTCGTGCTCTCTTCGTACAAACCATTAGTTCTAGAGAAAAAAAAAAATGAATAGGGCCTTTTTTGTAGGAAATTTAATATAATTTAATTTTGTACTGCGACACGTTATAGCTGGACGGTGCGGTTTTGGAGTTATTCAAGAAAAACGTACAAAAGTGATTTTAAATGTGTTCTATCTCGGAAACCATTCGGAATAGGGCATACGAGAGGGGACCCAAAAGAAACCGGACTCCGAGGGCGCTGCCACTCGTAGACGTAGTGCAGGGTTCTCACGCTAGATGGTGTTAGTAGAGACCTTCATGAAACAGCTGTGCAGACGGCGTCAGTGTAGAGCTGAACGTGCAAGTGTGATATTGTGTTTCTCTGACTGTTGGCGGGTTACCTCTCCGAAGTCGTTATGGCCACTTTAAAAGAACAAAGAGTGTGTGTGAAATTTTGTTTCCTGCTTAAAAAACTGCAACGGAGACACATCAAATGCTTCAGGAAGCTTTCCAGGAGAACGCTATGAGCCGCACACAGGTTTTCTAGTGGTTTGGGCGCTTTAAACGTAGTGAGATGTGTGTTGAAGACCAAGCTCGTTCCGGACGCCCTTCATCGCGAAATGAGGAAAACATTGAAAAGGTCCGCCAAAAGATCAACGAGGATCGTCGCCAAACGATTGACCAAATTTCAGCAGAGACAGGAATCACTTGGAGCTCGTACCAGCGGATTTTGATGAGGGTTTGCACATGAGACGTGTTGCTGCTAAATTTGTTCCGCGCCTTCTCACACAGGAGCAAAAAACCATCCGCATGAATGTGTGTCAGGACTTGAAAAAAGAGACTGCACGTGATCCAAACTTCTTGAACAAAGTCATTACAGGGGATTAGAGATGGTGTTACGGGTATGACCCAGAAACTAAGCAAGCGTCAAGCCAGTGGACGACTCCCAACTCTCCAAGACCAAAAAAAGCAAGGCAAGTGAGGTCAAATGTGAAGACGATGATCATTGTGTTTTTTGATGTTCGTGGAATTGTGCATCGGGAATTCGTACCCCCTGGCCAGACTGTTAACCAGCACTTTTACTTGTATGTTTTAAGGCGTCTGCGAGAGGATGTGAGGAGGAAACGCCCGGAACTTTGGCGATCAGGTGACTGGTTTCTGCATCACGACAACGCTCCAGCACACACGGCCTTACGAGTGACCCGCTATTTGGCATCTCAGAGATGGTCTGTCGTTACCCACGCTCCGTATTCGCCGGACCTAGCCCCGTGCGACTTTTTCCTATTCCCACAAATGAAAAAAAAAGCTAAAAGGGGAACGTTATGACGATGTGGAGGCGGTAAAAACAGCTTCACAAAGGGCACTGGACAATATCAAACTTGAAGAGTTCCAAACATGCATCCAACAGTGGGAAACGAGACTTGACAAGCACATCGCATGTAATGGAGAGTATTTTGAAGGTGACTGAAGTAATTTTTTAAAAAGGTTCATCAATAACTTTTTATGACAACAATCGGGTTTCTTTTGAGTCCCCCCTCGTACGTCCACATGAAGTTTTCTTTGTTCAGGATCACTAATACTATCACCGCTCAAAGCATATACCTTTCCGCCTGACTCGCCTTGTATAAGCGGCCCGCCAGAGACGGTGTTTCCAAACGTTTACGTCGTCTGGTTACCTGAAACCGAACAAGAGAGCGATACAAAAAGAGAACACGGGACGGTAGTTAGGCTCGAACCCGATTCAAAGGCTGAGTAGTCTCGTGCTCACAACTGCGCACAACTGACGCTAATTGAATCTGGCGGACCGCTTGAATTTGCGTGCGACACTGGCTGATTGATTAACTTTAATGCTAATTAACTTATAAACGGCGCAACGTATCGATTTTTTTCTTTTCTTAACTATCATTCCTCAGCACAGCATACCCTGCAACACGCTTACTAGCTTTTCAGAATGTTTCTATCCACCCTGAATAAGTGGCATTATGGCACTTGCAAAGGCATCCGTTGTGACCGAGCGGTTCTAGACGCTTCAGCCGGAACCGCGCTGCTGCTACGGTCGCAGGTTCGAATCTTGCCTCGGGCATGGATGTGTGTGATGTCCTGAGGTTGGTTAGGTTTAAGTAGTTCGAAGTCTAGGGGACTGATGACCTCAGATGTTAAGTCCCGTAGTGCTTAGAGCCATTTGAACTGGTTTGCAAACGCATATAAGAGGGTTATTCACGATGTTTTAACTGTCAACTCGAAAAAGAAAGTTAGAAATTTGTCCGTTTGCAGGCACTTGTCTGCCGCACAGGCACACACTGAAATTCAAGTGCGAAACACGACTAAAAAAAAAAAAATGGCGCGACCCACTGAATGGTAGAGATGTGCGGTAATTCCGTTTTGGGCACCAGCAGAAACGTTGTAGCTGTATCAGGTCAATACAGACGGCTAGAGAAGTGTCATACTCGTCACAATCCAGCTCAGTGTGACGGGGTACTTCGTACCTAGGTCCACAGGGCCAACATCGTCTCCGACCCTGAAAGTTTACCACCTGACTTAGCCTACCTTGCAGTCGCCTTTCACCAAATCGGTTGTAGTGGAAGACAGATTTGAAGCGCGTTGCGCGAGTAATGATCATACCGAGATGGCACCAAAGTCTACGACCTTTTCGCCTTACATAGGCAGCATTACTAACAGGACCGATCGTATTCTACGAAAACATGGCGTGAAATGTGTCTTTCGACCACCATCTAACTTTGGTCCATTTTACGATGTATAGTGAGTGAATGATCTTTATTTGCGTAAGGTGGGTCGCTACCGTACCCTGTGCAGTTGTGGCATGTCACACATCGGTCAAACCATCACGACCGTGAAGGACCGGCGTACTGAGGCCCAACGTCGGTACGGCTCCGTTGCTTGTCGGCATTTCGAAAAAACATGAAAGGGGGTTGGGCGAATACCGATATGTCGACCTCACAGTGGCACCATAGTTGTGTGTTTTGACTATCGTTTCGAAACCTGAGTTTGTCTATCGCTTGTACTTCCAGACTGGATATTTGAACACACATTCACTCACAAAAGTGCAGTAACATGCAAGTTATACAGTTTTGTGAACTTTATTAGCAAAAACTGCACTTGTGGACTCCTACTATGAGGAATCACAAAAATTGCAATAACACTGCGGATATGTGGCAGCCAAAGAGCAACACAGTTGCTGAATCTCTTTTGTAAATCGTAACTGTTAAGGTATAAATACACGCAGATGTCTAAGAAAGGATTGCCTGTTGGTGAATATATTTTATATATATTCTGTAGCTGTGCTTCACATTGATGTATTTGCTTACTTGTGGAAGAAAGCTTGTTTCATCTGCGATTTTGCCATATTCCTTAAGCCATACGATATTTCGACAATTTTGTGACGATGGAGAATCCTGATAAAGACTTTTTCGGACCGTCAGGAGCTTGAGGTTATAGATTTTTATTGTGATTGAAAACTTAGTTGATCGCGGGAATGCACGTTGAATAGTGTCATAAAATAAGTGATTCTGTTTTAGAAAATTTGCAATGCGCATTATTACAGTAATTGTTTTTCTAGGTTTCTGGAAATTTAGACGAAGTATGTTTTCATGTTAGAAAATATGGATTACAGAGAGAAAGGTCTGTAACTTCCTAAGAGGAGGTAGTTCTTGTTTTAAATTATAACTTCAAATTATAAAAGGATCCCTTTGTATGCAAAGTAAAAAAGCGGAAATTACTGCATTGAACACAATATTGGTACGCTTTTGTACATGGGTAGCCGTTTCGCGAAGTTTGGATCAGTATAATGAACACATGTTAAATTAATTCAGGATAAAGTTACTTTAGGTAGGTAGTGTCGTAAATATTAATTTCATACACTTACCACCACCCAACAACTACGCTGTTTGTTCGACTGGCTACATACGCTACGTCGTAATGTATCTGATCCGTGGGGCAGAATTTCCGTATTTTATCCGCGTAACACAGTTGGTGTCAAAGTTAAATACAAATTTAATCATATGCTACATATTGTATACATAAAAATTCTTTTAGAACGTTTTTCTCTTAACACTGTTGTCCAAATCTAGTTGATTACAAATGTTTCTGTGCGGCTGGTCAGGTGGAGGTTCCAGTCCTCCCTCGGGCACTCGGGCATGGGTGTGTGTGTGTTTGTCCTTAGGATAATTTAGGTTAAGTAGTGTGCAAGCTTAGGGACTGATGACCTTAGCAGTTAAGTCCCATCAAATTTCACACACACATTCAAATGTTTTTGGAATTTTTCTGCACTGCACGTATCTTATGTCTTTTTCTGGATGTGACGCAATAATTCGTCTGATGCTGGAGTATTTGTATTTAAGTGTTACAGCCATTGCCCACAGTCTTCATTTACACGTTTACGGCCTTTGTTTCACACTGACAACATATCATTATTCACAATCAAAGTTGCAAATGCAACGGCCGCGATCTGTCCGTCAGAAATGCTTACGTTGGCTCTATACGAAATCAGTAGAAAACAGGCTCCAGTATGTGGGATCTGTTCCAAAACCATTTGCCAATGTTGGTGCCAACATTGGCACCGATATGTGGACTTCCGGTAAGCGTCACATACGCTTACAACGGTAAGCGTCGCACACGCTTACAACAGCCGAGCAAATGCGCTATTACAGAAAAGAGGCTTGGCACTGATCGTTCTATGAAAATATGACAACACGGAGATTCCGACATACAATTCCAGCTACTGGGACAGTGCTATTAAGGAAGAAGTTGAGATTAGATTAGCAAGTGTCCTTATAAATGGAGACGCGGGCTTTAGATTTAAGTCTACTTGGAATCAAGCTCTCTTCCCAGCGAAACAGCAGAGGAAAAGAGTTAATTCCATCGTCCCCGTAGGTAATTAAAACCACTGGCAACAATCAGTAACTGGCCGCGGTGGCCGAGCGGTTCTAGGCGCTCAGTCCGGAAGCGCGCAACTGCTACGGTCGCAGGTTCGAATCCTGCCTCGGGCATGGATGTGTGTGATAGCCTTAGGTTAGTTAGGTTTAAGTAGTCCTAAGTTCTAGGGGACTGATGACCACAGATATTAAGTCCCATAGTGCTCAGAGCCATTTGAACCATTTTGAACAATCAGTAACGCTGGGCAGCTTTGATTAAGTGGTGGTGGTATTGTTCCCGGTGTATTCTACTCCGACATACGCTTTGCATATCGAGGTTTTACATCTACTTACACAGAACTTTCTCTTTGATCTGGTGCCTTGAAAAAGGGTGTGCATCTGCCGAAATATTGGCTGTTGCCAGCCACGTCACCCGGCTGCATTATCTCTAGTTGTTTGGTCTGGGGAAATATTTAGATAGATTTATTGTTCATGAGTCGTGCTGCAGGCTGATAAATGTCGCTGGCGCATGACTATATATCTTCTGAGCAGTGCAATATGAATGGAACTTCCCCATTCAACGAACGGATTGCCGGTAACGCATTCACAGATTCATAGTCCACTATGCACTGCAGAGGCATTTACTCACTATCGATCAGAAGGTGTGTATACTTTCCTTTCTGGTCAGATTGAAAACGAAAATTACTTACACTTTCGGGAGTAATGATAGCTTAGAACGGCATTAATTACACAACAATAAACGTGTTGTACGTTATATTGATAGCTACTAATGAGCTGAGACTGTGAAACAACAAGAGACTGCTGTATTTGGTAAGGCTACTATTTATACGACTGTTTTTAGGAGTATTTGTCCACCGATAAATCAAACGCGCCGCGGAGAATAGCCGGTCACGCTTCCTTCTAGAACACACAGATGTGACTTGAATACTAATGGCTCATTATGAGGTTTGTGACCAAGCTGTGCTGGTTTACGGTGAGGCCCCTGTAAAGCGCTTTCCGAGCCGCCCACGGAGACAAGCTGGCCTCTTCATTTAAATAATGCTGTTTGTCATAATTCGTTGACAACACACAATCTTCCCCAACACAGAACAGCGTGTCAGTTAATATAGGAGGTACTACGTAACACACAAGGGTCCGATTACCCATAACCGGTATTTGCCAGCTGAAGAAAGCTAAACTGGAAAAACAAATTACGTAAACACGCACGCCTATCAAATAAAGCAATCGCTTTCGACGTCTTTCACCAAAAAGAAATGGCCGGCCAGTGTGGCCGAGCGGTTCCAGGCGCTTCAGTCTGGAACCGCGTGACCGCTACGGTCGCAGGTTCGAATCCTGCCTCGGGCCTGGATGTGTGTGATGGCCTTAGATTAGTTACGTTTAAGTAGTTCTAAGCTCTAGGGGACTGATGACCTCAGATGTTAAGTCCCATAGTCCTCAGAGCCATTTGAACCACTTGAGCAAAAAAAAAAAAAAAAAAAAAAAAAAAAGCCGTTGCATATTACATATTGTGGTTAAAGGACAGAAAGAAATTGCGTCTTCTAGAGCAGGTACCGTCCGTGATTAGCCGTGCGGTCTTAGGCGCTGCACTCATGTACTGTGCGGCTGGTCCCGGCGGAGGTTCGAATCCTCCTTCGGGCATGGGTGTGTGTGTTTGTCCTTAGGATAATCTAGGTTAAGTAGTGTGTTAGCTTAGGGACTGATGACTTTAGCAGTTAAGTCCTCGGCCGAAGTGGCCGTGCGGTTAAAGGCGCTGCAGTTTGGAACCGCAAGACCGCTACGGTCGCAGGTTCGAATCCTGTCTCGGGCATGGATGTTTGTGATGTCCTTAGATTAGTTAGGTTTAACTAGTTCTAAGTTCTAGGGGACTAATGACCTCAGCAGTTGAGTCCCATAGTGCTCAGAGCCATTTGAGCCATTTTGAGTTAAGTCCCATAAGATTTCACACACACATTCTAAAGCAGGTCGTATTGTTTTTTTCATCAGTTTTACTGTCAGCTGTAAACTCAACTACTCTCTGAAGCAGTCAGTTGTACTATTCCACATTTGACGATGAGTTTCATTTATAAATTAGGAACAACTGAGGGCCCACAATAGATCCGTGTGGTATATTAGGCTACATTCTTTAATGTTGTTGCATATTCTATGCTGCAGATGCTACCAGTCAATGAAGAAAAATTACGTGTGCAACACAATTGCTTTCTTTGTTTCTACCTCCGGTTTCGGATTTAGTTCGTTCCATTTGGAACCTAGAGGCCGTATACTTATTAGTGCAATGATGACAGTTATTCGCCAAAAGTAGACGAGGTGCAGAAATGCTATTCTATTACGATGTCAAGAAAGCAATGTCGTTCAATCCAGGCGACTGTAGGAGACAAAATAGAAGGAGAAATATCGTAGCAAGAGGTCGCAGGTGTGTCAAATTCAACATTGAACGAAATAAGATGGTGCTTAAGCTTTAATATGAAGCAAGCATTGCATAGTATACGCCACCACAAAGGCACTGTACCTCTGGGGAGGAGGAGGTAGGGGCGAGGGAGCTGGAAAGGAATGCATTTAGACTCGTAAGGACATACATTTTCATTCATTGAACAGAAAGTAGCGGCTGTTATTTGGGAAAACGAAGGTGAAAAAAGTGAAGGGTGTGCAAAACCATATTCCTGTCCAAAAATACATTAGCCGAGGAACTCAGCACTCACGTGGAATGGCGAGTTAGGTTACCCACCATGCGTGATGTATCCGCTCAATGTCATTCAATACGATCACGACGACACCCCTCGATCGACGCTAACACTCGTGGTGTCACTCGCCTTCATACATGGCAGTGGACGTTTGAAAATTCGTGACTCCAGCTCAATGGTCGTCAATTGATTTAAATGTATTTCCCGGCTGACTCTTAAGGCAATTGCTGCCACGGGGATGAGGAGAAAGAACACATCCTGGTGGTACCAGCATTATGCGTATTCAGATGTTCGATTAATCTGAATTGTTTGCAATGTTCCAGCGATTCTATTCGAACTCTATGCTGATGTACCGACAAGGACCATTTTCGCAGATAATCATGCAAGTACGTAATGGATGTTCAGTTTCTCAATATAGTTCGTCGCACTCACACATTATACATCCGCTGTAAGAACAATTTCACGCATTTACATTTTTGGTGTTCCACAATATTGGTTGGCTAAATGTTATGACGATACGTTGCATACAACTTCCACAGACATTGTTTATCATGTAGTGAAGACTACGTAATGAATCCAAAATCGTGGATAAAATTGAAATGTAGTTTGTTTATTAACACTTTTATTTTCACTAATTAAATACGAAATACGAATCGGGATTGGAGGTGATGATCCTATCCTTCTTTTTTAGTATTTTAGGTCCCCGTTAATTAATATCTGGTAGTTAATAAGCGAACTATTTTTATTCTAGTGCGTTGTTTGTATCAGTTACCCCCGCAACCGTCCAAGGATAAGATTCTATTAATGTTCCGCGCACACGCGTTTCACCATTTTATAAAATGCAGAATTACGTAAACTATAGCTTTCCGTTGCGCACAACTTTCGTGGGTTCCACAACCATAATAGTTTTCCAAGAGTATTTTTCCCAGATAACACAAAGTTCGAATTATGTTGTCGGATTCATTTTCACTCCACCTGATAATAAACGTCTCTGATCACTTCGTCACACGCAATGTATTTTAAACGTGCTTGAAGAGTCTTAAATAATCTCCTTAACGAATTCCGCAGTCGCGTACCACTTTTTCATCGACTTGCCCGATCGCGATAACTGAAGATAGAGAACTCAATAATGTGTTACATGTTCTTTTATATGTATTAAAAAACAAACGCGCCCCTATATCTTTCTGTCCCGCTTGGTCTTTGCTACTATGCTTTTTATTACTTTTCATTATATTGCTTCTTAGTAATACTGTGCAGTTATTAAAGTTTCGTATTACTTACCCCTTGTTAATTCTTCCCCGATTTTAATTAATATGATGCTAATTGACACGCCTGCCTGCAAAGTACCGTTATAGTGATGACTAGAATATCTGTTAAGTTAGTTAGATACTGCAGGGAAAGACGAAGCGTTGCACATAACAGACAAAAAGAGATTTCAGCAGAAAGAAATGAAATGGAAGGACGGACAGATGATATATACGTGGTAAAGCTGCAAAAAAAAAATATGGTTATGCAAAATGACAGTGCACCACATCGTTTTCAAGCTTTACAACGAGCGTCAGTTTCTCACAGAAGCAGTGCAGTTTTGAAAATGTAAGTATGAAGAGAATGGAACTGATTTTCTCACTTTCATGATCTGTAGATGAACGAGAGTGCCGACAAATAACCATTACCATTACCACAGTCACGGGAAAAAGTGCTGCAGAAACATTATCACATATATGAACACAAAGACTAAGTTAAGTAAATGTTACTGAAGAGGAGCACCTACCTTCAAGTACGTAGCAGCCAGTAATACTATGATGGGAAATATGATTAGGCCGTATCGTCAACCGTACGAGACACACAATACTCATCATCACAAGAAGTTTTGTTCGACTAATAGCCAACGTGCGTACCTTACCGCCCAGTTAGGTATATCAACATGCTGGAATAGCATGCATCGAATCACATTTTGTGTTGCTAACCACACACTTATTGACGAAAGTGCTTTAGGCGAATAAATGGATAAGCATGATATTACTGCATGTTTCCATCTCTTTTGTCTATGAACGGTTGCAGTAGTCTACCGCTTGAACCAAGTCATCAAAAGCAAACGTTCCCAGAACGAAAACATCACCAACAGCGTAAAAGCTACTGCGCTCGCATACAACCATTGATGTGTATGACTATGGACTGGTTTATGTCACTGATTTGTCTCCTTGCTTCTAAGATCGAATCGTGCTGCGCCTTTGCCCTAACAATACGTGCGCCATATGACGTACAAGGTGCGTTTTACAATGGCCTTTTACGCTGTCATCAGTTTCTTGGATGGTTTGATGCAGCCCGCCATTTATTGTACTTAGCCTTTTGTGTTCAGATATATGCCAACCTTTTCATCTCAGAGTAGTAATTGCAACCTACGTCCTCAGTTATTTGGTGGATATATTCAAGTCTCTGCCATCCTCAACAATTTGTACACTCTGCAGCTCTGTGGTAGTGTATAGTGGCTACACCACCCGTATAGCAGGGAGCCGATTTAGGATGCCGTAACTGAGGGTGTGTAGTTGATGTCCAGTTATAAATTGGATGATGATTAGGCGAGTGATGTACTTTAAACCGTGAATCGAAAATAGTCAACAGCGACTCTTTATGTATATAATACACATACATTATTATGTATGGTAGTTGCCCTACTTAGCTGCAGTTTTGTCCATCTAGTAAGATTATATTTGACTGCTGAAATGTTAGGTCAGAAGCTAAGGGTCTGAACAAACATGAAAATAGTATAATATGCTTTTGGCCTTGACGAATTTGCTATTAACGAATACTCTTAGATCTTCTTCATTTTTCATTGCAGTTATTTCACCGTCTACGTCCTTGGCGTAGGATATAAATGGTATTGGGGTTCAGATTAGGGATTGTGCAGACGTAGGGCTCAATTTAAAAATTAATTTGTTAAACATAAAATACTTCTGAAAAACAGAATAGTAATACGATCACAAAAAATATATCCTTCAGTAGCCGCCTTCTGCAGCCTGTAAAGATCCTTAAGCATGTACAACAAAATAACTTCTAAACAATAAAAAGAGTAAAATCAAATCTTTGCTCACATAACCATGCAGCAACATTCACAACTATAATGCAGAGCCCTGGGTCACTAACTGTAAATATAACAGATAAAACTTCTGCAATTAAGTATAATACTGAAAAACACTTAAATCGGGATCGTCTACATAACATATAACTACATACTGATCTGCTACCACTCTGCTGTCACCAGATATCTGCCACAACAAACTACCCACAGCGCTCTACAAACTATGCTGCGACAACAAACTACCCACAGCGCTCTACAAACTATCTTCGTGTGTATCTCAATAAATTCTTATGTAATAGCACATACAAACTGATCTTTTACACGGAACAAATAAATGGTGCATTCTTTGTACAGTTCTGTCAACAAATGAGTTACGCTCATGTTGTAGTTTCTGTTTAGTACACTGCAAGAAAAAAAAGACGCATCACGAAGGAACTATCTGAATGGGAAGGGAACAGGTGGACGTAATGTACACTTAGAAACAAATGATTACAATTTCAGAAAAACTGGATGGTCCTACTTGGCTTTTGAGTCGTCTGCAATAGTCACTTCTATTGTCTGTCCATGTGGGCACTATGGTTGCTGGTCCTACGCCCCCATGCGTTTGTTTGACGTTTATGTTAACTCCCCCCCCCCCTTGACCAATTGGACCTACCGTCACACATATATGTTTCCATAATTATTTCGTCACTTTTGAGGATGAAGCTTTACGCTTGGAAACCGGTCGTGGAATAAATAAGGAAACTACCCGCAACTGAAGCGGATTTTTCTTGTATAAACATTTTCCTCAGTTGCGGATGTTCATTTAATCAAATATTGATAGACAGAGATGTTGCGTTTCCTCCTGAGAGACCTCGTGCCAAATTTTGTCCAGCTGGCCCCTTTAATTGTCCAAATCCAGAGCTGAATAGAGGATCCTGCCCACAATGCTCCAAACGTCCTCAATTCGGGAGGGATTCGGCGAGCTTGCTGGCGAGCACGAAGACATTCACCAGAAACTCTCGCTATACCAGCTATATCTTGGGGCACCAAAACGGGACGTAGAGCGTCGTCGGCGTACCGCTGAGCTGTAAAGTTGCTGTGGGTGACAACCAAAGAGGACCTGCTATGAAAAGAAATGGCACCTCACACCATCATTCCTGGCTGTCGGGTCATACGGCGGGTGACAGCCAGATTGGTATCCCAAAACTGTCTGGGGCGTCTCTAGACACATCTTCGCTGGCCACCGGCGCTCATTTCGAAGCGGGACTCATCGCTGAGGACAATTCTACTCAATTCAATGAGATTTTTGGCCGCAGATGTGGCTGGAGACGCCCTGGACAGCTATGGGGTACCAACTTGACTGTCGCCCATCATACGGCCCGACAGCCGGGGACGATGGTCTTCTGCAGTGCCATTTTTTTTTCTTCATTGTAAGGCGCGTTTGGTTGTCATCCGCGGTACTCTTACAGCATAGCGAGGACATTCTACGCAACTTTTTTTTTCGCTTCAGTGACATCTAGCAACTCTATAAATCAATGTTAAACGGAATAACTGCTTGCATATGGGGCAGAGGTTTACCAACCCGTTATTGACTTGCTCAATTTGTGATCCTCTATCTCTTGAATAAATGATCAAGGTTTTCCGAACTTGTAAATTTGTGTGTCTGTACATGCACGTAAAGTCTACCGACTTCCGTCCCATACGGATAATTCCTTCGTAGTGGGTCGCTTTTTTTGTCTTAAAGTGCACAATTAGTCACGTTCGCAACATGTAATTAAGTAATTTACTTTGTCTCCCTCACAGCTTACACATTCTAACAGCCCGCATGCCACCAATCAACAAACACAACATGTCACACGACAACCGTGGACTTCCATGCAGAATGTTTTTCGCTGGTCAGTACACCCAATACACTGCTGGTACATAGTGCAAGCACTAAACCAACAGCTTGCAGTTGTGGTGCGCTAAAGTACCCACTTAGTGCTCGTCTTGGCATGCAGTAGTCAGTTTCTCCGCTTCCACTGGGATCACTTGCCCTTCAGCGAAAAAAAGACGTAAAAAGACATGGACTGCTACGCCAGACCTTTGCGTCCATTCAGCAACTATACCTGACGCCGAGCATTATTGACGTCTAACTTACCGAACTGCAGCATAGTGTCTCGTTGAGGCTTTTTGTGGTTGGCTCTGCCCAGAATTCGCTCATTCGTCCTCGTGTAGCTACTGGCAACTGCGTCTTCTGGCTAGATGCACTTTCCAGCCCTAAACTGCCCACGACCAAGTGCAGCCTGAACCGCCAACCAAGGCTGCCGCCAAATCCCTCCAACACCCAGCAGTGACCCCTGGCGACGCACTATGGTTATCCGATCGCAGTCATGGCGCTGGCTTACTGGATATGGACTGCCTTAGAAGCGCAGAAAATGACTGCCACACTCTCGTCACAGGCTCACCATCAACATTGGGAACGGTGCCAGCACCGCGGCAAACGCTGCCGACACGCGAGAGCAAAGCTAATGTTTCCGGCTGCGCAGGGCAGGAAATAGGCGTGGTGCCAATTACAAATTCACAACACTCCGTGCGTAGGTGGGGAAGGCGGAACGGGGAAACGTGATAGGGAGGAGGGCTATCAAGCAGTACAGGTGTTCTGTTCATCAGCCTAATGATTTTAAAACACAGCAAATTGACGGAATATAACAAAAAGTGACTACTTAACTTTTTGTGATTATTTACAGATTATTTATATCAACGATCATAGGATATAGCCATTTATTTCGTCCGTTTTTTAACAAGAGGGTGACCCAGACGCAAGTATGTCCACTGTGAAAGGCCAGTCAGTACAGGGAGGACTGGCCTTCTGAAGGATCATAAAAATTGGGTACCAACAAAACAGTTGTAGTGTGATGATTAGGGTGGATTAGAGGTGGATGATAGCAGACATAAATGGAGCAGGTAATTGGTATGTAGGCATCCCAATGACATGAAGAGCAAAGAAACTGTAAAAATAGGGTGTGAGAGGGACCAGTCGTCGGCAGAAAAATTTGGTAAGTAGTAGTACTGAGAGGCTGTATAAATATGAGGATGGATTTCATTGTCTGGGAGAGGAAATTGGTTTAAGTTTCATTAGTTGTGGTTGCTGATGTGTTGGCAGAAGAGCCAACACCGTGTAGCTAGAGGAGACAGAAATGCACGCGTTTAAGCTCACTCAGACTGGCGTGAGGTCTGGAACAGGACAATTTAATTAAGTGTGTGTGTGTGTGTGTTGGGGTTTATGGGCGCTCAACATCGAGGTCATCAGCGCCCTCAATTTAATTAATATAGCCAATAAGGTACCACCTAGCAAGTGTGGTGTCTGGCGGTGACACCTCAGTTGCAGACGTGTGTAAGTGCAATATTACTGGGATGTACTGATACAGGAGCTGCAGCACACTAGGATTGCAAAGCAGAGGGAAAACAAAGAGGTTGTTATGCATAAAGAGGTGTTCAGTGCGTGCCAAAAAGCGGTCAGAATTTGATCAGACTGTAAAGGATCCATGTGGGGAAAGCTCATGGACGTGGGAGGCAAGGTGCAGTGTGTGGTCTTTGATAATTTAGGGGAAGTGATAGTACTTTCATGGAACAGATATCCAGGCAACAGTGACGTAAGGGAAGTTATGTCGAATCAAGAATTTTTAAGTGTAGAGGATAGTGGAGTGTTGCTATCTGCACGTTCGCCCGGTTAATAGTCTTTGCAGTTCGTATATATATATATATATATATATATATATATATATATATTTATTTATTTATTTATTTATTTATTTATTTGCGTCGAGACCCTGTGGGATCACGCAAAGCATTCTGCCTCATTTGAGCGTTCTTTCTGATCTTCCACGATTCTCTGATTGTTTCTCCGGGGAGTCTTTTTTTTATATACAGTTCACTTTGTCCCTAGTTTGTTTGGGACTTCATTCTCTGACCTCCGTTACACTTGCGTATCTTGTCCCTGTATACGTTTCTGTTTCCAATTTCTATTAGACCGAATTTTGCTGCTTCTAGGTCGAGTTTGACTTTGTAATCCATGACATTGTTGATTTGATCGCTTCTTTGTATGTTAGAATTCTCTTGGTGAGTCGTTTTGGTGATAGCCTGATGATGGGCCCATAGATCCTAAACCTTCTTTTTCTGAAATCTGCTGCTGTGTTTGACATCTTCTCTGTAGTTTTCCTTGAGTATAATCTGTATGCATTTTCTGTCAGCTTTGTGCCGAGAATTTCCTCATGATTTTATTTCTTTCATACTTCAGTATGCTTTCCATGTCACTTTTCATCTCACTTGC
Organism: Schistocerca cancellata; assembly: GCF_023864275.1. Lineage (NCBI taxonomy): Eukaryota > Metazoa > Arthropoda > Insecta > Orthoptera > Acrididae > Schistocerca > Schistocerca cancellata. The sequence continues at coordinate 323,147,257 of NC_064628.1, read as the reverse complement.
ATACAGTATTTCAGGCTTGATTACTGTGTTGTAGTGTCTGACTTTTCTGTGCATGGACATGCATTTTTATTATATACGTGCTGTGTCTTGCCGACGCTCTCTTCATTTTTTTGTAGTCGAGTCTTCTATCCGAACTTTTCTCCTCATGTAGGTTCAAGGATTTCACCTAGATACTTGAAGTGTGCAGCTCTGTTTATTTTGCCGTATTTTGTGACTAATTTTGTTGTATTTAATTTTTTCCCCGTGCATTCTTCTAGTACCTCTATTTGTTTGGTTGCTGTTGTTTCGTTGTCTGATAGTATGGCCAGGTCGTCTGTGAAAGCTAGGTTTGATGTTTCTATTTTGTCCCGACATCTTCCTAGTCGTGTTGGTTTCCAGTGTCCTTGAATTTTCAGTTCTTTCTCCCATTCCCTCATTACTTTGTCCAAGATTAGGCTGAATGATAGTGGGGATAATCCGTCGCCCTTGCGCGCTCCTGTTTTGATCATGAAGGGACCTGAGATTTCACCCATATACGTATTTAACTTTTGACGTTGTGTCAGCTAACGTCTGTCTGATTAATCGTAGTGTATTTGGGTCGAGTTCCTGTTCTTCTAAGACGGTGAACAAGGATTGTCGGTCATCACGATCATACTCTTTCTTGAAATCTATGAAGGTGCAAGTGACTGACGCATTCCTGATGGCCTTGTATTTTAGAACTGTTCTTGTGTTCGCTGAAGTAAGAATGGTGACAAAATTTTGTAGGTGACTTGTGACAGGGAGATTCCACTGTAGTTGTTCACATTCGTCCCATCTCCTTTTTTGTGCAGTGGATGGATAAGTGCACATTTCCAGTCGTCAGGAAGCTTTTGTGTTCGCCAAATGTTAAAGAATATTTGCGTATGCTCCTGTAGTGACTTTGGTCCAAGGTTCTTTAGTAATTCTGTAATGACGCCGTCTTCATCAGACTTCCTGCAGTTTTTTAGTTGAAGTATGTGTCTGTTGATCTCTTAACATGTTGGTGGGCGTGATTCTGGTTGGACGCAGATACAGTTCCGTACTGGAAATTTTGTTACAGGTGTAATATATATATTTTGTTGTGGAGGTCTTCAGTCCAGAGACTGGTTTGATGCAGCTCTCCATGCTATTCTATCCTGTGCAAGCTTCTTCATCTCCAAGTAACTACTGCACCCTACATCCTTCTGAATCTGCTTAGTGTATTCATCTCTTGGTCTCCCTCTACAAATTTTACCCCTACGCGCTACTCTCTAATACTAAATTGGTGATCCCTTGATGCCTCAGAATATGTCCCTTCTTCTAGTCAAGTTGTACCACAAATTTTTCTTGTCCCCATTTCCATTCAGTACCTCCTCATTAGTTACATGATCTACCCATTTAATCTTCAGCATTCTTCTGTAGCACTACATTTCGAAAGCTTCTATCCTATTCGTGTCTAAACTATTTATGGTCCATGTTTGACTTCCATACATGGCTACACTCCATATAAATACTTTTAGAAAAGGCTTCCTGCCACTTAAATCTATACCCGACGTTAACAAATTTCTCTTCTTCAGAAACACTTTTCTTGCCATTGCCAGTCTACATTTTATATCCTCTCTACTTCGACAATTATCAGTTATTTTGTTCCCCAAATAGCAAAACTCATCTACTACTTTAAGTGTTTCATTTCCTAAGCTAATTCCCTCAGCATCACCCCATTTAATTCGACTACATTCCATCATCCTCGTTTTGCTTCTGTTGATAAGGACCGAGCGGGGTGGCGCAGTGGTTAGACACTGGACTCGCATTCGGGAGGACGACGGTTCAATCCCGCGTCCGGCCATCCTGATTTAGGTTTTCCGTGATTTCCCTAAATCACTCCAGGCAAATGCTGGGATGGTTCCTCTGAAAGGGCACAGCCGACTTCGTTCCCAATCCTTCCCTAATCCGATGAGACCGATGACCACGCTGTCTGGTCTCCTTCCCCAAACCAACCTTCTGTTGATGTTCATCTTATATCCTCCTTTCAAGACACTGGCCATTTCGTTCAACTGTTCTTCCAGATTCTTTGCTGTCAGAATTACAATGTCGTCGGCAAACCTCAAAGTTGTTACCTCTTCTCCATGGATTTTAATTCTCACTCCAAATTTTTATTTTGTTTTCTTTAGTGCTTGCTCAATATATAGATTGAATAACATCGGGGATAGGCTACAACCCTGTCTCATTCCCTTGCCAACCACTGCTTCGCTTTCGTGCCCCTCGACTCTTATAACAGCCATCTGGTTCCTGTAGAAATTGTAAATAGCCTTTCGCTCCCTGTATTTGACCCCTGCCACCTTCAAAATTTGAAAGAGAGTTTTCCAGTCAACATTGACGAAGGCTTTCTCTAAATCTACAAATACTAGAAACGTAGGTTTGTCTTTCCTTAACGTATCTTCTAAGATATGTCGTAGAGTCAGTATTGCCTCACGTGTTCCAACATTTCTATGGAATCCGAGCTGATCTTCTCCAAGGTCGGCTTGTACTAGATTTTCCATTCGTCTGTAAAGAATTTGCGTTAGTATTTTAAAGCTGTGACTTATCAAACTGATAGTTCTGTAATTTTCACACCTGTGTTACCTTATTTTGTTTAATATGAGCCCCTATTTTAATTAAATGCGATGTTACTACAGACAAAAATCAACCAGTAACGAACGTCACTGGTCTTCTGCCGGCAATCGATTATCCCAAAAACTTACAATTACTAAAATTTCCTACATTTTCCTAGTTCCTGGGTTCTGGATTAACGCATAACAGAGGTCACATATAGTAAAACTCAATTCACCTGACCAGAAGTCTTGTTACTCCTGCCACCTAATTTCACTAATCCCCACTACATCTATCTTTAATCTATCCATTTGCCTTTTTAAATTTTCTAACCTACCTGCCCTATTACGGGATCTGACATTCCAAGCACCAGTCCATAGAACGCCAGTTTTGTACCTCCAGATAACGACGTCCTCCTGAGTAGTCCCCGCCCGGAAATTCGAGTGGGGGACTGTTTTACCTCCGAATTATTTTACCCAAAATGACGCTATCATCATTTAACCATACAGTAAAGCTGCATGCTCACAGGAAAAATTATGGCTGTAGTTTCCCCTTGCTTTCAGCCGTTCGCAGTAGCAGCCCAGCAAGGCCGTTTTGGTTAGTGTTACAAGGCCAGATCAGTCAATCATCCAGACTGTTGCCCCTGCAACTACTGAAAAGGCTGCTGCCCCTCTTCAAGAACCACAAGTTTGTCTGGCCTCTAAACAGATACCCCTCCATTGTGGTTGCACCTACGGTACGGCTATCTATAATACTGAGGCACGCAAGCCTCCTTCACCAACGGCAAGGTCCATGGTTCATCGCGGGTATATATATATATATATATATATATATATATATATATATATATATATATAAGTTAAGGTTCTCAATTATATATATATACGTATATATAAATATAAATATATATATATATATATATATATATATATATATATATATATATATATATATAAGTTAAGGTTCTCAATTATATATATATATATATATATATATATATATAATTGAGAACCTTAACTTTTTATAGTACGTTATGATTCGTTGTGAAAAGTTAAGTAAGTTTCGTCTTGGACTCGTTTTCTTCCCTTCCCAGACAGAGCTATAACAATGAAAACTGTGTCACCTGATCTTGTTTAATATGAGCTCCTATTTTAATTAAATGCAATGTTTGTACATACAACAATAAACCATTAACGAGCGCCACTGGTCACCACAATCGATTTTCCCATAAACTTGTCAATGAGGAAAATTTCACACATTTTTCTTGTGTCTGGTTTCTGGATTAATGCAGAAGTCGCATGTAATGAAACTGAATAACTGTCGAATGTAATAGCCTCCCTTCTGATTCTCTACAGATTGCCGGCCGGCCGGATTGGCCGTGCGGTTCTAGGCGCTACAGTCTGGAACCGAGTGACCGCTCCGGTCGCAGGTTGGAATCCTGCCTCGGGCATGGATGTGTGTGATGTCCTTAGGTTAGTTAGGTTTAATTAGTTCTAAGTTCTAGGCGACTGATGACCTCAGAAGTTAAGTCGCATAGTGCTCAGAGCCATTTTTTTTTTTTCTACAGATTGCCATAATTTTGCCCGTCAGTGCTACGGCTACAGATTGGTTGGCCTTAGTCCCGGCCACTACTGCCACTTGCATCATTTTTTGTAACTGCCTGTTGCATGCTGCTTCCGGTCTGGAACTGTCACACTGCATTTATTCACCAACTGCTGGAAAAAATTTCGCTGTGGAGTAGGAAAATACACTGCCAGGCCACAGGTTTTGCAAAATCATTCAGCGCGTATTGCGAAACTTCACGAAACTTGGTAAGTTCGAATTAAAATGAGCTCACTTCCCTATAAGTGATTGAATATCCCTGCCTATTAAAGCTCCAGGACCGACTTGCTCCGAGAATCCACCGGTTCGACTGCTGGTAGTCTAAATAAAAACTAAAATCATGTCCCTTTCGCAGCGGTTCCCCATACTCAATCACGTGTGACGTAACTCAACTCGAACGGCTATAAGTGAACAAAAATTATTTTAAAATAGCGAAATATGTTTTAACCTACCATCCGTCAAATTCATTTATCTCTAAAGCTCTACAGTAGGGTACAATTGATATTTGAAGATTGATGTATCTAAAAACTATAGAGGCACGAATCGATGAAGAAACAATATCCTGTAATGTAAAATTATGACCTACAAAGTCATAAATGACTTCCTGCTTGATAACAAGCTGAAAATTTTCCTGAAACAATGTATGTTAACACATGAAATAATTAGAGCTATATTTTCCAAAACAGAAATTACCATGTTACCACGCGTTCTTCCTTTATTCTTCGCTGGAGTGAGAAATTTCGAGATCCAGTGAAATGATTTAAACATATTGTAATGGAACAATACGAGCACTTCCAAAGGAAACATGTGGGCACCTTATATCACTTCAGGTGCATCCGCAATGCAGTAGTTCTACATCAAAAGCTACGATGACCAAGCCTTCAATGTATTGACTGCACAAAAGAGAGCAGTGACAACAATTAGTGGTGTTCACTCAAGGACGTCATGTAGGCACCTATTCAAGGAGTTAGGTATTTTAACTGCACCATCAGAGTACATATATTCGCTAACGAAATTCGTTGTAAGTAATCCAACTCAATTCGCCAAGAACAGTGATGTTCATAAGTACAACACTAGAGGGAAAAATGACCTTTCCTATCCGTTACTGAAGCTGTCAGTTGCTCAAAAAGGAGTACATTATTCAGCAAGAAAAATCTTTGATCATTTGCCCAACAACATAAAGGCAGGTGGCAGATCAAGTTTTAAATCTAGCTTAAAATCATTTCTTTTGGACAACTCCTTCTATTCCATGGACGAGTTTCTGTTTCAGAACTGATTTAAAAAAATTGTACCCCTATTTGTAGTTGCATGTGTAGAACTAAAAATTTCAGTAATATTAATATTAGCACTATTCATGTCGGTATATATTGTAAGGTGTCAAGAACCATGCCCCTTACATGGAGTCATTAAAGATCACCTAACTCACATTGAGCGAACAGTAGGGCTGAACAAAATGACTGACAAGACACAATGCATCTTGTAGATGGTATAGTATGGACATATTAGAATAATCATCGTTGGTTGATGGTTTTAAAGTAATTCACATGACATGAAAATTTTGTGGAAGCACGTCGATTTACTGGAGGCTAGTTTATCCCAGGGACGTACCCAGAAATGACGGCAGCACGTGGTCGGGGAGCAGCGAAGGGAAGCGACAATAGGCAGCTTAGGGCGGCTCAAGCTCTGAGAAAGCGGTAATGGGGCGTGGCCTCCAGCTGCCTTAACATGAGTGACAGTATGGGTGGTAGACCCCAACCCCATGCTGGTGTACCGGGAAGCAGACGGAGAACTTGTACGCCTGTTGATAAATGTCCGTCATCCCATTTTCAGTGAAACATTCGAGTAAGCCGCGCAAAGCTATGGTGAAGCAGTCAACAGAGGTCAAAATATGCGTGTTCGTGACTATAGCAACTTCACGCTGAATTCACGGTCTGCAGAGTCTGAAGTAAATCAGGTGAAGAGAATGAAATATGCCGGCCTCCGATGGGAACATATGACCCAGGAATTTGAAGTACTCTCCTGGGAGTCTGAATTCCGGAAAAATTGGTGTTTGTGTCCTCCCTAACTTTGATGGGTGGCCTGGGAGGAGCTAAATAACAGAAGTTGAGAGGAAGGGAAATTTTCTGGGAATTTGTTCACTTCCCAGAGCAGGCATTGGTTGGCACTGGGAAGCGATGCATGATTAATGCGACTTGTGCTGCAATTGGCGTAAGTGATTTTGCTGGAGGGGAAACCGAGGCGAAGAGTGGACTGGGAGAAGTCTCTGTACAGGTCTTCTGTTCCCAGTTTGCCTAGATTGCGGACGTGGCGTTCTTTACTCAGCTTGCCTGAGAAAGAGTGAGCATCTCTACAGTTTAGGACTTACCAAATGGAACGATTGAGCTTGGAGATAGAAAGTTTTGGTTCAGCTATGAACTGAGCAAGATAGCAAGGAGTGAATAGACGAGCGCAGCCTTGCAGCACCACGAAGTCGGCCTATGTCCACACATCTACGCCGCTCCGCCACGCTGTATTTGGTGATATTGCGCCCGCTCCGGCCACTGGTTAATTTGTTGGATCACTTCGACAAAGTTTCCACGAGGATTTCATGGGCCGTGTATTATAGAATTCTTCTGGCACTTCGCATTACGCCTGGGTCAGTCGATAGGAATTACTTTTGAGTTATCGCGCTTTACTCCACGCAAACGCAATTTATTACCACTGCCTGATAGGAGAGTCTTGTAATGTGATGATTGAAAGTCGGGAGTTAAAAAATAAATTTGTGCTAATTGACTGCATCTGTTTTCAATCAAGTAGTTGAAATCCCAAGTCACTTTCTTAATTAATTTTATGTTCAACATTTGCATCTGGTGTTCAATAGCTGAATATAACATAAATGTGCACCCCTTTTAATTAAAAGTGATTAATTCTGAATAAATTAATGTCAACACTGCCACCGCAGTTCAATCAGGGGTCACAGGGCCATATTACTTTTTTGCGTTATCCGATATTGCGGCAGTTTTGCACTCTCTGTTGATGTGTTAGTCAATTAGTTGGGGTGAACACACGCCAAAACCAGCTAAGTGACGGGTGGGATGTTACAATATATTTTGTAATCTGACTTGTTCCACATCATAAGGATAAAATAATCATGAAAATGATCTACGGAACATGGCATAACTAAACTAAACTCAATTTGTGCAACTGTAATTTCAGCTTAGTATCCATACCTTGCCACCCATCTGTTAACGTAACTCTCTGCACCTTGGTGCATCCGTTGGTTGTAAACAACAGAGTGAAGATGGATGATGAAATATAGATCATGTAACGTGTTCTGTGGTTTATCAGCTTGAAAGGTAACATATTTAACAACCCGTCTACATGTGAGCTACATCTACATGGATACTCTGCAAATAACCCTTAAGGGCCTGGCAGGGGGTTTATCGAACCACCTTCACAATAATTCTCTATCATTCCACTATCGAAAAGCGCGGTGAAGGAACTAACACCTATCCCTTTCCAAGCGATCTCTGAATTCACTTATTTTATTATGATGATCGTTTCTCCCTACGTACGTCGGTGCCAACAAAATATTTGTGCATTCGAAGGAGAAAGTTAGTGACTGAAGTTTCGTGAGATCTCCATCCAAAACCGTGTATCACATCCGTGACAGTCTCCCCTCCTTCTTGATAATACAAAACGTGCTGCTCTTCTTTGACCTTTCTCTATGTACTCCGTCAATCCTATCTGGTAAGGAACCCATACATCATAGCAGCATTCCAAAGGATGACAAACAAGCATAGCGTAGGCTGTCTGTGTAGTAGATCTGTTGCATTTTCTAAGTATTCTGACAATTAATTGCAGTCTTTGGTTCCCCTTCCCCATAACATTTTCTATATGTTATTTCCAATTTAAGTTGGCCGCAATTATAATTCTAGGTATTTAGTTCAATTAACGCCCTTTAGATTTGGTTGATTTATCGTGTAATCGAAATCTAATCGACACCTTTTAGCACTCATGTGGATGTCTTCTCACTTATCGTTACTTAGAATGAATTTCGTATTTTCGCACCATACAGGTACCTTTTCTAAATCGTTTTTTAATTTGTTTTGATCGTCTGATGATTTTACTAGATCATAAATGATAGCATCATCTGCAAACAACCTAAGACGGCAGCTCAGATTGTCTCCCAAATCGGTTATATACATAAGTAACAGCAAAGGGCCTGTAACACTATCTTAGGGAACGCCAGACATCATTTCTGTGCTCCTCGATCACTTTCTGTCAATTACTACCTGCTGTGACCTCTCTGACAGGAAATAACTAACCCAATTGCATAACTGAGACTATATTCCACAAACACAATTTGATTATAAGTATCTTGTGACGTACAGGAAAAAAGCCTTCTGAAAATCTAGAAATACAGAATCAACTTCAAATCCCTTGCCAGTAGCACTCAACACTTCTTGTGAGTAAAGAGCTAGTTGTGTTTCACAAGAACGATGTGTTCTAAATCCGCATTGACTGTGTGTCAATAGACCGTTCTCTTCAAGGTAATTCATAAAGTTCGAAGACAATATATCTTCCAAACTCCTGCTGCCTATTGATTTAATGATATAGGCCTGGAATTTAGTGGATTACTCCTGTTGCCTTTCTTCAATGAGCTGTGGAGCTTTCTAGTCTTTGGGTACGGATCTTTCGTCGAGCGAGCGGTCTTAGATGATTGTTAAGCATGGAGCTATTGCAATAGCAAACTCTGAAATGAACCTAATTGGTATACAATCTGGACCGGAAGACTTGCTTTTATTAAGTGATTTAAGTTGACTCACTGCTCCGTGGATATCTGCTTCTAAGTTGCTCATGTTCGGAGCTGTTCTTGATGCGAATTCTAGAATATTTACTTTGTCTTCTTTGTTGGAGGAATTTCGGAAGACTGTGTTTAGTAACTCTGCTGTAGCAGCATTGTCGCCTACAGTATTTTTATTGCTATCGCGCAGAGAAGGGATTTATTGTGTCTTGCCGCTAGCATACTTTTCGTACGACGAGAATCTCTTTGGAATTTCTGCCTGGTTTCGAGACAAAGTTTCGTTATGAAAACTATTAGAAGTATCTCTCGTTGAAGTCCGCGCTAAATTTCAAGCTTCTGTAAAAGATCGAGACTCATGGAGATTTTGCGTTCGTTTGAATTTGACATGCTTTTCTCGTTGCTTCCGCATAAGTGTTCTGACCCCTTTTGTGTACCTTGGGGGATCAGCTCCGTCGTTTGTTAATTTATTTGGTGTAAATCTCTCACTTGCTCTCGAAACTACTTCTTTGAGTTCAAGCCATATCTGGTCTAACACAGATTCTTAACTATATAAAAATATAATTGCCTGTTATACATTACAGTTTCTTAAGTGATTTCATATGATCCAAGTTTTAAGACCCGCTGACCTTCAATCGTCAATTCTAAACGGACGCAAAGTGTTTCAAGTAAGTGTAATTGGTGAGCGGTAGAAGAGATGCATCTCGGAATTTTAAAACGATTTTTATTCATTTTTAGCCTTTTGAGCTGGAGTACTTCCGTTGGTAGGACGTAAAACCACAGCTTAAGGTGGAATCAGGACCGGATGATTGACTGCTGTGAAAGCTGATGTCTACAGAGCCTGAAACGATTTCTTACAAAAACAGTCGCCAAAAGTACCTTTGAACCACGGCTAATTCTTCGCACCCTCTCAAATGTATGAAATACGAACATTGGTCTTACTCATGAGACCTACCTGACAAAGTTGCAGTGACTGCAGAGGAATAATTTCATTATTTTTAGGGAAACAAGCTCGTATAGAACTGAAACAGCAGGAATTCTCCTAAATACAGTCATTCCACAGTCCGATCTTGGGAAGAAAACTGGAAATAATTTAGTGTTAGCAGAGGCAAGTGATGTGACACTATCCAGACGGTAATTTACCTGAAACTTTGGTTCATCAACCACAAGATTGACAGACATCATGTCACGAACATATCAAAAATTAAATTCAGTCACAGTAGTTTTCCAGTTCAGATGCTCAGAATCTATGGTGTGAAAAATGACTGTGACGGGGTTTCTGTGACAGAAATAACTATATATTCTCTTCGTGTGTTCCAGATACGAGGATTACGGAAAATATACGAAGTACCAACTGAAGAAATCAAAGTCCACATTCCTTCTGGTACTCCCATATTCTTCTTTGGAAACCAGACTATCATTTACAAGATATTACAAAAATTTGTGACAGTGTGTTAGTTTTTAACTTTTACTCTCAATGCGGTGCTCAATATAGTAATTCATAAATTACAAATATGTGACGATCTATTGTGAATTGTGATGACAAATTTTGTGATATGGGTGTGTTTACTGCACATATTCTACGTTAATCCAGCGTCATACTTTACAAGCTATCATGGGAGCCAATACCACCTTAGACAGTCTCCTATCACTGTATGATGCTCTCGTTAATCGGGCTTTAGGGCAGACGGCGTTTCCGTTGTAACTAAGAGTTTGTAGAAGCCATGAAAATATGCCCGATAAAACCTCTTAGCCCATTTTAGCGCTTCAGACTGTGCCAGTTGCATCTGCTGAAACTGAAGCCTCACGAAGAAATGGTGGCAGCGACTGCACAAGTATTGCAGCTCGAAGTGAGTATCGTTACTACAGAGATATTTGAAAAAGTGAGTTACACATTATTACGAGAGACCAAGTAGCATTTTTTCGATGTCGCACTGCACTTCAAAGAGATATAAATACAACGATAGGAACGTCCTAACAGTCATTCAGTTACTCGACGATAGAAATCCCCTCCTTGGTCGCGGGATCATTCGAGAACCGCCATGTGAAAGTCCTCATTGTTGCAAAATCGCTTTGCCCACAGATATTCTTTCAGTTCGCCGAAAAGATGGAAACTGCGTGGTGCAAGATCTGGACTGTACGGCGGATGCAAACGCTGTATCGAAAACGTTGAACTATAGCTTATACTGTGCACGCAATATGGGGTGTTGCAGTGTTGTGCAGGAGGACAGTTTCTTTGCTTATTTTCCACTCCTATTATTCTTTATGGCATTGGGCATTAATGATTGTGCGCTTTGCAGTTAACTATGTGTGCACATCCCCTTCAGAGTCGAAGAGAAGGTGGCCATAACTTTCCCTGCATTTCTTCAGTGGAGATGCAGAGGCTTAGAGTCTTGCTACCAATCCTAGAGGCTCTCTTTGTTGTACCGGTACATCTAAAATGATGGACCTATGTCTCATTGCCCCTATTGATGCGACTTGGGAACTCATTGTCTTCCACCTTTCGTCTTTGTGTGGATGTAACTGTGATTGCAGAGATCAGCGAGAGCACAATTTCCGATACCGCATGTGATCGTGGTCGATGGAATGGAAAAAAATGGAAATGAGCGTACAGTTTAGGCGACTTGCGCGCCGGTGATGAAGATGAAATGCAACACCCAATCAACGAGCGGAGAAAATCTCCAACGCGGGCGGGAATCGAACCCGGGCCCGCTTGCATGGGAAGCAAGCACGTTACCAGCCAGCTAAGCAGGCGGACTGTCTATGAAATGTGCGCTGCCTATTGAGATGGGCATCTGCTGAGTAACGTCCAAGTGACACTGTGACTGCTGAGATTCAGTTCTGTAGCCGATTTCGATGGCCTTCCCTCCCGATCAGCATTACCCACTCCTGTGCTGCCCTTTTCAAATTGTTGACACAATTTCACTACTGCTGGACGCGACATTGCATCATTGCATTTGGTCAGTATATCGCTAGAGTTACACAGACAATCTGTGTGCAATTTAGATGTTTGTCCCACAGGAATCGTACTGTTTCGCGTACTTGAACTTTGGAGCACGTTTCCAGATGTCGCGCTATTTGATTCGCACCGTGTGATTCGCCTGTTATTCATACCGCAGCAGAAAGGTGTATGCAGGAAATGCGCAGTATGTACTGGCTTCCGACAATGAGCCATTTTTGTTGCGCACTGGTCTTAACGTGGGGCGACATGTGTAACGTATCTCCGTAGTCCCTACGTATCTATTGCATCATCTTTGCATAAATGAGAACGCTGGTCTTTCATAGTGAAGCATGGTTGCATTTACTGGGGAAGAGAAATCGTAGAACAGCCAACGTTGGAATTCTAAAAATCCTCGTCAGCTGTAACAAGAGCCCCTGCACGATGTGAAATGAGGGGCGGTGTTCAGTTACTGAAACTCAAATTATTAAACTGATGTTTTTTCGCCAAAATATAGCTTCTGATAGATAACCTATGCGAACAAAATACCGAAACATTATTTTCGAATAACTATTGACTAATTTCATGCTGAAAAGTGTAAGAGCTCACTCCGGGCAACGCGTTTGTGACAGCTTTACAAGATACTGTCATAGATGCACTGGTTGTAGTGACATCCAACAAAAAAAGTGTAACAACAGTTCAGAGGAAACAGTGTGGAGCAGTTAGCTGGTCACAGGAGTGGCGAAAAGTAACAGCATAAGATTAGCAGATGAGATAGAAGGAATGAAACATAAACAGAAAGGGATGATAAAGACTTAAATAACTAGGACTACGGCATAGGCTATAGTTCCTTAAGTATTCTATCATCAGGTAGAAAAATGTCTTTTCTTATCTGTCATTTCCTGCAACATAGAACTAGAATATTAGAATTGTATTTGGCTCATGATGGAGCGCTAAGATCTGTTCTGTTACAGGATGCTTCCTCACATTCGGACTCTCCCTTAACGTAATAGTACAGAGAAGCGGTAAATATAAGGTTTATACTACGTATGACTTTATAAATTGGACTTAATTGGTCTTCTGTCTAGGCGAGAGACTCAAATATCATTAAAAGATGTCGTTGCAATGAAAAGAAAAAAGAAATGCCAAGTCAATAATTATATCTGTGGTATCCTAGCCATCGCCTCCACACACCAGACGGTCACTGACATCAAATTGATAGGCTAATTAATTAAATTGACCATGAGAGTCACTTCACGTGGCGACTAAATTTTCTTTGTCAGTAGTCGGATTACACTGACCAAGTAGTTAACATCGGAATCCCTGGAGGAAAGACGATGATATTTTCGGTAAACACTATTCAGAACTGACACTTGAAGCTTGCCACAGGAAGACCCTAGTGCCAGAAACATAGGCTTTGCGTAAGGACTGCGCTATTAAAAACATGATCGGAACTACTATGTTAGTAACACCCTGCATAAAAAGCGGTCTTGTTTTTACAGGCACACACAAGAGTCGCTGATAGCCTCACGATTTTCTGGTAGAAACGCTGTTTGTGATTTGGAATCAACTAAAACCAGTCAACCACAGACTTGAGTTGGACTCTATGGAGACATCGTCTAATGATTGCAGCCACTGGTGAATCATATTCTTGCCACTCTCGTACCTCGAAGGAATCATCTTTTTTGAACATATCTCCTACAGTAAAATTCCAACGTGTCTTTAGATAGTCCCTGTGAATCTTGTAACTGTTCCTCAGTCTCTGTCCTCCCTCCCTGCAGCTTTGTCCATGTTATCATCCCAGTGTAAGTCAGAACTGAACACAAGTTGGAGAGCGCTATATCTGCGACCTTCTGCACCCCGTGGAGAAACAAGTTGAGCTGATTTAATGCCACAAACCGTCTTTTTTTACCACTCGATGGAAACGGGGACATTTTGTCATAGCTCCGCCAACGGTTTACGATGTGTAAGACCACTGCCAAAAAGAAGCTTTTCTCCTGCGACATGAGGTAGTGTAAAAGACAGAGCGGGAACTAGAAGAAGGACAAGGATTATGCTACTGCATTGCTATATTTCTCCAAACTACTTACAGGTACCACAGTTGCAAGGAGACCTGCATCCTTTAGGGTGCATTCAGGTCCATCACCCAAACATTCTCTCTGCCGTCATTATTTCATACCATCCAACAGAGAAAAACTATGAACTATAAATGCTCTTCTAATTTTATCTGACAGGGAACCCAGTATGATCGTCTTTGTGCTGGCATCGAGCGTATGTGGCGATCGTATTAAACATACAGGTATAGATCCACTCAGTGATCAAAGTCGCTTGCACAGACCAGAGTAAAGTTTCATCGCCTGTACTGTAGGAGGGCCATCCCTCAGAGACTATCAGTCACAAGAGAGGGTACCTGTTTTGTAGCCTGAAATACTTTTTTTTTTGTTTTTTTCTTGCTGTAACACATCGAAGAAGTGTGTAAGACAGATTTTACACCACCATACATTTATTTTTTTTTTCCAACATGACTTCAAGGCCTGTGTCAGGTTCTAAAATGACATTAAGGCGTTTTGATCCACTGGCTCTGACTGAAAGTTCGATATCGCATGGTGTAAATTATATTACAGCTCCCACGATACACATACGTCTGATGATTGTGAGCAAACGACAGTCACAAGGTATGGGAAGTGGAAGACTCTTTTGACATTCTGTAGCGTTTCCAAACAGCTGTCTGAAGGTGATCGACAGACTCTACATTTAAACCCATTTTTTACGGTGACGGGATAGCAGATAACTCAGTGTACCATTTCGATTGATTCGTGATATTGCAGTCATGTACCCAGTCAGTGTTTAAGGGCTGGCCATCCCCGGAAGGTGTTGCCCCTCTGCCAAGACTCTTTCTCTATCTCAAACAAACGATGTCAGTCGATCATTATGTGGTAATCAACAGCACACAAGAGGACACATGGGATGGAAAAGACACCGGCGATGTATGGTAATAAGCACCTCTGTTGATAGTGTGATAAATTTTTGCAATTTTTCCAATTTTTGCTTGTAATTTCAACGTCTACCAATGACATAGCAGCACGCTTCCCAATTTCTGCATGTATTTAGCGCTACGATCTATTTGTGAGGGAAATTTCATTACTTGATTTACGTAATGTTGGCGTGTGATACTCGAACGTTGGAAAAACGTTTCATTAGGAAGAAGGAACATTGTTAGTGTTTTAAGCGATCTGTTTGACTTCTGTAATTTGTTAAACAATTAATTTGATAGATTAGTGCATATGGATTATTTCACTCTATTTTTGGTATAGAAATTGCGTCAGCTGTCCAGCATTAAGAAATAAGAATACAGTATTCTGAGGAGAGTTGAAAACCTCCAGCTGCGTGTTTAGCGACGTTGCTTCACTCAGACATACGAGGATTGTTCTCTTTAGAGAGACAGAGTCAGAAAGCGAGTCTGGAATTTACCAATCAACACAATGCCCCACTTGATGCTTTGTTTGGGAGCCGCGACATCAAAGGAGGCTGATATCCAGTCTGTGCTCGGTGGTATTTAGTAATGTGATCCGTAATTAGGACATTGGGCTGTTTTGACGTTCGTGGCGGCGTCCTGACGATAGAGTCACATAAGCCAGAGCCACAAATGTTGGCTACTATACCGCACTTCATTCAATTCCCTGGTGATTACAGTTATTATGTAATGGGGGGCCATGGTGAAGGTTGCGGTCAAGATGTCTACCCAAGTGGGAGAACCCTGTCTCCCCCAAATTTATTAAACAATGAATACATATCAATGTATTATTGACTTTGATTTGAAGTTTGTGTAGTGTCCTACCACATTTTTCTGGTAGGAGTGGCGGGAGGGAGGGGGAGAGCTGTAGGGCAGGGGATGGGACATCCTGTGGTGATGGCACTGTGTACTACCTCAGTCGATCCCTACATGTGAAGGTAAGTGCACACACGAAAATTTTCCAATAAGACAACACCTCTGATCTGCAGCAATGTAATTACGTTATTAGGACATGTAGTTGCTGGACGTGAGCTTTTACCACCCAATAAAAGTGAGGTCCAGCCCCTGCCAATTTAATTTCATAAACAAACATTATATCCTATTCTATATAATTGAAGTTCCTGGTGGACATCCTTCCTCTCCAGTACAGACTGAGTCTCTTCCCGCCAATTTCCGGAAGTGGACGGGATGGGAAGTGCTGGGGGGGGGGTTTCCCAGAGGGGTGGTTTTATTAGTTTATCCATTTAATTAATTAATCAATGAAACTGATGTCAAAAGTGTGCTTGTATTGGCGACAGGAGTTCCCAGAGGGAAATGGCAGGAAGAGTGGGAGGGGAAGGAGGAGTGGGGGATGGGTAAGGGAATACTAGGTTTAGGACCTGCCAATGAAAAGGAAGGACTATCCCCAGTGGGCCATAATGCTCTTAGTAGAACAACTGGTTCAGGACCTGTCAATATAAAAAAAGAACTACAGGCTTGCTCCTGAATGTATTCTTGCCGCTGACTGTAAAGAAACCTGCAACTACCAAACTGCACTGATACCCATGTTGCCCTACTGCCCACGTCTATCCCTCAATATCTCCTGTCTTCGAAAAGAACTAGTATAAAAATATTTACAGTTCATGTGAGAAATTCGTGGTGTATGGTCAACAACGTTACTGACTTGGATCTGGTAAAGTGGATATTTTAAACTGGTGGGTCAATGTTGAAGTGGAATTAATTGGAACTACAGTATATGTCCAAGCTACAGCTGCTTGTTTCGCTGGGCACCTCAGCTGGCTCCAAAGACAGTCGCTGCTGCTGTGGTCGCAGGTTCGAATCCTGCCTCAGGCATGGATGTGTGTGATGTCCTTAGGTTAGTTAGGTTTAAGTAGTTCTAAGTCTAGGAGACTGATGACCTCGGAAGATAAGTCCCATACTGCACAGAGCCAATTGAAACATTTGAACCAAAGACAATCATGAGTAATCGGCGAACAGAAGTTGCGAATCAGGTCGGCCTAAGATGGGTACAAAGAATGAGTCGACCTGTCTCATCTTGCCCACAACAGCAAGGGTTGTCGAGTGGCCAATGTGCTGGGTGAGCACGACGGAAGTGGACATGTGTGTGTTACGTGACAGAAGATCCAAAATGAGGGGTGTTTGTGCTGAAAGTATTGATAAAATCCGATTTCCTACCACTTCAATCATTCCCGGATGCCCAATGTGCTTGGGGGTGGTCCCCTCTGGCGCACACGTGCGTCCATGACTGTGGCTACAATCATGACAGTATTTGTCACTGACCTATGAGTGTTGGCGCTGGTGGCATGAGAGGGGTTTGGCATGCTGCGTGTGGACCTAGGGACTTGAGCCTGCGGGATGTACCACTATTTCTCTGATCTCTGACATCTGCACTTACTGCTACAGTCCAAATCGTGGTTTATGTGTGTCTTCTTTAGTGAATCTTAATACATCGTAGTGGGCTCTGTGGTAAAGGGGTATTTTTGATTGTGTCTATTCTATCATACGTTAGAACCTTTTTCCTACTCCTTCCAACCAGCTTAGAGGTTATATAGTGCTTTAAAAACCCAACTGATAAGTCCAGTTCCGATTGATCATGATCTCTGACATCTAGCCATGACAACTTGTTACTATGGATTGGATCAGGTTTAAGTGTGCCATCTTTAGTGCTTCTCAATACATCCCACTGGTATTTGTTGTTGTGTCTGTCCTATCATACAGTAGAGCCCTCCTCCCTCCTTTCGACTGTAGCAGAGAGAACCAATTTAGGATTTCTATAGTACTTTTGAAAACCTAATTGCGATGTCAAATTCCCCACTGATCGATTTATTGCATGCACGCATACTTTTGGTACAGGCCAGCATGGTCTACATGGATGTTGATCTCTCCTGGCTGGTGTTCATGGTGGCTACCGTGTAGAAGGTGAACGGTGCGCATCTTGCGATCGTTAGTTTGTGTGATCAGTAGGATTTTTTTCATCATATACACTACTGGCCATTAAAATTGCTACACCAAGAAGAAATGCAGATGATAAACGGGTATTCATTGGATAAATATATTATACTAGAACTGACACGTGAATACATTTTCACGCAATCTGGGTGCATAGATCCTGAGAAATCAGTACCCAGAACAACCACCTCTGCCTGTAATAACGGCCTTGATGCGCCTGGGCATTGAGTCAAACAGGGCTAGGATGGCGTGTACAGGTACAGCTGCCCATGCAGCTTCAACACGATACCGCAGTTCATCAAGAATAGTGACTGGCGTATTGCGACCAGCCAGTTGCTCGGCCACCATCGACCAGACGTTTTCAGTTGGTGAGGGATCTGGAGAAGGTGCAGGCCAGGGAAGCAGCCGAACATTTTCAGTATCCAGAAAGGCCCGTACAGGACCTGCAACATGCGGTCGTGCATTATCCTGCTGAAATGTAGGGTTTCACATGGATCGAATGAAGGGTAGAGCCACGGGTCGTAACACATCTGAAATGTAACGTCCACTGTTCAAGGTACCGTCAATGCAAACCAGAGGTGACCGAGACGTGTAACCAATGGCCCCCCTATACCATCACGTCGGTAGATACGCCAGTATGGCGATGACGAATACACGCTTCCAACGTGCGTTCATCACGATGTCGCGAATACGAATGCGACCATCATGATGCTGTAAACAGAACCTGGATTCATCCGAGAAAATGATGTTTTGCCATTCCTGCACCCAGGTTCGTCGTTGAGTACACCATCGCAGGCGCTCTTGTCTGTGATACAGCGTCAAGGGTAACCACAGCCATGGTCTCCGAGCTGATAGTCCATGCTGTTGCAAACGTCGTCGAACTGTTCATGCAGTAGGTTGTTGCCTTGCAAACGTCCCCATCTGTTGACTCAGGGATCGAGACGTGGCTGCACGATCCGTTAGAGACGTGCGGATAAGATGCCTGTAATCTCGACTGCTAGTGATACGAGGCCGTTGGGATCCAGCACGACGTTCCGTATTGCCCTCCTGGACGCACCGATTCCATATTATGCTAACAGTCATTGGATCTCGAACAACGCGAGCAGTAATGTCGCGATACGATAAACCGCAATCGCGATAGGCTACAATCCGACCTTCATCAAAGTCGGAAACGCGATGGTACGCATTTGTTCTCCTTACACGAGGCATCACAACAACGTTTCACCAGGCAACGCCGGTCAACTGCTGTTTGTGTATGAGAAATCGGTTGGAAACTTTTCTCATGTCAGCACGTTGTAGGTGTCGCCACCGGCGCCAACCTTGTGTGAATGCTCTGAAAAGTTAATCATTTGCATATCACAGCATCATGTTCCTTTCGGTTAAATTTCGCAGTCAGTAGCAAGTTATCTTCGTGGTGCAGCAATTTTAATGGCCAGTAGTGTATGTTTAGTGGAATGTTGTGGTGCAGAATGTTGTTTTTGCTCTGGTGTGTAGAAGATCTCGGATATATTTAGCACTACGGTTATTTGTGGTGTAAATTTCATTACTTCACTTGCGCCATGTTTGTGTGTGATACTCATACATTGATAATATGTTTTCTTATGAAGAAGTTTCAACGTAAGGTTGAGGTGACTGTTTTAAGTGATGCATATGTCTCCTGTAAATTGTAAAGCAGTTAATGTGATACAGCAGTGAAAATGGCTGATTTCGCTCTATTTCTGATATCGAAATTGTGTCAGCTCTTTTGTCTCCAGCATTAGCCAATACGAACACTGTATTCTGAGGAGAGATGAAAACCTCCGTCTGCACGTTTCGGGACTTTGGTTCACACAAACAAACAGGGAGTGGCCTCTTGAGAAATACATATAGGAAGTGAGTCTGGAATTTCGTGATCAACAGAATGCTGCCACTTGATGGTCTGTATGGGGGCCAAGAGATCGAAGAAGGCCGATATGCAGTCTGTGTTCCGTGGTATTTAGTAACGTGATCTGTAATTAGGATATTGAACGGTTTTGACCGTTGTGGCGGTGCCCTGGCGATAGACGCAATTATGAAAGACTCCAAATGGTGCCTACTATACTGTACCTCATGCCGTTCATGATCTGCAGAGCCCCCCTTCGCAGGGTTTAACTGTATGTGCAATATGACTGTTGTATGGTTCAAATGGCTCTGAGCACTATGGAACTTAACTTCTGAGATCATCAGTACCCTATAACTTAGAACTACTTAAACCTAACTAACCTAAGGACATCAAACATATCCATGCCCGAGGCAGGATCGAACCGGTGACCGTAGCGGTCACGTGGTGCCAGACTGTAGCGCCTAGAACCGCTCGGCCACCCCAGCCAGCACTGTTGTATGTTTCTCGAGCTGTACAAAATAGTCTGCTGCTGAGATTCTAGTAATTTGTCCATCTGCCGAAAGTGGCTGCGGATTTTGGAATATGTCATGAACTTTTATATATGTATTGTTCCGATTTTCACGCCTGTGGTTAGATACTAGTGTGCTTCGAAAAGTGACGAAAATAATAAATAAGAGCCTTAACATCCCTGACTCCAGCAGCAAATATAAACTAAGCCCATTTAGCATTTATATGCATGATTAGATTAAAAGAGCGGCGCAACTGTTTAAATATTCTGTATTGCTGTCTATTTCCTGACTAATTCTTCAAGAAAACTATATACTATACAGCACCTTGTATCATGTAAATTGTTTAAATAAATGGTATCTCATACACTGAAGTCAATGTTCTGTTAAATTCCTCAATTAAATAAATGAACTAATTCTGAACACTGCCTTGTATCACATAAATTGTTTAAACAAACAATACTCCACAAATTATCTAAATAATTGTTTAAACTATATTCCATAAAATGCAATCGATCTTCCGCCAAATGGCCAATCAACTGAGTCATTTTTCTGCCAGTTTTCATGTGGGGGGTGGGGGGAGGAGGCGGAGGAGGGGGGATTTCCCACGGGGGAAGGGTTTAATTAATTGATAAAGTTAACTCATTAGTCAATTAACTTGATATCAAAAGTGTGGTTGTATCGGTGAGGGGAGTTCACAGAGGGATGGAGGAGGAAGAGGGAGTGGGCGGGGAGGAGAGGGAGAGGAATAGTGGGGTTTCTTGGATAACCACTTAACTGAACAACAGGTAAAGATCCTGTAAATCAATGGATTATGCCCATGGGGTCATTATCCTCTTAGCAGAACTATGTGTTAAAGGTATGTCGATCAAAAGAGAATAATAGATGTGCACCTGAATGTATGCTTGTGCCTGTACGCAACCCACAATAACAAATTCTCCTGATACTGGCCTTGTCCCACTACTTGAGTTGGCACAATAAATGCAGAGGTGTTTTCAGTTTTCCTGCACTTAAGACGACAGGAGGACTATACCATTTTCTGGAGAAATATGTGTCAGTAGGCAGGCACCACGAGGACAGCCCTCCATCACTACCAGATGCATCTTCTAGTACCAAGTCCTCATTCCAGGAATAGGTGCCTTCTTGTCAGTCGGCCGCTTTCATGTTCACTTCAAAACAGTCAGACTCCTAGCTTTGAGGACAGCAGATCGAGACTGGGACCTTCTATGCTGGTGCAGGAATCCTGGTGTCATATGCCTTCGCTCACAAGCGTAAGTTCAATGTCTGCAGACTCATATACCTGCACGTATTTAGGCAAAAAATGGTTCAAATGGCTCTGAGCACTATGCGACTTAACTTCTGAGGTCATCAGTCGCCTAGAACTTAGAACTAATTAAACCTAACTAACCTAAGGACGTCACACACATCCATGCCCGAGGCAGGATTCGAACCTGCGACCGAAGCGGTCGCTCCGCTCCAGACTGTAGCGCCTAGCACCGCACGGCCACTCCGGCCGGAGTATTTAGGCAACGCTCCATACTGTGGTACATTATGTGAGTAGCTACGTCGCTCTTAAGTGGAGAAACTGCTGAGCAGGCTCCTTGGATGACTGTATTCCTGGGTACAGATGTCTCTGCCACCGAATGGGCCACTGGCTCTGCACTGCAGCACATCACACCAAGGGGGGCGTGGTCGTTGTGCCACAGTACTACAAATGTACTAACACGAAATTCCAAGAACATATTTACCTTTCTGAAGTTGCTTCCATGCAACGACAACAGCCAGCACCCTCGCCACGACTCACCGCCTCCCACCACCCAAACGTTCAAGAGCCCTTTACCTCAGACCACTTCTAGGGGCGGGGGGAGGGGGGGGAGGGGCGGTATTGGAACTAGACCACAGTAGTAAAGATTTGGCGGGTCTAATGACTTGACTAATTTTTGTTTATTTAGAAGTGGAACTATTTTTCTGAATATCTTGATTGCAGGTGGACAGGTGAGAGATTTTTATGCATGCTACATTGTTTTTACCAATTCAGATGCTCAGCCAAGATTATGCCATGGGCTTTTAATGTATTTTGAAACAGTAACTGGATAGCACTGGAAAGTGTTGGAGGAACTGTTTCATTAAAATGTACTTTCGATGTGGCATGAGCATGACCAGCGACTTCTTTCATGCAAGTGTTGCGTATGACTTGGTACACAATGGTAAGGACAGATGGGCTACAAAGTGGTGCAGCAACTGTCATTGCAGAAAAGCTGGACAGGAACAGAAATAGTTAGTGAACCAGTTAGCGCAATAAAGAGAAGATTTACTTCATTTGTATTTCACCCAGCATATGAAGACTGATTGCAAATTATGCAGCAGGAGATGTGGTCCAGCTCACACAATAGGAAGTAGGATGAGGCTTGCTGAACTATGCACAAATGATGGTGCGCCAAGTACAAGAGGGTTGAGTCACTGCTGCCAGCCAACCTATAGTGTGTAAGCAGAGGGCGCTCATAGTCCAGCTGGAGAGCATGCCACGGGGTCTGCCAGATCTAGTGTGACTGCTATGGGCGTCAGACGGAAACTTCCAATACCCTTGCCGACATTGATACCTGTAGGGTGGTATCGATACGGGATATCACAGTAAGTCCCAGGTTTTGTGCATATCCAAATATGGCTGCAGGACATGTAATAAGGATGGCTGTAAATTTATACTAATGTTATAAACATGTAAGGAACTCTGTCTGCTACCTTTTTGCGGCTAAATCACTGAAACAATTTTGATGAAATTTGGTTTTTGGGTAGCTTGAAGCCTAAGAAAAAACATGGGCTTGAAAGTAAAAGAAAATGGATCCCTAAGAAGGTGAAGCAGGGATTGGGCTGTAGATAGTGGGTTGAGGGACATGGACGATGGTCTATGGATTATGGGTTATGGGTGATAGGTTTTGGCTGATGGGTTTTGTGTTATTGGTTATGGGTTATTGGTTATTGATTATGGATTACTGGTTATGAACCATGGACCTTGCCGCTGGTAGGGAGGCTTGCGTGCCTCAGCGATACAGATGGCCGTACTGTAGGTGCAACCACAACGGAGGGGTATCTGTTGAGAGGCCAGACAAGCGTGTGGTTCCCGAAGAGGGGCAGCAGCTTTTCAGTAGTTGCAGGGGCGACAGTCTCGATGATTGACTGATCTGGCCTTGTAACGCTAACCAAAACGGCCTTGCCGTGCTGGTACTGCGAACAGCTGGAAGCAAGGGGAACCTACAGCCGTAATTTTACCCGAGGGCATGCAGCTTTACTGTGTGGTTAAATGATGATGGCGTCCTCTTGGGTAAAATATTCCGGAGGTAAAATAGTCCCCCATTCGGATCTCCTGGCGGGGACTACTCAGGAGGATGTCGTTATCAGGAGAAAGCTGAAGAGCAGTTGAACGGGACGGACAGTGTCTTGAAAGGAGGATAGCAAGAAAAACGAGGATAATGGAATGTAGTCGAATTAAGTCGGGTGATGCTGAGGGAATTAGATTAGGAAACGAGACACTTAAAGTAGTAAAGGAGTTCTGCTATTTGGGGAGCAAAATAACTGATGATGGTCGAAGTAGAGAGGATATAAAATGTAGACTGGCAATAGCAAGGCAAGCGTTTATGAAGAAGAGAAATTTGTTAAAATCGAGTATAGATTTAAGTGTCAGGAAGTTGTTTCTGAAAGTATTCGTATGGAGTGTAACCATGTATGGAAGTGAAACATGGACGATAAATAGTTTGGACAAGAAGAGAATAGAAGCTTTCGAAATGTGGTGCTACAGAAGAATGCTGAAGATTAGATGGTTAGGTCACATAACAAATGAGGAGGTATTGAACAGAATTGGGGAGAAGAGGAGTTTGTGGCACAACTTGACAAGAAGAAGGGACCGGTTGGGAGGACATGCTCTGAGGCATAGGGGATCACAAATTTAGCATTGGAGGTCAGCGTGAAGGGTAGAAATCGTAGAGGGAGACCAAGAGATGAATACACTAAGCAGCTTCAGAAGGATGTAGGTTTCAGTAAGTACTGGGAGATGAAGAAGCTTGCACAGGATAGAATAGCATGGAGAGCTGCGTCATACCCGTCTCAGGACTGAAGACCACAGCAACAACAACGGTTATGAGTAATGGGTTACTAATCATCACTCAGTACAACAAATCTGCTGACAAATGAGTGCAGTTGTGAGTAACTGCTAGTACCTATAAGGGAAGAGAATAAAATGAACTGAATCATCTGCCAGTTGCAAGATGATGGCATACTAGCTGCTGGTTGGGCACGGATCCTGATCCACGACCCACTGTGCTGTGCCCCGAGCAGCCGCCCAGACGGCAGGCGGGCAGTCCGCGAGCGCCAGCCATCTCGGCCGGCCATCGCAGCCGTGCACGACGGCTCCGCGGACTGGCCCGGCGTTTCGGCCGGGGACCGCTGCCGTCCACCCCGTCTCCCACGACGCTGGGCGCCGTAAATCGGCGCTGCCGCCACAGCGCCGGCCTGTTGGTTTTTTGTGCGGCTCGCGCCGCCGCCGGCCTGGGAAGTCGTACGTCACAGCTGTCAATTAGAAAGCGGCCGCGGCTGCGGCTGCAGCCTCCACAGCCGCCGCTGCGGGCGGGCCACGTTTTTTGGGTCAGAGGCGAATGTCGTCCCGCCAAAATCGCCCCGTCCCACGAGACCGAGCGGTGGCCACCACTACAGCGAAAACTGGCGTTGCAAAACAAGGGCGGCGACATGACTACACGTAATAATGAGGCAGCTATGACGTTGTAAGTTGCACATTAATGGTGCTTTCAGTACCCGTGCATCCCGTTAATGGTAAACAGTTTCTTGTCCAGTGCCCCACGTTGGTTGACCCTTGTCGACAGTAATACAGTAAAGCAGAGAGTAGTGAAGTGGAGAATCACCAACATGTGTGATGTGGCTTACCAACGCAAGTGCAAGGATAGCGTACCAATAGAGTCGAGGAAGGAGGCATGAAGGGTGCCAAAAACAGAAATAACAATCATCTATTTATTGCACCATTACACATGCACATCATGATATATGAGACCTTATAATTGCCATACTCAAATCTATTATGACAAACAATATGTATCACGAACGGCACACACAATGGAGTTTAAAAAATTACAATGGCCATCAACTCCGCTATGCCGGCCGGAGAGGCCGTGCGGTTCAAGGCGCTACAGTCTGGAGCCGAGCGACCGCTACGGTCGCAGGTTCGAATCCTGCCTCGGGCATGGATTTGTGTGATGTCCTTAGGTTAGTTAGGTTTAATTAGTTCTAAGTTCTACGCGACTGATGACCTCAGAAGTGAAGTCGCATAGTGCTCAGAGCTATTTGAACCAACTCCGCTATGACAAACAGTGTGCATAATGAAGGCCGCACAATTTTACCAATGTAAGAAATTCAAATAATACTAGCATAAAATTAACTAAAACGCCTTCAAGGAAATGTTTATGAGAAGAACACGACGGGGCCGCAAGGGACGAGGGAACACAATACTTAGCTCAGATGCACCAAAACAAACAACGGACACCAGGCCGCGCCAACAACGGACACGTAAGGCACGCAACTACTCTCTCCGTTGGGGTTCCGCACGTTCCACCCAAGTAATAGCTACCCGAAACATTTTAATAGTTGGAACAGTGCACCAGTGATCAGCAAATTAAAAAAAAACTATAACATGACCTAGAAATACAATAATTTAAGAAAATCACATTACATGACAATGAGCTTAAGGTCTTTCGGTAATTAACAGATTACGAAACAGGTAAAGGGGCATGTGCCACTATTAAATCTTCCGTAATTACACTACTAAGTTTCTCAGTATCCAAGTTGCAATTAACGCAACAAGAATTAAATCATTTAAGTGATAATGTTACTTTAAAATAATAATAAAATCATTTCATACAGCAGAGGACCAAGAATGGCCCGATCAGTACTCCCCAGTGAAGGAGTTCACGAAAATGGTACTCCACGGCTCCGAGCACACAGCCCCATACAAAATGCAACACAACCACAGCGACCCGGCGTACTACCAGAAACACCAGGCAGTATACCAAAATCGTACTAAGCCAAAACAAGGACCGACTTTTAAAATAACGAGACCTGGTCCGGGCCGGACAACAGACCAAATTCCGGGAAATCCACAAGAAACCTCAGCCAACTTAATACCAAAACAACAATATATGAACAATATACAAAACACAAGACCTCTCAGTCCAAAGGCTTCGTTTAGTCGCGAAGGTGGCTCCGACCCGCCTGCTCAGGTGCCAAGCGTCGTACGGAGTGCCGAATCAAACTTAACTTTCGTTAACGGAAAGCGGGAACACCACAAGACAAAATAAACTCCAATCTAACTGCGCAAGGCAAACTCTAAGGAGTGCCACTCGAAGACTATGCACTTGCAGATCAAATATAAAGCACCCGGACTAACGTGCCGCTGAACGACGCACTTCCATCACTAGCGTCTAGTAGAGTAAAGAGAGCAGCGTACCCCATCGATATACATCCATGGGACGGTAAACGAGGATAGCAACCCCAGCGACGGAGAGACAGGAGGACGAAATGACATCCCGCCGCACATAGAAGGTATTTCAAATTCGGTATCGACAAACTACAACTGGCGAGATTTTGCTCCGCTTGCGAATCAAGTTAAACGGCACATTACGCCGCTGTCCACACTATTAACCGTAAAATCACGGTCCGGTCTTCCCATCGGGACCCACCCGACGTACAGACGCCAACAACCCCAGCCGAGCCGAACTGTCTCCACGCCAAGGCAGCCACCTCTTTCCTCCTCACACCCCTCCAACTAAGCTCCGGCCAGCGATCACAAACGGAAACAACCGCCTAGCGCCAAAGCGCCGTCTGAGTGAAAACACAGCACTAAGATCGATACGGACTTGGAAATAAGCGAGCACCGTAACAATATGTAGAAGAAACTCCAGACGTGTACCAGAGAAGTGGTACAGGACCAATGGTGGTCATGTGATACTGTAATGAACTTGCAGACAATATTTATAGTAACTCCAGACTTTTTGCTGTTATCTGTGCAAAAGTACTACGCGAAACAAAAAGATCCACAAATTTCCCGCCAGATTTTGATACGATTTCAGAGTGATGGAGAGATTGGAAAATAGCTTGAAATGTTCTGATACGTAAAATTGTGCATTTTATACAACAGAATAACACGGTATCGAGTGACTTCAAATATCAATGACTGACAAGTGGAATTAGACACAGATACACAAGAGTGAGTCAGTAAATAAGTCGCAAACGCAGGAGTACTGCATATCGTTTTAAATTTCGCGCTCCTTTCGTTTCGATAAGTTGGCAGTACCCGTCACATGGCAGGTAACCAATACACAGTACTCCGCTGCCATTCATTTGTGATTTGCAGTCAGACCAAAATGGGAGGTCTATTATGAGTGTGTACACGACAAGAAGGAAGCGATCTTTGCTAGCCGGGGACTGTCTGCAGAGCACGTCCATAGCCAAATTTGTACCGTATATGGTTAGAGCTGTATTTCGTGGATACTTTTGTTCATTTGGGCACAGGTATTCAACAAAGGCCAAGAAAAAGTCACAAACAAGGAAAATCCTGGCCGCCCGTGTTAATGGATGATGGCAAATAGTTTTTCCGTCTAGGGGTATTTTTCTACCCCCAGGACAAATCGGTCTTGGGGTTGCAGCAAGTTAAAGAATGAAAGGAACTTGTTATATCCCGAGAAATGACTCGTTAGACACAAACGCTGCCACAAGAAATCTATACTGCAGGCTTTTAACTCCTAGTCGAGCGATAGGATAAGTGTTTAAGTTTACAAGGCAAATATTTTGAAAAGGAAAATAAATTTCAGGCTGGTAAATGTGACTCTGATGTCTTTAACCCAGTTTACTACTGATTTGTTGGCCCATCCTAGTATGTGAGTGTAACAGTTCGTGGCGATACGAAACGGAATGATCATATAAACTCAGAAATAGATAAAGTCAGTGGTATACCGGCTCAATGGTCGTATAGGTGTAGAAATGCAATGAGACTACAAAAAAGACCATTTACAAAACAATCATTCGACACGGAATTGGTCATGACTGGGACCCCTGCGAAACAGGATCAACAGGAAATATCAAATGTTTGCATAGAAGGGTCACAACCTTGATTCAAGAGGGAATGACAGGCAGATACTGCAAAACCTTAACCGGCATAGGTTGAAGATAAACATCAACTATTCCACGATAAAGTACTTAGCAGTTTCAAGAAACGGCATTAAGAAAAGAATCTACAAAAATACTGAAGCCCTCTACACATCACTCCCCTAGGGACAGTGTTGACAGTGTAAATATAGTTAAAGCGCGCGTAGAGGCATTTAAGCGCTGCATTCGGGAAACCCCGATTAGTGATACATTGGAATGTACCCTCTGCCATGCACTTCACAGTGATTTATAGAGTATGATTACGGATGTAGATATAGATGTAGACAGAGCCATTAGCGACGCGAGTACTGAGATTCTGAGGTTTCCATAAAACAAGAATATCTTTCAGGGATAATACCGATTTTGTTTCCAAAAATGCCGCATAAACAAAACAGAACAGTTTCGCTACAAACTACTTATTATGTTCGAACCTAGAACACGTGAAAAGGACAAAATGTATCCGTCAGTTTGGATCGAACAACTAACGTCAATGTGCAATGGGAGTGTCTATGAGCTTCGTGGTAGGTGTATGCCATTATTCTTGAAACTTGCTTTTAGAGCGAAAAAGATTTGAGCAGGAGAACAGCCAGAGCAAAACCAACTGCCAAGAGTATCTGCAAGTCTAGCAGATGCACTCACCGCTATACGTGCAAAATTGTGCACTATTGATAATATTGACCAACGCGACGAGGATTAGAAAATCAAGTACTCTAGCTTTATATCTCGAAACTGTCACCTATTGCCTCAGTTTGAGAACACAAAGAAGCGTTGACAACGTCATTTGTTTCACATAGAAAGACAAGACGGTCAGTACGTTTTCCTGTAGATATACCACAACACAAACACAAGTAATCCCTTTCAAAACTGTCTAACAGAGGTGAACTGGCTTCTCGATAATCAAATGCGGGTCGTCATTTGGGGAGATGTGGACATTTCATCAGTGTTTTCAGTGAATTTACCCAGTTCTCAGCAGAGTGCTGGGAAAAGTAGCTTCAGATTCTAATAAATAGTACGCTGGCAAAACTGATGACACCTTGTTGAAATAGAACAATATTTTTTCGCAATTTGATGAATGACAGCTAAACAATTGGTTTTCATCCGTCTTAAATCGCCTCAG
This sequence comes from Schistocerca cancellata, assembly GCF_023864275.1. NCBI lineage: Eukaryota > Metazoa > Arthropoda > Insecta > Orthoptera > Acrididae > Schistocerca > Schistocerca cancellata. The sequence goes on along the minus strand of NC_064628.1, from coordinate 323,117,721 downwards.
ATGTATTGGAACGGGCCTGCATCATCCCACTTTCACGTAATTGTCATTTGGAATACATACCTAGATTACTCTGAATTAGTCTAGTAGATTACTCTTCGTTAAATTTTTGTTATTGTATGTCTGTGCTGGGAGAACCACAACATAGGGACCCATTTAATTGATTATTATTTTTGGATTTCACATCAGCAGACTGTTTTACCCTTTTCCTGTAATCGCTGGCCGTGGTGGTCGAGGGGTTCTAGGCGCTACAGTCTCGAACCGTGCGACCGCTACGGTCGCAGGTTCGAATCCTGCCTCGGGCATGTTCTTAGGCTAGTTAGGTTTATGTAGTTCTCAGTTACAGGGGACTGGTGATCTCAGATGTTAAGTACCATGGTGCTCAGAGCCATTTGAACCATTTTTTCCCTGTAATCCTCACAATGAATAAGCTCTACTATGTGTGGATGTGAGAGTAACTGGATGCGACTGGTCAACGTGCGTAGCTGTGGGAATTTCCCACCGAACTCTATTCAAAAATTTATCCAGCAAACTGGTGTGAGACCAGAACAACGGTCTCCTGTCTTTCCTTAGCGTCTTTTCGATAGGGCAAGTGCCCAACCACCCTTTAGCGTTTTTGCGATTGGTCCGACAACCCACACTGTGTAAAGACTCACATTATCGGCAGCTACTGAGGAGATCTATCAAGTTTAGAGAAGGCACTGTTCCTGATGATGTAGTCGTGAGCGGATCGTGCTCTTCGGAGTATGCTTGGCATAAGCTTCAATTTTGGTCTCGATCTGCGAAATATTTCGCTTTTCATTGTAGGTAATCATCACGTTTACTTAAATTAATAACCAAGAGAGTCGTTGTTCTTTGGTATCGTGTGAAATGAATATTTACTGAGAGTCGTTGCTCTCTATTCTGCGTAGAATGACTACGATCTCTGCACCAAGATGCGCCAGATATCACAGCATGCCGACTTTACCAGAAAAGACACTGTTAATGAAATTTTACTAGGAGAGTGAAGAATCTGCTATTGCAGCTTTACTAGCCTATTGCCATAAGAAGGGTATTCAGACGTGGGAAAGTCCTGTGATAAGTGTCACTTTTGAAGAAAATTATCAGGAAGTTCGAAGCCACGGATTGTTTACATGATCGATCTCACAGTGGGCGACGAGACACAAGTGCTGCTGCTGCTCAAACAGTTCAGGAAGAAGTGGAGACTTTAGCGGGTAGATCTCCGCATGGCGAAGTCGCAAGTCACACTGGCATTCCATACGCTACTATCTGAAGAGCACTAAGGCGTACCTTCCAACACTGCGTCGTCATTAACGGTTAGCCACCGATTTTGTGACGAGGTGAGCATTTGCGGTGTGGGCACAGCAAAAAATGGGATATGATGACGATTGGTTGTCTAACATGTTGTGGACTGACGAAGCCATTTCACACTTTGAGTGTCTGTCAAAACCTACAACTCCAGAATTATCAGCTGCCGAAAATGTTAGGACTGTAGTGGAAACCCCAATGCATGACGAGAAAGTCACAATGTGGAGTGGATTCACCACATCAATCGTGACTGGACCCATTTTCTTCTAGGAAATGGAGGATGCCGTTTTTCAAACTGTTAGCGTGACGGGTGCGAGGTATGCGTATATGTTACGGAATCGCATCATCCTTAGCTTGGCTGACAAATACCAGCTGGAAGATACGACTTTTATGCAGGATGGCGCTCCACCCCGTGTTCTCTAAATGAGTGAAGAACATCGTTTGGTGAGGATCGTCCGACTACACTAGGGATACTTAAAGACATACCTACTAATATAATGCCCGGTTCTGTTAACAATATTGTCACTCGGCTGCAGGTATTGTGGAAAAGTTGACGGCCAAATTATTGACCATTTCTTATAAGTAACCTCATCTTTGACAAAAATCGACTGTTACGTTTATTATTGCATTTGTATCATATGAATGCGCCTGTTCGTCATTTTGTGCGCCTTTTCTGGTTTAAGTAAAATCCCATGTTATTTCTAGCATGTGTGTCAGTTTTACCTCTCTACCCCCATTGTCCAGTGAAGTAATGATTTTTCATATTAACGACTTTTGGATCATCCAGTACAGTCGAACTAGAGCGTTTCGAATTTTAGCTGTCTTAAAGTATAGTGGACGCGTTGACTTTGAAGTTACTGTCCACCCACTATAGGACCACACAAGCATATCCCACTCAGTTGTCTGATCAGAATGAACACTTACAAGACATATAAGTTGTTGACAGGTTGATATTTATTGTGAATATAACACTTTTAGTCAGCATGGTGGGCTTAGCTTTTTGTTTCCTTTGAGATGCATCTGTAATGATAGTGCATGCTGGTAGGCAGGTCCTGTGCAATCTCCTCCAGTAGTTTTTTTATTGACTCGTAACAGTGTTCAGAGTTTATCATGTTCCCAAGAGTATCCACATTCTATCATTTTTGCACAAAGATCCCTTGCTTATATTAACAGCAAAGAAAGGGAAGTACAGGAAGTCCCACCCCTTAAGCAACCACGTTATTAATATTGTTGTTGGTATATGATGTATGAGTCGAGAGGAAAAATATGTCTAGGTAATAAATGTTTGTTTCGTGAAATGTAACCCACTCTTTGTTCAATGTCCCAAATGCTTCCCCTGTTTTCTTATCTACCCTGCGTCATCGCTAAAGCGAAGACCTATCCTTGAGAAATGAGTAACAGATATTTAATAAAAATCCCTCCCTCGATCGTCGTGCCGAAGTCTCAATATCAATTTCCGTTTCTCTTTTCTCAAATAATTCATTGGGCCAAATATAAGTGAACTTCCGTAAAGTCTTCACATAATACTGCACCTAGTGGAACTTGGATAAGGTAAGCCTTTGCCTACTATTAGTAAGTCATAATGGTTTTCCTAAAATCCATGGCACAAGGAAAAATGTGTGATCCGAAAAATAAGATATCAAGTATGAGTAACAAACAGGAATAGAAGCAGAAGATATGGACACCCTTTAACACACGGCATCCAGCGAAGGAGTCCCTGATTTCAAAATTAAATATCTTGAAAACTAAGACTGGTAGACGAGTGTAACAAACGGTATGTTTATTGCGAAGTCTGGAAGAATTTTATACAGAAATTATACTTTTCAGAGATTTCCATTCGAAAGAGAAGCGAAAATAATAAACTGAAAGAGCAAAGTATGGGCATGTAACGCCGAAAATGCATATCCTCCTACTTCCATCTATTGTACTATAATTCTTTTTCCTTGTTTTGTTACCTCAAGATATGACATTTCTGTCTCTTTATATATTGTTATTGTTTTACTGTTTGTATATATATATTTATGCACTTATGTCGATGTATAATTGGTTGTTTTGTAAATATTATTGGTATTTTTACGCTGGGTCTTGCCTAGGGAAAACTATGCTATCGAACGAATACGTCGATAGGTCGTGTGGAGAACCAAAGTGTTTAGGATCTTTGGGAGTGTTAACGCTGTCGCGTGGAGCGTGGGCAGGGGGAGTCTGGCTGGGGTGGTGCAGTGGAGCAGGTGTGTTGTGTGAAGCTCCCGCGAGTTGCCGCGCTTTCGGGGTTTGGCAGCATGTAATTGCGCTCGACTTGCGATGATAGTTTCTGACATGGTGTCGCGGACGTGAAGCATTAGCTGGCGCACATCAAGAGCCCATTTCGTCTGGTGACCGTGTCGAGAAGAAGGCGCGCCAACATCCAGCTTCTGCAACAGCGACGGCCGACAATGAGTGATTGTCGCCACCTCCTCGATCGACGGCTTCAAACCTTCAATCAACCAACATGGAACACTGGAAGCACGTAAAGTTTTAGAACTGTATGGCAGACCTCAGCTTTTCAAACTTTTAAAATTGTTGCATCACAAAATTACAGCAACTTAGCATGAACCTTTGTTGCTCATTGTCCCAATTGCATTGCCAAGAAGCGTCCCTTCCTTTTCCAAAATGAACCCGAGTGTCGTTGAAATTCAAACGCCAGCATTAAAGTAATATAATTCAATTTCACTACTTTAATTTCAAAGTTCAGTTAAGGTATTCATAGCTGGCTACAATACTTAGATTACACAAGCACAAATTAAGAGTGCGAGTTTTGTTACCATATTTTAGGTTACCTGTGACTGCAGCTCAGCTTGGTACGTACTAAATTTTACTATTGTTAATTGTTCAGAATCATTTAATTCAAGTTCAAAGATAAATCTCTTATTTCTAAATTGCGTAGATTCAAGTAGCTTTTGAAATGATTGTTGAGGTAGCCTAAGACTAACCTTATTTTACTGAATTTCGTAGTGCTTCAGAACCAAATCTCACTATTAATTTCAGTCACTAAATTAACTTTCAATTTTTCGGTTTCATTAATTCTTTTGCTAAATTAAATCAGAGTGTAGCGAAATTTATTACTTCTGACAAACTTTCAGTTTTCACACTACACGTGTCAACCTTCAGTTGCCACGCTTCTAGTACTAATTATATGTGTAATAACCTTTCTTTTTCAGTTACTATAGTAATTGTCCATAGGAATGGCGACCATAATTTCCCCTAAATCTCAAATATCTAATTACCGCTAGTTAATTGTTAACGTAATGGCCGCACATTTACTTTCTTTATTAACTTTACCCCTTTTCAAAATTAATTTCCACCAGTTTCATTTGCATTTTTCCTTTCATTTAGATGTAACCCTTTCCTCCATCTTTACGACAGATTAACTTCGGTGACGATTGCTTTTCCCAAATTTCCATTAGGTACACGCGGTTTAATTTTTCACTGTCATTAAGGTCGATAAGTGAGGGGGAGGTTACAGGCATTAATTATGGAATAGGACTTATACGTAAGTAAACTTAAGAATATGTATATTACAATTTTCCAATGTATACAAAACAGTGTGTTCTGCTGAGGTGGCACAAGGAAAGTAGCAAACCTGATTATAGTTGTTGGGCATGTGACCAAACTCTGGAGGAGGCAAGCAGAGAAGCCCTGTGGTCTTCTGTCGCTGTCGTCGGAGAAGTGAAGATGGGCTTCTGACCTTTGGCTTTGGAACAGCGGAGGTACTTTTCATGAGTTTCATTGGAACTTAGAAAACCTTACAAGGTGTTAAAGTTTTTACATGCGCTACAAACTGTGACCTAGGTAATTGTTCGGAAATTTCATCCGAACCTCTGCTTGCTTTCCTCTGCACTCTAGAGTGACTGATTTATCTGTTGCAGATTTACTTAGAGACGTATGCCCACCTTTTCACACTTTTTTTCCATTGATTCCTTACTTGAAAGTAACGTTACAAATTGAATCTAAACCAACGCATTGTTACCTCATAGTCATTCGGGATACGCCGGATTTAATTTGCAATAGTTTGTTTTAACATAGTTGGAAACATTTTCATAATTCTATAAAATTTCGCTGATTAATGTGTTCAGCTACCTCAGTGTGTAATTATTTGGGCCAAAAGAAAGCAGCACATAACCGACCATTACATGAAATCGAACCAAAATTATTGTCCATTGTGCATTTGGCCAGTCACTACAGGCTGCTACTGGACATGCAAGTGGTTTACTTGACAGAAGTAACCAGTGAGCTTGCAATGACGCATAGCGTAGAAGAAATACAGAAATTTTAGAAGAAACATTTAACAAATTACGAAATTGTGAAGATCCCTCAGGACTACTACAAATAAACAGTTGTCCGTATTAAAACAGTAGCAGAAAATAACTATCCGCAATCCAAGGAGAACATGAAAGTTAGAAAGAGCTCAAAAACTACAAAGTATGTGGAAAAGATCAACATTTGCGGAAATTTGGATATATGCCGCAGAACTAGTGAGGATATCAATACACCAATGCACAGTGAAAATGAGGAACAAAGAAGAACTACCAGAACACTGGACTACGGCTAAAATCCATCCATTACACAAAAAAGGAGACAAATCAAACCAAGACAGCTATAGAAGAATTTCCCTTTTCGATATCACATGCAAAGTCACGTCAAATATTCTGCACAATCGTTGTAAATATCAACTTAACTGAAACTAGGGGGATTTAGACCCTGGAGAAGCTGCCCAGAACAGATAATCACATTGAAATTCGTAACGCATTACTACAAAAGAAAACAAAATCAGCAATTCGTAACCTTTTCAGACTTCGGAAAAGGTTATGATTGTATCCACAGATCTTCAATGATGAATATGCCAAAAAATGCTGTCTCCATGCCAAATTAATAATAATGGTAAACTCTACTCTAACAAACACCAAATCCAAGGTAAAGTTCACAGGAGAAATATCTGAGTCATTTACGATTAAAACGGGGTTAAGACTGGGAGATGGTTTATCGCCTTTGCTTTTCATCTGTGCACTTGAGTAAGTGAGGAGGAAATGGAACGAAAAAAAAGTCCTAAAAACGTAATAACTGCAACCAGGAAACATCAAATAAACTTAAATTGCTTGGGATTCGCAGATGACTTAGCGTTACTTGCTAATAACATTCAAGAAGCCAGAAATCAAGTAACAAACCTACAGATCCACTAGTAATCAACCACATAACAGGAACTAAAAGGAAAGTAAGAATAGTGAAACAGTTTAAGTATCTAGGAGAAATTTTAACATACAACTTGAACGAGAAATCTGCAAGGCATGTGAGAACTAATAAAATGATAAAAGCTCAAAAGCTATTGTGGTCTTCAAACAATAAAAAATATCTGTCAATCAGAACTAAATTAAAACATTATAAGACGATGGTTCAACCAGAGGTGACATACGGTAGTGACACTCTTTTCAAAGTAACCCAGAAAAACAGAAACCACAAACCTAAAAGGACAGAGAAAAATAGCTAGAACATGCCTAAATAAGAAACATCGATAATATTGACAGTGGCGGATAGTGCCAAATGAAGTGATGTACAGTGAACTGAAGCCCATTACAGACACTATACAGAATGAACTGAAGCCCATTACAGACACTATATGGAAAAAAATGATCTTTTTTCTTTGGTCACATTCTGAAGACACCAAATTATGAAGAAAAACTGTAGAGAAACTTTGGAACATGAAAGAACAAATAGGATGGATAAAGGAAATCAGGGAGGATATGAAAGAGCTAGAATTAACCATGGGTGACATTCAAAACAAAACAGAAAATTTAAAGAAACTGAAAAACATAAAAAATAAAATTTAAATCAAAAACAATCAAACGCTAAATGATAAAAATGGTGTTTAAAGGTGAGGGACGACAGATAAAATAAGAAAGAATGAAAATTTCGGAAAGAAAACCTACTGAAGAAGGAAGTGTTGCAATGAGGCTGTGAAAGCAGAAGAAGAAGAAAAGAAATATGTATTGTGTTGCAGTCGTCTATCGATCTTAATTTTCTAGATATGTAATTTTTAAATCAAATTTCTCTCTGTCTGAAGCTGTACACCAGCAACTCTGGGAAAAAATCAGAATATGTATAAATATATCCACGGGAATTGTGGATTTGAGAATCTACCGATGGGTGCTCGCCTTTCCTGCCAAAAAAACGAAACATATGTCAGTTTCAATGGAAAGTATTAGCGTTCGATGAAAGGCTGCGTAAAAAGTAGCAAGGTACTGCCAACAGAACTAAGTATTTACAAATGTAGTAAGTATTTTCGTTGAAAAATAAAAATGTATTCAAGTAATTTTGAAGCTAGCAATAGGAAATAAGCAGTAGCTGTTTAGTATAAAGCATGAAGGAGAAGGGTTTTGACAAAACAGCCGCTTTCTTTCTAGTTTACATGACTGAATTTAGACGGCATAAACATAGATAACATTAAGCAGCACAGTGGCAGCTTACTGTTAATGTTGTTTACATGGTTTCCACGATTAGGTTGTCTTTTGTTAACATGTATCCTTGTTTCGTTCCTCACATGTCCCACAACTGGAAAGAAAAAGTAGTATGGGGGTTATAATACAGATGTGGCCCCTTAGTTATGTTTTATCTGTTTTATCATATCCAATATAGGTACATGTTATGTAAATCCATACGAGTTTATTATTGTAACATAGACTGAACGCCTTCCGATCAACTGACAGACACAGCAGGGAAATACTGATTGATGAATAGCAAAATGCGTGCACCGTCTTCTTTAAGACAAGACACAACCTATCATTTTTTTATCAATAAGAAATGCTGTTTCTGCTGCGACTCGGAATAGAAGAAGGAAGTAACTGCCAAGGACCTGTTTATTGAGCCGTGAGGGTCAAATCCGCTGACATTCAGGGCTATATTTGCAGCGAGTCTTTCTCTTACCTCGCAGCACTGCAAAATTTTTCTTTGTTGCCAACAGGAAGAGAATGGAGCTGACACAACGTCTACATTCCAGTACATTGAAGGTTTTCCCTAGAAATCGATAGCGTTATTAAGAAATCTGTGGAAATAAGTATAGCGGATGAGCTCCCTTATACGGATGCCTGTTTACGACACGTTAAGAGGGGCGGGACCCAGTACATTTCCCTAGGTCACAAAGACAGATTTATATTCCTAGCGATGGTTAATTTACTCATTTTGACTACCGTGTTTTAACTCTGCGGATGCCGCGTTCTAAAGAGGGTATGCTTGCAGTCTCACTGTACGTATGAGGTTGCGCATCACATACGCACTTCAGTTTCACAGACAGCACAAACGGTGGTTTTGGAGCATACGGTACCACTCCTGTTTTTTGTTGCGAACCGAGCGGCGCCAACTACTCCTAAAATACACTCCTGGAAATGGAAAAAAGAACACATTGAAACCGGTGTGTCAGACCCACCATACTTGCTCCGGACACTGCGAGAGGGCTGTACAAGCAATGATCAAACGCACGGCACAGCGGACACACCAGGAACCGCGGTGTTGGCCGTCGAATGGCGCTAGCTGCGCAGCATTTGTGCACCGCCGCCGTCAGTGTCAGCCAGTTTGCCGTGGCATACGGAGCTCCATTGCAGTCTTTAACACTGGTAGCATGCCGCGACAGCGTGGACGTGAACCGTATGTGCAGTTGACGGACTTTGAGCGAGGGCGTATAGTGGGCATGCGGGAGGCCGGGTAGACGTACCGCCGAATTGCTCAACACGTGGGGCGTGAGGTCTCCACAGTACATCGATGTTGTCGCCAGTGGTCGGCGGAAGGTGCACGTGCCCGTCGACCTGGGACCGGACCGCAGCGACGCACGGATGCACGCCAAGACCGTAGGATCCTACGCAGTGCCGTAGGGGACCGCACCGCCACTTCCCAGCAAATTAGGGACACTGTTGCTCCTGAGGTATCGGCGAGGACCATTCGCAACCGTCTCCATGAAGCTGGGCTACGGTCCCGCACACCGTTAGGCCGTCTTCCGCTCACGCCCCAACATCGTGCAGCCCGCCTCCAATGGTGTCGCGACAGGCGTGAATGGAGGGACGAATGGAGACGTGTCGTCTTCTGCGATGAGAGCCGCTTCTGCCTTGGTGCCAATGATGGTCGTATGCGTGTTTGGCGCCGTGCAGGTGAGCGCTACAATCAGGACTGCATACGACCGAGGCACACAGCGCCAACACCCGGCATCATGGTGTGGGGAGCGATCTCCTACACTGGCCGTACACCACTGGTGATCGTCGAGGGGACACTGAATAGTGCACGGTACATCCAAACCGTCATCGAACCCATCGTTCTACCATTCCTAGACCGGCAAGGTAACTTGCTGTTCCAACAGGACAATGCACGTCCGCATGTATCCCGTGCCACCCAACGTGCTCTAGAAGGTGTAAGTCAACTACCCTGGCCAGCAAGATCTCCGGATCTGTCCCCCATTGAGCATGTTTGGGACTGGATGAAGCGTCGTCTCACGCGGTCTGCACGTCCAGCACGAACGCTGGTCCAACTGAGGCGCCAGGTGGAAATGGCATGGCAAGCCGTTCCACAGGACTACATCCAGCATCTCTACGATCGTCTCCATGGGAGAATAGCAGCCTGCATTGCTGCGAAAGGTGGATATACACTGTACTAGTGCCGACATTGTGCATGCTCTGTTGCCTGTGTCTATGTGCCTGTGGTTCTGTCAGTGTGATCATGTGATGTATCTGACCCCAGGAATGTGTCAATAAAGTTTCCCCTTCCTGGGACAATGAATTCACGGTGTTCTTATTTCAATTTCCAGGAGTGTACATCGGAAAATTACGTTCTTGTTGTCACTCGAAATATCGATGCAAGAAGTCAGTCTTATCTGTCTGCGACCAGGAAATATCACGGAACACTTATCGAAGTCTTTTCCCAAAACCCTCCAGACAAGTTTTCTGTGGGGCTGTTACGATTATACGTCGCTCAGAAAAATATGTGCAGGACCAGGATACAAAACTAGACCCATGCGTTCCATGGGTGGCGCACCACCAACTATACAATCCGCCCTTGCCTGAAAGACAGACCCAAAGCTTTCACTTGTCACAGACTCTCGTCCTTACGTTACGGTATAGGAAGGACAGACCGTGACAACTGAAACCGGCTCCGTGAAGGGTATTACCATTACGTAATCAGTAGCGCACTCCCCGGGAATTGTGGGGTTTCGTGTTAGATTCCCGATCCAGCGCACTGTTTTAACTTGCCGCACAATGTCCATAAAGTTAAAGAATTCTTTCCCTCCTCCTGTTTTCTTCTCTCATTCTCGTAAGGCAGAGCAGTAACACTATAGTCGCAGGTGTGATTCAGTAGTGACGATGTTATTTTACAGTAAGACAGATAATCAGTTATGCACTAGCTGGCAGTGTCTTTAGCCGCTTATGCTTCCACCTATGGCTGTGATCATAGTTTTCCAGAATAAGGATGAAAGAATTGTTCGAGTGTCTCGAGTTCCTGTATAGTCGTGTGGCGTGTTTTTTGAATACTTTCAAATGGCTCTGAGCACTATGGGACTCAACTGCTGAGGTCATTAGTCCCCTAGAACTTAGAACTAGTTAAACCTAACGAACCTAAGGACATCACAAACATCCATGCCCGAGGCAGGATTCGAACCTGCGACCGTAGCGGTCTTGCGGTTCCAGGCTGCAGCGCCTTTAACCGCACGGCCACTTCGGCCGGCTTTGAATACTTTCTTGAGGGTTTCCAGGCGGTATTCATTGCGAAGATCCACGGTGCGTGTGTAGCGTGGAGCGTTGCTAATGATGCGTAGCACTTTGTTCTGTATGATCTGCAGGCGGCGCAGGCGTGTAGGAGCTGCATATCGCCAGACGGGAGCTGCGTACGTCATCAGAGGTCTAATCAGTGTCATGTATATGGACGACATCCTCCTATTCAGTGTACTTTCTCTGTTGAGCATTGGGTAGAGTTGTTTCAGCCTCGCGTTGCGCTCTCTTGGCAACGTATTCGATGTTGCCCCCCCCCCCCCCCCCCCATGTAAGTTTCCAGTCCAGCCAGACACCGAGGTATCTGACTCTCTCTCGGAAACGTATTGGGCGAGTATGTAGTGTTACCTGTCTACAGTGTTGATGTTTGCACAGTAGTTTCTGTATGCATGTGAACAGAACTGCTTCGCACTTGTCAACAATTACTTTAATACGCCATTGTTCCAACCAAGGCTCGGCAGTTCTGAGTGCCGACAGTAGTCGTGAATTGATGTTCGACGGTTTCCAATCTTGCGCAAGGATGGCTGTGTCATCCGAGCAGGTGGCTAACGTCGTGTTTGTGTTACTGGGAAGTCGTTAATGTACAGGTTGAGCATGATGGGCTCTAGGATGCTTCCCTGGGGTACTCCAGCTTGGATACCGTGTTGTGTCGATAGTTTGCCCTGCACGTCAATGTTAAAACACCTGTTCGTGAGATGTGAGTGTATGAGACGTACGAGTCTTTCTGGGAAACCAGCTACTCTTAGTTTGCGTATAAGACCGTTGTGCCGGAGACGGTCGAAAGCTTTTTCGATGTCCAGGAACACGGCCCCTGTGGCTTTGCTCGTTTTGTAGCCGTGTATTGTATGTTCGACTACGGGGAGGGGTTGTTGTGTTGTTGAGTGGTGATTCTAAAAACCGAACTGATCCTGTCTTAGGGTTTCGTTAGTGATTCAGTGCGTGGTGATGCGTTTTAGTGTTACCTTCCCAACCATCTTGCTGAGCGTGCATAGCATACTACTGGGTCGGTAATTTTGTGGTAAGGGAGTGGTGTTTCCCTGGCTTCCTGAACATCAGGACATTGGCCGCCTTCCAAAAGTCAGACAAGTGTTGTTGTTTTAAGATGTCATTCGTTATGTGTACAAGGTATTCTACAGTTTTATCCGTGAACTCCTGGAGGATACGGTTTTAAATGCCATCAGGCCAGGGGCTTTCCTAGCATTGGTATGCTTGATAGCACAAGTACTTTCGTTTGTACTAGTGAGTCTCATTTCGTCGCGCGGGGTCTGGGCTACAAATCGTGTAACCTCCTGGTCTGTTTCAAGTGTGATTACTGATTCGGCATAAAAGACGCAGTAAGTGATGTGGGCATAAGCTCTGCCTTCTCTGTCACGGAATAAGCTGGGCCGTCTGGTCCTTGTACAGTAGGACTGTAATGTTTCTCCTTGGTGAAGTGTCTGGCTAGCTTCCACACGCCAGGGCGTGTGATATCTAGCCCTGCGAATTTCTGTCCCGATTGATCGTTTCGAAATGTTTGTAGTTTGTCGCGATTATACCCTGGAGTCTGTTGACGTGCAGTTTATAGAACGGGCGCCTGCTGCGCTGCTAGTATCTCCTGAGGCGGTTCCTCATTGAGATCAGGCCGAGGATTTCCTGGCGCAGGGCCGTCGAGCGTTGTTTTGGTGTTGTAAGTGGAATGACATCAGTCATTGCGTCTTGGACGGCAGTAGTAAGAGCCTCCACCGCCTCAATTTGTTGCGTGTTGTTAATTTAGTGGTTGTCCGAATTACAACTATCAAGCGATTCCTTGAACAAGGTCCAATTCGAACGTTTGTAGTTCAGTATCCTGCTTGGTTCTGTGTCCTGTAGTGTTTATTTCGTGTGTAATATTAGAGGCATGTCGGCTGAGTCCAGATCGTTTTCAACGATAAGGTTGAGTGTGCATGTGATGCCCTTGATGAGGGCCATGTCTAACACGTCTGTACTGTGTCGGGCCTGTGCAGGCACGTACTTGGGAACGTCTGGCCCAAGTATAATGTAGTTTAGGCCTAGTACATGTTCGTATATTTTCTTGCCGTTGGAGGTATGTAGTCCTGAGTTCCAGTCGGAGTGTTTTGCGTTTAGATATCAAGCGGCAATTACTCGTGGTGCTGTGTTCAGAAATGTGCTGATATCGCCTGTTACTGTGTTTCTAGGAGGACTGTACAGAGATACCAGTGCGGTGTTTTCGTTCACTAAGGCGATTCGGATACCCTTTCGCTCCATGAACGCAACCATTTCGGCTCTTTTGTTTGCGATCCCGTTGGCATTCCAAAAAAGAATGTGTGAGTTTTTGTTGGCGTCTGCGTTTCGGGACTGGTGTGGCACGTTATCCATGTATTGGTGTAAATAGTGGTGTGATAATGGTTTGTATGCTAGTCCAGTTGAGCGAGCCCGATATGAACTGCGTGAAGAGTTTTGAGACACACTCCATAATCTTCATGAGTACATCGGTGGTCGTGAGTCCAGGGAATAATGTCTCCATTATTATTAGGATTGTTGAGGTAATGTTGGGAGTGTCGACCTGTGGGTTGTTGGCGGCCGCTGGTACTAGTGTTGGCGTCTGGTGTGGGCTGGCTTATGTGTCAGCTGCCTGAGTTATAGTTGTGGGCGCCTGAGTGGTCTCTGTGGTGAGTGGGTGTGTTGTGTGGGTCGTTGTGTTAGTGTCCTGTTGTCGGTGTTCTTTTTGTGGTGTGGTCGTGCCTCTCCTGTTCCTGTTGTTTCTCCTTCTCCTTCTCTGGCGTTGTGGCGGTCCTTGTACAGGTGCATCTTCTGTGGTCTGTGGTGGCTTGCAGTCCGCGATCGCAGGGGTTAGGTTGGTGTTGTTATTTGTGTTGTGCGGTGTATCCGGTGTGTAAGTGGTGTTGGGCATTGTATGTCTTGGTTGTGTGTCTGTTGCTGGGGACGTTTGATGTGCATGTGCGGAGCTCCGAGGTTCATCTGACCGCCTCGCACTGCCGGGGCTACCAGCTACCACTCCAGCAAAGGATATTCCACACCTTACTGGGTGCGAGGGCAGTTTCGGAGCTGTGATGGCGGTAGTTTTTGTGTGTTTGGCTATTTTGCGCCTCAGAGCTTCTTTGTACGCAACACACCCTCTGTAGTTGGCCGGATAGGCCGCACCACAGTGAGCACATTTGCGTGATGTTGTGTTGGGGAGTTTACAAGGTGTGACAATAAAGTAATGAGAGATTTTCTTTGCAAGAAGTGGCAACCCTGCAGGCTTGCGTAGGCACAATACTTTTGACCTTGGTGTATAAATAGCTTCTAGTCCAAGCGGCACATCGATGTAACTGCTCAGTCGTGAGTTATGCTGTCATAAGTTAACATGTGTTTGTGTCTCTCGTCACGGAAATGGAACTGCATAATTTTGCGCAAATGTATGCCATTTCTTTATGCGTTAAATTGGGTGAAAACGCGACGACAACCTACGGTAAGCTTCAGAAGGCTTCTGGAGAGGAGGTAATGTCAAGAACTCAGGTTTTTCGTTGGCATAAAATGTTTAGTGAGGGCAGAAGGAATGTTGAAGATGAAGACCACAGTGGACTACTACCAACCTCACGGACGGATGTCAACTTGGCGAGGGTGCATGAACTCATCTGATCTGAGTGAAGATTATCCGTGAAAATGACTGCAGAAGAACTGAACAGCAATCGAGAAACGGTTCGTCAAATAATTACTTGGTAAGAGAAAGATTTGTGCAAAAATTGTCCCTAAAAATGTCGCACCACAACATTGATTTTTAACCTGAAAACAAATTTCAGTGCTACCACAGCCACTTTATTCACCAGATACCCGTGGTCTAGGGGTAGCGTCTTTGGTTCATAATCAAAACGTCTTCGGTCCGACATTCGATCCCCGGCACTGCCTAAATTTTGATAAATAATCAGCATTGGCAGCCGAAGACTTCCGGCATAAGAAGTCAGCCTCATTCTGCCAACGGCCTTGTCAAAGAGGGTGGAGGAGCGGATAGAGGTTCAGGGCACTCTCTTATCCTAGGGGTGGGAAATTGTCCCTAAAGGCGGAAGAATCAGCAATGGCAACGACTTGAGGATGCAGAAGGCAATGGAAACCACTGCATTAAAGACATTTAACGTGTATCCACAGGACATGTGGCCTGTAATTGAAGAAGTGTCATGATGACCTCTCCATTGGCAAAAGATTCCGGAAAAGTCCCCCATTCGGATCTCTGGGAGAGGCCTGCCAAGGGGGAGGTTACCATGATAAAAAGATTGAATTATCAACGAAAGGATAATGCTCTACGAGTCGGGACGTGGAATGTCAGAAGCTTGAACGTCGTAGGGAAAGTAGAAAATCTGAAAAGGGAAATGCAAAGGCTCAATCTAGATATACACTACTAGAAACTGAAATAAGAACACCGTGAATTCATTGTCCCAGGAATGGGAAACTTTATTGACACATTCCTGGGGTCAGATACATCACATGATCACACTGACAGAACCACAGGCACATAGACACAGGAAACAGAGCATGCACAATGTCGGCACTAGTACAGTGTATATCCACCTTTCGCAGCAATGCAGGCTGCTATTCTCCCATGGAGACGATCGTAGAGATGCTGGATGTAGTCCTGTGGAACGGCTTGCCATGCCATTTCCACCTGGCGCCTCAGTTGGACCAGCGTTCGTGCTGGACGTGCAGACCGCGTGAGACGACGCTTCATCCAGTCCCAAACATGCTCAATGGGGGACAGATCCGGAGATCTTGCTGGCCAGGGTAGTTGACTTACACCTTCTAGAGCACGTTGGGTGGCACGCGATACATGCGGACGTGCATTGTCCTGTTGGAACAGCAAGTTCCCTTGCCGGTCTAGGAATGGTAGAACGATGGATTCGATGACGGTTTGGATGTACCGTGCACTATTCAGTGTCCCCTCGACGATCACCAGTGGTGTACGGCCAGTGTAGGAGATCGCTCCCCACAACATGATGCCGGGTGTTGGCGCTGTGTGCCTCGGTCGTATGCAGTCCTGATTGTGGCGCTCACCTGCACGGCGCCAAACACGCATACGACCATCATTGGCACCAAGGCAGAAGCGACTCTCATCGCTGAAGACGACACGTCTCCATTCGTCCCTCCATTCACGCCTGTCGCGACACCATTGGAGGCGGGCTGCACGATGTTGGGGCGTGAGCGGAAGACGGCCTAACGGTGTGCGGGACCGTAGCCCAGCTTCATGGAGACGATTGCGAATGGTCCTCGCCGATACCCCAGGAGCAACAGTGTCCCTAATTTGCTGGGAAGTGGCGGTGCGGTCCCCTACGGCACTGCGTAGGATCCTACGGTCTTGGCGTGCATCCGTGCGTCGCTGCGGTCCGGTCCCAGGTCGACGGGCACGTGCACCTTCCGCCGACCACTGGCGACAACATCGATGTACTGTGGAGACCTCACGCCCCACGTGTTGAGCAATTCGGCGGTACGTCTACCCGGCCTCCCGCATGCCCACTATACGCCCTCGCTCAAAGTCCGTCAACTGCACATACGGTTCACGTCCACGCTGTCGCGGCATGCTACCAGTGTTAAAGACTGCAATGGAGCTCCGTATGCCACGGCAAACTGGCTGACACTGACGGCGGCGGTGCACAAATGCTGCGCAGCTAGCGCCATTCGACGGCCAACACCGCGGTTCCTGGTGTGTCCGCTGTGCCGTGCGTGTGATCATTGCTTGTACAGCCCTCTCGCTGTGTCCGGAGCAAGTATGGTGGGTCTGACACATCGGTGTCAATGTGTTCTTTTTTCCATTTCCAGGAGTGTAGTAGGGGTCAGTGAAGTGAAGTGGAAGGATTTCTGGTCAGATGAGTATCGGGTAATATCAACAGCAGCACAAAATGGTGTAACAGGTGTAGGATTCGTTATGAATAGGAAGGTAGGGCAGAGGGTGTGTTACTGTGAACAGTTCATTGACCGGGTTGTTCTAATCAGAATCGACAGCAGACCAACACCGACAACGATGTTTCAGATATACATGCCGACGTCGCAAGCTGAAGATGAAATGATAGAGAAAGTGTATGAGGATATTGAAAGGGTAATGCAGTATGTAAAGGGGGACGAAAATCTTATAGTTTGAAGTTCTCTAACGCTATAGATATAGCAATAAGGAATAGCGCAGTAGGCAGTACAGTTGAAGAGGAATTGACATCTCTAAAAAGGGACATCACAGAAGTTGGGAAGGAAAACATAGGTACAAAGAAGGTAGCTGCGAAGAAACCATGGGTAACAGAAGAAATACTTCAGTTGATTGATGAAAGGAGGAAGTACGAACATGTTCCGGGAAAATCAGGAATACAGAAATACAAGTCGCTGAGGAATGAAATAAATAGGAAGTGCAGGGATGCTAAGACGAAATGGCTGCAGGAAAAATGTGAAGACATCGAAAAAGATATGAGTGTCGGAAGGACAGACTCAGCATACAGGGAAGTCAAAACAACCTTTGGTGACATTAAAAGCAACGGTGGTAACATTAAGAGTGCAACGGGAATTCCACTGTTAAATGCAGAGGAGAGAGCAGATAGGTGGAAAGAATACATTGAAAGCCTCTATGAGGGTGAAGATTTGTCTGATGTGATAGAAGAAGAAACAGGAGTCAATTTAGAAGAGATAGGGATCCAGTATTAGAATCGGAATTTAAAAGAGCTTGGGAGGACTTACGGTCAAATAAGGCAGAAGGGATAGATAACATTACATCAGAATTTCTAAAATCATTGGGGTAAGTGGCAACAAAACGACTATTCACGTTGGTGTGTAGAATATATGAGTCTGGCGATATACCATCTGACTTTCGGAAAAGCATCATCCACACAATTCCGAAGACGGCAAGTGCTGACAAGTGCGAGTATTATCGCACAATCAGCTTAACAGCTCATGCATCGAAGCTGCTTACAAGAATAATATACAGAAGAATGGAAAAGAAAATTGAGAATGCGCTAGGTAACGATCAGTTTGGCTTTAGAAAAAGTAAAGGGACGAGAGAGGCAATTCTGACGTTACGGCTAATAATGGAAGCAAGGCTAAAGAAAAAACAAGACACTTTCATAGGATTTGTCGACCTGGAAAAAGCGTTCGACAATATAAAATGGTGCAAGCTGTTCGAGATTCTGAAAAAAGTAGGGGTAAGCTATAGGGAGAGACGCGTCATATACAATACGTACAACAACCAAGAGGGAATAATAAGAGTGGACGATCAAGAACGAAGTGCTCGTATTAAGAAGGGTGTAAAACAAGGCAGTAGCCTTTCGCCCCTATTTTTCAATCTGTACATCGAGGAATCAATGATGGAAATAAAAGAAAGGTTCAGGAGTGGAATTAAAATACAAGGCGAAAGGATATCAATGATACGATTCGCTGATGACATTGCTATTCTGAGTGAAAGTGAAGAAGAATTAAATGATCTGCTGAACGGAATGAACAGTCTAATGAGTACACAGTATGGGTTGAGTGTAAATCGGAGAAAGACGAAGGTAATGAGAAGTAGTAGAAATGAGAACAGCGAGAAACTTAACATCAGGATTGATTCTCACGAAGTCAATGAAGTTAAGGAATTCTGCTACTTAGGCAGTAAAATAGCCAATGACGGACGGAGCAAGGAGGACATCAAAAGCAGACTCGCTATGGCAAAAAAAGCATTTCTGGCCAAGAGAAGTCTACTAATATCAAATACCGGCCTTAATTTGAGGAAAAATTTGTGAGGATGTACGTCTGGAGAACAGCATTGTTTGGTAGTGAAACATGGACTGTGGGAAGACGGGAACAGAAGAGAATCGAAGCATTTGAGATGTGGTGCTATAGACGAATGTTGAAAATTAGGTGGACTGATAAGGTAAGGAATGAGGAGGTTCTACGCAGAATCGGAGAGGAAAGGAATATGTGGAAAACACTGATAAGGAGAAGGGACAGGATGATAGGACATCTGCTAAGACACGAGGGAATGACTTCCATGGTACTAGAGGGAGCTGTAGAGGGCAAAAACTGTAGAGAAAGACAGAGATTGGAATACGTCAAGCAAATAATAATTGAGGACGTAGGATGCAAGTGCTACTCTGAGATGAAGAGGTTAGCACAGGAAAGGAATTCGTGGCGGGCCGCATCAAACCAGTCAGTAGACTGATGACCAAAAAAAAAAAAAAAAAATGTCACCGGACTTGGCCATGTCGGCCCCAGCTCTGCTATGTAGTTGTGTGATGCTCTCACTCTCACTGTGCCAAACTGAGTCATTCGATTTAAACGAATGCACTCCCATCCAAGGGCAGTGAGTTCCTCGTACTCTCTTGGTCGGGGTTCAAGAGTCTGCCCCCTTGATGTACTGCTGGGTCTTTTCCAAGACTGTCCTTTACATGAACTGTTGTACCTTTCTTTCTTTTGGAAAGTCCAGTAGATTCCTGTCTCTGATTTGTTCGCCACGAACAGTGCTGGGTGGTCCCCAGTGAGTTGGAGTAAAATGTTGTGGAGTTGTGTTTGTTATTGCCGGCCACTGTGGCCGAGAGGCTCTAGGCTCTTCAGTCCAGAACCGCGCTGCTGCTACGGTCGCAGGTTCGAATCCTGCCTCGGGCATGGATGTGTGTGATGTCCTTAGGTTAGTTAGGTTTAAGTAGTTCTAAGTCTAGGAGACTGATGACCTCAGATGTTAAGTCCCATAGTGCTCAGAGCCATTTGAACCATTTAGTGTTTGTTATTATTTCTTTGTTTAGGAGACTAAGGTTTCCGTAGTTGTGTACAATGACTGGTGGGGAGCCAGAGGAGGACTTGTTTGGATTCTGCGTAGCTGGTTGTTTATTTGTGTGTGCTGCAGTCGCAGGTTTCTTTGTATTGTTCCCTGTGCTGCTGGTGTTGCTACTTTGCGTTGTAGTTGGAGTTGGCAGCAGCTCCGATTGCCTCGTGAGTTTGTGGAGTCACTTGTTTGTGTGTTTTTAAGCTGTTTGTGTCGTGGACCGACCAACTGCCACGGTCCATCTTCAGAGTTGTTTGTGTCTCCCGTCGGCTCTGGTTTCGGTTCTGTCGGTGTCTGAGCCGCCACAGGTGAAAGCGGGGGCATATCTAATGTATTTACGATAGGCGTTTGTGTGTGCGATACGTGTGTAGGTGCTCGTTTGTGTTCACCCTCCATCAGCAGCTCGATCAGCTTTTGCTGCTCGCCGATCAGCTGATCCTTCGAGGCAAGTGCCTCTTGAGACGCGGAGAGTGGGACGGAGATGCTGGCGGGAACATCCGGCATTCCCACATCTCGTGCTGCACTGTGCTGAGGGGTTACTAGAGGGGATATGCAGGAAGGATCGTACGTATTTCCTGGATAGGGATGTTTTTATTTGGATAGGTTCAAGAGGGGGGGGGGGTTGTACGACAATTTTGCTCTTTTCGAAAACGACAACGTTTGCTTTTCCAGCGAGAGTGCAATATATTGTGTATCTACAGAAGAAGGGAGGCCCTACGACCTATCTGCGCAAAGTGCAATGCGCGGCGCAAGAGAGCGCGGGTAGAAAGAAGCGGCCTACAGTGTGCGGGGTTATCCGACGTGAACGGGCCCCTGACACTGAAAAACCCTACCAAAGAACGGAAGAGTCCCGCTGGGGTGTTTGCAATCGTGGTTGCGGAGAGTTGAGCCGAAGCTCTTCCCGCTTAGCGCTTGGCGGCGTTAAGCGACTAGCGCTGGTTCGCTGAGCTCTGAAGAGCGTCACCGGCAGCTATGCCTGTTGCAGCTTATTAGAGACCACTATCCGCGGGCAGCTACGCCAGGAGAGAGCAGCAATCCGCTCGGGTCGGCTGCTCGACTGCGAAATTGACTGAGTTAATGTGTCTCGTCTAAGAGGTAATCTATCAAGTTGGCAGTGATAAAAGATATGAAATCAAAGAGCAAACGGACAATTTCAATAATACTGAAAGAGAAGCGGTAAAGAGAAGCAGAACAAATTATAAAAATCAACAGAAAAACCCATTTCTGGTACGAACCAAAATTATAGGGTCCAATAACAAAAGGTCTTCGGCAAATGTAAAAGCAAAATCCGAAGCTCCTAACATGCATTAAAATTTGCACTAGAAGAGATAAAATGAGGGACATCTGGATAAGGGCAGAATTGAGTGTGAAATCAGTTACAGAAAATTTTGCGCAGAAAAACTAAATGAAAGAATTATATTTGGCAATGTCAGAGGTGTTGATCCAGAAGCAAGCCGTATATTGTAAATGGGACGTGTATAGGCTGAAGATCAATCGCCACACCGAGTAGAAGATGACGAAATCAGAAGCTAATCTGAAGCGTCATTAGAAGATAGCGAATGGTATTCCAGGTGCTCTAAAATTCCGCTTACAAACTTCTAGGACTTGTAGAGGGGAGAGAGTAGATAATATTTTGATCTGGAAACCATGTCCTGCAACATACCGTTTCCGTGGTACAGCCGTTTGGAAACTTGTCTGGTATATGTCGGATCGGCTGATGCCATTTGACTTCTATCCTACCTCTCTGACCTGGTTCGTGCTTCATGCACGTGTCTGTGAGCGTTAGAGCAAAATAGTTGAGTACCTGTTCGCAGAATAGACCTACATGATCCTTTTGTAAGGCGAAGCTCACAGTAATGGAAGAGCTGCTCGTCGGTTTTATTAAGATCGTTATCCACAACGTCCGACTCAAACGCATACCCTTTTTGCCACAATTAGGCAACGGCTTCGAGAAAGGGCATCTTTACCGTCAGCAGTCGTGACAGTAGTGCTCCAAGGAGACGCCACATACTCGATTTGGAATCGGATTGTTTGCAAAAATGATTAATAATTTTTTCATAATGTGGGGCCACAGTCATAATACACTCCTGGAAATTGAAATAAGAACACCGTGAATTCATTGTCCCAGGAATGGGAAACTTTATTGACACATTCCTGGGGTCAGATACATCACATGATCACACTGACAGAACCACAGGCACATAGACACAGGAAACAGAGCATGCACAATGTCGGCACTAGTACAGTGTATATCCACCTTTCGCAGCAATGCAGGCTGCTATTCTCCCATGGAGACGATCGTAGAGATGCTGGATGTAGTCCTGTGGAACGGCTTGCCATGCCATTTCCACCTGGCGCCTCAGTTGGACCAGCGTTCGTGCTGGACGTGCAGACCGCGTGAGACGACGCTTCATCCAGTCCCAAACATGCTCAATGGGGGACAGATCCGGAGATCTTGCTGGCCAGGGTAGTTGACTTACACCTTCTAGAGCACGTTGGGTGGCACGGGATACATGCGGACGTGCATTGTCCTGTTGGAACAGCAAGTTCCCTTGCCGGTCTAGGAATGGTAGAACGATGGGTTCGATGACGGTTTGGTTGTACCGTGCACTATTCAGTGTCCCCTCGACGATCACCAGTGGTGTACGGCCAGTGTAGGAGATCGCTCCCCACACCATGATGCCAGGTGTTGGCCCTGTGTGCCTCGGTCGTATGCAGTCCTGATTGTGGCGCCCACCTGCACGGCGCCAAACACGCATACGACCATCATTGGCACCAAGGCAGAAGCGACTCTCATCGCTGAAGACGACACGTCTCCATTCGTCCCTCCATTCACGCCTGTCGCGACACCACTGGAGGCGGGCTGCACGATGTTGGGGCGTGAGCGGAAGACGGCCTAACGGTGTGCGCGACCGTAGCCCAGCTTCATGGAGACGGTTGCGAATGGTCCTCGCCGATACCCCAGGAGCAACAGTGTCCCTAATTTGCTGGGAAGTGGCGGTGCGGTCCCCTACGGCACTGCGTAGGATCCTACGGTCTTGGCGTGCATCCGTGCGTCGCTGCGGTCCGGTCCCAGGTCGACGGGCACGTGCACCTTCCGCCGACCACTGGCGACAACATCGATGTACTGTGGAGACCTCACGCCCCACGTGTTGAGCAATTCGGCGGTACGTCCACCCGGCCTCCCGCACGCCCACTATACGCCCTCGCTCAAAGTCCGTCAACTGCACATACGGTTCACGTCCACGCTGTCGCGGCATGCTACCAGTGTTAAAGACTGCGATGGAGCTCCGTATGCCACGGCAAACTAGCTGACACTGACGGCGGCGGTGCACAAATGCTGCGCAGCTAGCGCCATTCGACGGCCAACACCGCGGTTCCTGGTGTGTCCGCTGTGCCGTGCGTGTGATCATTGCTTGTACAGCCCTCTCGCAGTGTCCGGAGCAAGTATGGTGGGTCTGACACACCGGTGTCAATGTGTTCTTTTTTCCATTTCCAGGAGTGTATATAGGTGCAGAACATGAAGTAAATATAGTGCACATGCACTGAGTACAGAACATATCAAGCAAAGACAAATGTATACACAATCAGTAACAAATGACATAAGTGCACACGCACTGTAGTACTGAACATATCACAAAATGTATTTGAATGAGTACAAATCATGTTAACAAATGACAAAAAGTGCACACGCACTGTAGTTCACAACATATCACCAAATCACAAAATGTATGCAATGAATAGAAATCATGTTAACAAATGACAAAAGTGCACATGCGCTGTAGTTCAGAACATATCAGCAAATCACAAAATGTATAGGTCATGAATACAAATCATGATAACAAAATGATTTTTAATATGTTACAAGAATTAGGATAGGAAAGGGAAGGATTGCGTCACGGTTGTAGCAATTTAGGTTGCACGCAGCTGCACTCAAAGTCCATATCTTTCTACAGAAGCACAACACCAAGTGAGGCAATCTAAAGTTCTTTTCATCTACATCTACATCCATACTCCGCTAGCCGCCTGACGGTGTGTGGCGGAGGGTACCTTGAGTACCTCTATCGGTTCTCCCTTCTTTTCCAGTCTCTTATTGTTCGTGGAAAGAAGGATTGTCGGTATGCCTCTGTGTGGGCTCTAATCTCTCTGATTTTACCCTCATGGTCTCTTCGCGAGATGTACGTAGGAGGGAGCAATATACTGCTTGACTCTTCGGTGAAGGTATGTTCTCGAAACTTTGACAAAAGCCCGTACCGAGCTACTGAGCGTCTCTCCTGCAGAGTCTTCCACTGGAGTTTATCTATCATCTCCGTAACGCTTTCGCGATTACTACATGATCCTGTAACGAAGCATGCTGCTCTCCGTTGGATCTTCTCTATATCTTCTATCAACCCTATCTGGTACGGATCCCACACTGCTGAGCAGTATTCAAGCAGTGGGCGAACAAGCGTACTGTAACCTACTTCCTTTGTTTTCGGATTGCATTTCCTTAGGATTCTTCCAACGAATCTCAGTCTGGCATCTGCTTTACCGACGATCAACATTAAACGATCATTCCATTTTAAATCACTCCTAATGCGTACTCCCAGATAATTTATGGTATTAACTGCTTCCAGTTGCTGACCTGCTATTTTGTAGCTAAATGATAAAGGATCTATCCTTCTGTGTATTCGCAGCACATTACACTTGTCTACATTGAGATTAAATTGCCATTCCCTGCACCATGCGTCAATTCGCTGCAGATCCTCCTGCATTTCAGTACAATTCTCCATTGTTACAACCTCTCGATACACCACAGCATCATCTGCAAAAAGCCTCAGTGAACTTCCGATGTCATCCACCAGGTCATTTATGTATATTGTGAATAGCAACGGTCCTATGACACTCCCCTGCGGCACACCTGAAATCACTCTTACTTCGGAAGACTTCTCTCCATTGAGAATGACATGCTGCGTCCTGTTATCTAGGAACTCCTCAATCCACTCACACAATTGGTCTGATGGTCCATATGCTCTTACTTTGTTCATTAAACGACTGCGGAAGTCAAGAAACACGACATCTACCTGTGAACCCGTGTCTATGGCCCTCTGAGTCTCGTGGACGTGGGTTTCACATGGCCGTCGTTTTCGAAACCCATGCTGATACCTACAGAGTAGATTTTTAGTCTCCAGAAAAGTCATTACACTCGAACACAATACGTGTTCCAAAATTCTACAACTGATCGACGTTAGAGATATAGGTCTATAGTTCTGCACATCTGTTCGACGTCCCTTCTTGAAAACGGGGATGACCTGTGCCCTTTTCCAATCCTTTGGAACGCTACGCTCTTCTAGAGACCTACGGTACACCGCTGCAAGAAGGGGGGCAAGTTCCTTCGCGTACTCTGTGTAAAATTGAACTGGTATCCCATCAGGTCCAGAGGTCTTTCCTCTTTTGAGCGATTTTAATTGTTTCTCTATCCCTCTGTCGTCTATTTCGATATCTACCATTTTGTCATCTGTGCGACAATCTAGAGAAGGAACTACAGTGCAATCTTCCTCTGTGAAACAACTTTGGAAAAAGACATTTAGTATTTCGGCCTTTAGTCTGTCATCCTCTGTTTCAGTACCATTTTGGTCACAGAGTGTCTGGACATTTTGTTTTGATCCACCTACCGCTTTGACATAAGACCAAAATTTCTTAGGATTTTCTGCTAAGTCAGTACATAGAACTTTACTTTCGAATTCATTGAACGCCTCTCGCATAGCCCTCCTCACACTACATTTCGTTTCGCGTAATTTTTGTTTGTCTGCAAGGCTTTGGCTATGTTTATGTTTACTGTGAAGTTCCCTTTGCTTCCGCAGCAGTTTTCTACCTCGGTTGTTGTACCACGGTGGCTCTTTTCCATCTCTTACGATCTTGCTTGGCGCATACTCATCTAACGCATTATGTACGACGGTTTTGAACTTTGTCCACTGATCCTCAACACTATCTGTACTTGAGACAAAACTTTTGTGTTGAGCCAACATGTACTCTGAAATCTGCTTTTTGTCACTTTTTCTAAATAGAAAAATCTTCCTACTCTTTTTAATATTCCTATTTACGGCTGAAATCATCGATGCCGTAACCGCTTTATGATCGCTGATTCCCTGTTCTGCGTTAACTTTTTCAAATAGTTCGGGTCTGTTTGTCACCAGAAGGTCTAATATGTTATCGCCACGAGTCGGTTCTCTGTTTAACTGCTTAAGGTAGTTTTCAGATAAAGCACTTAAAAAAATTCACTGGATTCTTTGTCCCTGCCACCCGTTATGAACGTTTGAGTCTCCCAGTCTATATCCGGCAAATTAAAATCTCCACCCAGAACTATAACATGGTGGGGAAATTTACTCGAAATATTTTCCAAATTATCCTTCAGGTGCTCAGCCACAACAGCTGCTGAGCCAGGGGGCCTATAGAGACATCCAATTACCATGTCTGAGCCTGCTTTAACCGTGACCTTCACCCAAATCATTTCACATTTCGGATCTCCGTCAATTTCCTTCGATACTATTGCACTTCTTATCGCTATAAACACGCCTCCCCCTTCACTGTCCAGCCTGTCTCTGCGGTATACATTCCAATCTGAGTTTAGGATTTCATTACTGTTTACGTCTGGTTTCAGCCAACTTTCTGTCCCTAGTACTATATGGGCGTTGTGACCGTTTATTAATGAGAGCAGTTCTGGAACCTTTCTATAGACGCTCCTGCAGTTTACTATTAGCACACTAATATTGTTATTCCCTGTTGCATTTTGCCTACTCCTACCTTGCCGCGTCTCAGGAGGCGTCTTGTCGGGCCTAGGGAGGGGATTCTCTAACCTAAAAAACCCCCATGTGCACTCCACACGTACTCCGCTACCCTTGTAGCCGCTTCCGGCGTGTAGTGCACGCCTGACCTATTCAGGGGGACCCTACATTTCTCCACCCGATAGCGGAGGTCGAGAAATTTGCACCCCAGATCTCCGCAGAATGGTCTGAGCCTCTGGTTTAAGCCTTCCACTCGGCTCCAAACCAGAGGACCGCGATCGGTTCTGGGAACGATACTACAAATAGTTACCTCTGATTCCACCCCGCGAGCGAGGCTTTCCGCCTTCACCAATTCCGCCAACCGCCTGTACGAACTGAGGATGACCTCTGAACCCAGACAGCAGGAGTCATTGGTGCCGACATGAGCAACAATTTGCAGTCGGGTGCACCCAGTGCTCTCTATCGCCGCCGGTAGGGCCTCCTCCACATCTCGGATGAGACCCCCCGGCAAGCAGACAGAGTGAACACTGGCCTTCTTCCCCGACCTTCCCGCTGTTTCCCTAAGGGGCTCCATCACCCGCCTACCGTTGGAGCTCCCAATAACTAATAAACCCCTCCCCCCGTGTGCCTTCTCGGACCTTGCTGAAGGAGCAGCCACATGTCCTCTCACAGCGGGCGATGCCACACGGCCAGCCTCCACATTGACCCTCCGCCTCGTGCGCCGCGAACGCCGCTGAACCCGCCACTCCCCTTGAGGAGAGGGTGGCCCAACCGCGCCCGGTACCCGCGAAGATGTCTCGACAGCAGGGACAGTGGGTGAAGCATGTAACACCTGGGGTGTACCTTGCGATGCACCAGACTCCCCACTGCCGCTACACTCCGAGGCAGCAGCCTGAAGACGGCTGACCGCGGCCATCAACACGCTCAGCTGTTCGCGAACAGTGGCCAGCTCCTCCTGCGTCCGTACACAGCAGTCACACTTCCTATCCATCCTAAGGAATCAATTTACTGAAGAGAGTTAATCAACCTTTAACTAGACTGCTAATTCACTAAAGGCGGCTGTTTATTCACTAAACTGTGGTTGCTAGCCACTTCTTGTAGAAAACAATGAAAATAGCACTACCTGTCTCTGGACTGTATTGAAAACAAACACTAGCACTACTGGCACTATGGTTGACTAAAGGGACTCTCTCTGACTGTATTCAAAACAAACACGAAATCTATGGAACACTATTAATAGCACCCGACAATTAAAGCTTCCTAAAAGCAAATACACACGGAAGAAGAAGTGATAAGTAAGAAAAATACAGTTAATACTTAAATTAAGGTAGCTCGCTGCACAGCAGACGTGAAGCAGACGGCAGTTTCCCAGAAGTATTAATCAGCGTAGCCAAGACACTGAAATGCCGTAGTAATATTCCATGTTATCCTTTTGGTAGTACATTAGGTACACCAAACAGTGGGACCATAATAGCATCTTATCGTTCATGGTAGTGGACAGCATGTCGTGTCAACACAGCGTTCTTGTCTGTTACAGCAACGTAGAATTAGTGCAAAAACCAAATATAGTGCTCCATGATCATGAGGATATACAGGACAAACGGATATTGCAGTAATTCCAGGTAATTAGGTTAGAAGGTGAAGGGCATTAAGTCACATACTAGTCTTCATTGAGAATTACACTAGTAATGGGTGGCACTCATTGCACAGTCATTGAACATTTCTGTACCATGTATGTAGTATTACAGAATAATGTTCATTAGTAACTTTACAGAGAACATTGACACTCATTGCCTAATTGCAAACCCTCAGAAGTCATTTACAGATAATATTGGCACTCATTGACTAATTACAAACCATCAGAAGTCATTTACAGAGAACATTGGCACTCATTGCCTAATTACCATCAGAAATGATTTACAGAGAATATTGGCATTCATTGTCTAATTACAAACCATGAGAAGTCATCATAGTATTACAGAATAATGCACATAATTAATCTAATTAAAGTAATCATTGCCATTCATTGCCTAATTACAAACCATCAGAATTCATTTACAGATAACATTGGCACTCTTTGCCTAATTGCAAACCCTCAGAAGTCATCATAGTATTACAGAATAATGTTTACATAATAATATTCATGAATTGTTTTTACAGAGAACATTGGCACTCATTGCCTAATTACAAACCATCAGAAGTCATTTACAGAGAACATTAGCACTCATTGTCTAATTACAAACCATCAGAAGTCATCATAGTATTACAGAATAATGCACATAATTAATCTAATTAAAGTAATCATTACCATTATTTTTTTTGCTAGCAATGCATTGCGTTAGGTAATTACTGGGGAATGAAAATATTTTCTTTTAAATTATTGCTGCAAATGAAGATGTGTAACGTCATTCGTCTTGAGTCAGCTGTAGCAAGATTATGAAACAAGTAGAGTATATGTAATCACATTCATAAATGACATGGGTTCAATGAACAACTGCTTATAGCACATTGATTTCATAAATAATTTCTCCTGCAAAATATACAAAAATGGATTATTAAACTGAAAGAAGAAACGCATTTTATGCTGAAAAGTAGTGAACTTTGAATTAACAGGTAGTGAAATGTGTATAAAAAATATGTGTGTTCCCTAGCTGTCCTTTCCAAAGCCTTCAGTCATCATACTATGCAATACAACACATACTCTCAAAACGAACTGCAACAAATACTTAAATAACTACAGAGCATAAATACATAAACTTCAACATCATCCTCATCTGTAAAGAAAAAACTTCATTATCCATCACTTCATTATCATAACTCCATTATTATCATCACCTGTAAAGAAAAACTTCATTATTCATAGCTGCATATTCTTCATCATTATTCATCATCATTCATTATCATCTGCAAAAAAAATCACTTCATTATTCATTACACAACTATTCCTTATTTCTAGCATATTTCCTCACTAAAACTAAGATGTGAAGTTCTGTCTGACAGCCTGCATCAATCGCTTCGTATTCTGAAAGAAAAAATTAGTTAAGTCTGCTATTCTACGATGTGTATAGTATATTCTTGTTAATGCTTATTAATCCTGATCCATTTACTCTTCCTAATAAGGTTTTTGCATCTTTTTTCGTTTATTCCGTAGGTGAAATTCCCATTTCTGTTTAATTTATTTCTTTTACACGTTATTTCTTTCTGAAAATGATGAACAAAGATTAGTGTCTTGCATTTAATTCATATATCCATTAGATGAAAACTGGTTTATAGTGATATAATTAAGCATACAGCATAGCATGACAGAAAACGTAATATGTCAAAACAACGACAGTGTTCAAAAGCAAAAATGTACACAGAATATCATAAAGCAGCAGCAAAAAATGTAAAAATAGTCACGATGTTGAGATATCATAGGGCAAAAATGTCAAAGTCAACTGGTGTTTGCTATATCTTAACTATTTCATAATGCATACAAACAAACAGGAAAACAATCATACATACATAAAAAAATGGAAAATGTGCACGGTCTGATGTGTAACGACAAGTAAAGCGACCTGCTAACCTTACTTCGCCGGGCACTTGCCAAGAAAAAATACGATAATCAGCAGTAAGTGTTCATATAAATACCTGCAAATGGCATTACAGTGTGATAAATCATAAAGTATGTTCATTCAATAAAGGGTTTAATATTGGAGACATGGTGATTGCCTTTACTTTTTCTGGTTCTCGAAGTTTCGACGTGTACAATATTGGGGTGAGGAATGCTGCGAATCCGATATGGACCTGCGTATAGAAGTTCAAATTTACTGCACCTACCTTTTACTCTGTTGGATAAATAGTGTGTACGTGCTAATATCTTCTGTCCAACGTGAAAGTCACGGCTTGTACAAACCTGTTTTTGTTGTCTTCTCCGGCGCTCTGCGGCACGTTTGATGATGTTCAGCGCAATGTCAATTATTTCATGGTGTCGTAATCGACGAGGTGTAGGAAAGTTTACTAATTCTTTAATTTTGTTATGTGGTTCAACATTTTTCAGTATAACAGACGAAATGGGATAATGCTTTGCTTAAAATGTGTCGTGCTGTTTGACTTGAAATTCATACATAAAACCGGACATAGTACCAGGAATGTTGTCGAAAACTGGAGCTTGCTGTAAAAGAATTTTGTGTAGTTGCGTGCGTTCGTCGTCTGTATTTGCACTGCTCTGTTTAACTTTATCAGAAATCATCTGCATAATGTCGTAGTCAGCTTCGTCTGGAGTATTATAGTGATGTACGTGCGTATCTGTGAACAACGTGGAATTACAGTCTATGTTACGTGATACGGAAATGACCTCTGTACGATTAATTGTTTGTTCTTCTACAGATAATGAGTGCTGAAATTCTAAAGCCAGTTGTACATTTTTATCCTTCAACGTTAAATAGGAATTTTGAAAGTCAATAATTGCGTCGTGTTGTATCAGAAAATTCGTACCTAAAATAACGTCTGTTGCCAATAAAGGAACAATCCAAAAATTTGAGTGAAATGTGTGACCTGCAATAGAAAATGATAAATGTGTCTGTAATTTAACATCTACTCCTTTACTCGATACTGCTCCCTTCACTTTCGTTTTGCCTAATGGTAATGTAGGATAGGTATTCTCTTTGTTACACTCGTTGAAAGTTTCTTCATTTATAACTGACATACGTGATCCAGAATCGATTACTGCCGAAAATTTCGATGATCCAATTTTAATTTCGATGACAGGGTGTGAAATGTTTTTTTGAAAAATTGGTCTTTCCTGCAAAAGAGTGTCTCTGATATCGTCAAAAGTAATAAAATTTTCGTGAACAACATTCTGCGTGTTAAAAGTAGTGCTTGTGTTACTGGAAGATGCGACCTGTACAGTATCTAGTCAAATTCTATCTGACGCGTTATTATTTTCTGGAGGATGTTGTGGCATTTCGACTATTTGAACTGTTCTGTTATTTCTTCCAGACGTACGACGCTCTGGATGATACCTACTGTCTGGTTCATTCATGAGAATATGTTGTTGCTGATCATTTTGTTGCTCGTAAGACCGACTGTTATTAAACGTACGCTGAAAATTGTGCTCATTATTTTTACGTCTGTCGTGATAGTCATTTCTATACGGCGCATTGCGATAGGAATTGAAATACTGTGTTTTCTGCACGTAGTTATTTCCTTGCTGCCGTGCGTTACTATTTGTTGTAGCTGGGTCTATACGTGCACGCGGCGAAACATTGAAGCCTGGTTGACCTTGTACATTACATTGTTGGTTAGGTATTCTAACCGGCTGACTTTCATGCTCTTGTGGTGAAAAACGTCTATTGTTACCAAAATGTGGTTCCTGTTGCTGATAATTTTGACGATATTGATAATTAAAATTTTGACTGTTATTAAAGTTCTGGTGGTTGTCGTTCCTAAAGCGTCTGTTACCTTTGCTATTGAAATTACGTGGCTGATCGTAATTGCTGTATGTTTGTTGACCTTGGTTATTATAAGAAAAATTTTTGTTTATAAAGGACTAATCCGATTGCTTTAATTCCAAAAGGTGTAACAGATCTCTGAATGCCGAAATATTTTCCTTCTGTTGACCCGTTAAAGGTGACACTCTTAATGATCGTGGCAATTTAGAAATACATAATTGAATAAGTGCAGATTCACTATATGGTTCACTTAAGTACTGGTTTTGTTGAACCATGTGTTCAAAAAATTGCGTGACACTGGAAAAATTTGAGTTCTCATAATTCGGCAAACTAATTAGTTGGTCCTTAATTCCGCGCTGTGTCGTCTTCGACCAATACGCTGACAGAAAAGCATTCTGAAATTCTTCTGCCGAGTAACATTGTCTCGCCCATGAAACCGATGTTAGTGTCGGAACGGCCCATACAGCAGTAAGAAAAAATTAGAACTTTCCCCATACAAAGTGACAGTCGTGCAACAACTGAAAAATACGGTTCATGGCAAGAGACTGCGTTATTGTCAATGGTTCAATAATTTCGTTCAACAAAATGGAAGGTATATTTTTAATGAAAAGTTTTTCACTGATGAGGTGTGGTTTCATTTACCCGGGTACATGAACTTGCAAAATTTTCGTATGTGGAGTACTGCAAATCCATTGTGTATTCATGAGCAACCACTTCATTCCGTGAAAAATGGGAGTTTGGATTGCAATTTCTAGACGTCGGATTGTGGGTCGCATACTTTTAAACGAAACAATTAACGCACAACGATACTGCAGTGATACTCTGTACCCATTCATAGGAGAACTTGTGTTAAGTGAAATACTCAACAGTTATTTTCAACAAGATGGTGCAACCGCGCATACAGCTCGCGTTTCAATGTCACTGCTTGCTGATGTTTTTGGTTATCGCATAATTTCACAGGGACTTTGGCCTCCACGATCGTCTGACCTAACACGAGCTGACTTTTTCTTCTGGGGTACAGCGAAAGCAACTGTCTATAAAAACCGTCCCAAATCCATCGATGAATTGAAAACTACAATATCCAGTTTCACTGCTTCTGTTACAAAAGAAATGTTACAGCATGTGTTTGGAAACATGATAAGACGAATTTCATCACGTAATTCTGTGTTCAACTGTTTGATGGTATTAATTTCGTCGGACACTGTAGCAATATTGTTGTCTACGTATGTTTTTGCTTTCGCAAACAATTTACGTTTATCTTCCTGTCTCTGTGCGGTGATTGTTTCCATGACTTGTCGTTTTACTTTATTCTGTTCCTGTACAAATTTACGGAAACGCGTATCACTGTTTTGTAGGTGAAGATTAAAACGTTCGTCAATTTGAGTGTTCTGTTGGTCGAATTTCGCGTCTATCTTTGCATCCATCGTGCGCGAAAGTTCTGCTGTCATTAATTTAAACTCGTCGCGTAATTGTGTTGCTTTTTCGGAGCATTGTTTAGCGACTCCGCTAATTTCGTCTCTAAGTGTTTCTGTTGCAGCTGTTTGCATATCCCTTAATTCTTGAGCAACAGATCTAGTTTCTTCACTACTTTTCCTAGCGCAAGTCTCAATTTCCTCACGTAATTGTTCCTTAGTATCATGACACTGCGCGGCAACGGCTCTAATCTGTTCACTAAGCTGTCTGGAGTTGTTATCTAATTTTTCATTTAACTGTCTGGAATTGTTGTCTAGTTTTTCATTAAGGTTGTCTTGTTTTTCATTAAGTTGTTTGTTCTGTTCGCTAAGTTGTTTGAAATTTTCATTAAGGTTGTCTTGTTTTTCATTAATTTCATTAAGTTGTTGTTTAAGATTTTCACTTTGTTGTTATAGAAATCTTGCCATAATTTGTTTCAAGTCAATATTACCAGCTCTATTCTCTGTGCTGTTTGATTGCGTACCTGCAATTGACACGTTTTGTGTAACCATTTGGTTATTCTGTGATTCTTGAAAATGTTTCCCAATCGGATGTGCACTGTTAGTCGCTACCTCGGAATTTAATAAATCTTTCGTACTCTGATCATACCGTTCATTTTCATTAGAAAAATTTGTCTGTTCGTCACGTGAATTTTGCAAACCGGTTGTGTTGAGCTGGACAGCGCTCATTGCAACAGAACGCCCCGCGTCATCAATTGTCGTTTGACTAACAGACGACACAATTGAATTTGTCTGTTCAACGTTAATATAAAAATCATTACAAGTGGTCGGTACGCACTGATTGTCACTAAATGGAAGACTGTCATCATTACATTGCGTGTCGCAAATACCATCGGTCAAGTTGTTTAAGTCGGTTATTTCACTCATTATACTTCGCGATGTACTGTTAACAGTTTTTCGCGGCATTTTTCTCAATTGAAAAATTCAAAATTATTCACAAATGAAACAAACACAATGCAAAATCCAACGAACACAAATACAACAAAGAGCAACGAATTGCCGATGATCTGTGGAAGAAAATGACAAAATTAGTAAATGCGTTGCGCCAAATCCTAATTATATTTAAGTAAATAAGAGCAGATATCTGACTACATCTCAAAAGGTTCACAAAGAAATACGATCCTGGTCCGGATGTCGCCAAGTGTAACCTCCCAACAGAGATATTTAAACAAATATCAATGATAATGAAAATGTTCCTGAATGTTAACTTCCCTACAAAATTAAAGAATGATAATGGCCCAAATGTAAACTCCCCACAAAATTAACGTTAAGAAATGAAGATTGATCACTAACCCACCCAATAATATTAATTAAATAATGAAGCATGAACTGAATGTAACATCTGAACAGAAATAATTAAACCTGACAAATTTTATAAGGGCAGCAGCGCTGACCTTCGGCCCTGTGAAATAATTAAACCTGATAAATTCTTACCTCAGTAAAACTGCATCTATATCTGCTCTTATTTTTTGGCACAGCTTCGTGCAATGCTGGCGCATATTTAATTCTGATTCTTGGAGGAAATGCATAGGAAATATTCTTTGAATTGAAATGAATGCTTTTTCTTCAAAAGAGTGGAAAAATTCTTTAAATTGAAATGATTACTTTTCCTTAAAAGATTTACTTTATAAAAAATTATTATTGGGCATTTCTTGAACAAATTAATTACAATTACCATACATTATTAGCTGAGCGCAATGCTGCTTCATTACCTTCTACAATAATACACATCGTCCACCACAATCCTGACCAGATTCGGAAGAACAGCACGCCGTCGACGCATGCCTACTCCCGCACACTAGCACCGACTACTACATCAGACTGCTTCTACTATCCGACTGACTACTCCCTCTGCCGACTCGCCACACACTAGCACTGACTGAGTACAACTCGCAACTGAACACTCGCGCGGTCAAGCGCAGACTAGCAACGATAAATAACTCTCTGGTCAGAGATTCTGTCATGCCCCGCCATCGCTGGTAATGAATACATACGTGTTTCAAGCTACGCCCGTTTTTATAAATTCTAATTTCCTTGTCATGTTCCAGACCTCACGCCAGCCTGCGTGAGCTAAAACGCGTGCATTTCGGCCTCCTCTAGTAACACGGTGTTGGCTCTCCTGCCAACCACAACAGAAACTGTATGTCTCCAGGTATGGGTTCCAATTTAAAAGTATTGTCTATTCAGTCCCCCCTACAAGTCTTAGAAGTTTGTAAGGGAAATTTTAGAGCACGCTATGGTAGAGGGAAAGCGATTACGCATCCCACACTTCCCTCTTAAACGAAGTGCAACAGGTTATCGGTGATGTTGCACTCTGGTAATTAGCGGGATCAGTGGCATGTCATTTACGAAAACGTTTGGTCGGAAATTCCTAGAGTTTTCCTGTACATCTGCCAGTGACACTTCCTCCTTTTCTTGTTCGATTCGCTTGTGGCTCACGGGACGAAAGGTTACTGGTAAGCCTTCGTGTGGACTCGAATTTCTAATTTTATCTTGACGTTCTTTTCGCAAAATATACGTAGGAGAACACAGTATATTGGTTGAGTGCTCTGAGAACGAACTTTAATAGTAGAATGTTATGTGACGCAGAACTCCTCTTTTGCAGCGACTGCCACTGGTGTTGACTGAACGTCTCTGTGACACCTTCGCTCTTGCTAAATGAACCTGTAACGAAACGTGCTGTTCTTCTTTCGATCTTCTATATTTCCTCTGTCAGTCTTATCTGGAAAGGATCCCATACTGACGAACAACATTCATATATTGATTGAACGAATGTTTCGTAAGCTACTTCCTTTGTTGATGGACAACATTTCCTGAGGAGTCTTTCGAATAAATCCAATCTGCAGTGAATTTCATATGGCCGTTCTACGGAGTGTTCAAAAAGTCTCTCTGCAGTATTATGATTTTTAGCCGCGCGTGCCGTATGATTGTACGCCTGCCTGGGTTACATCCCCTCAAGTGGACTCTCCCAACATTCCACTGCTTTGTTTATCTCAGCCAGCATCAGTAGTATCGTCAGGATGTGTCGTTACGTGTTGACGTGAACGTTTAAGTATAGTTCCTTTGTTCGTTTGTTTAGTTTTTGTCACTGTTAAAATGCTAACCATTGACGAACGTGTGTTTTTAGTCCAACAAGTGTTCAAAGCTGGCGGTATATACACAATTTCAGTTCGTCAAACATTTAATTCAGTTTTCCCGGAGACAACACTCCCACATCGCGATACTGTGCGAGATTTGATTGACAAATTTAGAAGTACGGGTTCAGTGACAGATGCACCGAGAAGTGGTCGTCCTACCGTTTTGTCTGAGGATAAACTGCTCGATGTTTCCGATAAAATGTCCATGAGTCCGAACAAGTCAAAAAGAAAACTCGCCCATGAAACCGATGTTAGTGTCGGAACGGCCCATACAGCAGTAAGAAAAAATTAGAACTTTCCCCATACAAAGTGACAGTCGTGCAACAACTGAAAAATACGGTTCATGGCAAGAGACTGCGTTATTGTCAATGGTTCAATAATTTCGTTCAACAAAATGGAAGGTATATTTTTAATGAAAAGTTTTTCACTGATGAGGCGTGGTTTCATTTACCCGGGTACATGAACTTGCAAAATTTTCGTATGTGGAGTACTGCAAATCCATTGTGTATTCATGAGCAACCACTTCATTCCGTGAAAAATGGGAGTTTGGATTGCAATTTCTAGACGTCGGATTGTGGGTCGCATACTTTTAAACGAAACAATTAACGCACAACGATACTGCAGTGATACTCTGTACCCATTCATAGGAGAACTTGTGTTAAGTGAAATACTCAACAGTTATTTTCAACAAGATGGTGCAAGCGCGCATACAGCTCGCGTTTCAATGTCACTGCTTGCTGATGTTTTTGGTTATCGCATAATTTCACAGGGACTTTGGCCTCCACGATCGTCTGACCTAACACGCCCTGACTTTTTTTTCTTCTGGGGTACAGCGAAAGCAACTGTCTATAAAAACCGTCCAAAATCCATCGATGAATTGAAAACTACAATATCCAGTTTCACTGCTTCTGTTACAAAAGAAATGTTACAGCATGTGTTTGGAAACATGATAAGACGAATTGAATTGTGGCCGGCCGCGGTGGTCTAGCGGTTCTGGCGCTGCAGTCCGGAACCGCGGGACTGCTACGGTCGCAGGTTCGAATCCTGCCTCGAGTATGGGTGTGTGTGATGTCCTTTGGTTAGTTAAGTTTAAGTAGTTCTAAGTTCTAGGGGACTTATGACCTAAGATGTTGAGTCCCGTAGTGCTCAGAGCCATTTGAACCATTCTTGAATTGAATTGTGTATTCAACAACAGGGTGGGCACTTTCAACATTTAATGTGAAAATTTGTAAGTAAAAATGAATATTCAATAAATTCATATCTCGTATTTCACTGAGTTTCATTTCGGTATATTCACTGCGGCACACGGCACGCGCGTCTAACAATCACACTGCACTGCGGACAGACTTTTTGAACACCCCATACTTCAAATCGCTTGGTTCGCTTCCTCCTATACAGTTTATGGAAGTGACTGCTTGCAGTAATTGTTCTACCATTGTGTAATGATGCAGTAAAGAGTCTTTCTGGCTATGTATAAGTACATTTGTTTACATTGATGTTCAATTGCCATTGCCCGCAGCTCGTGGTCGTGCGGTAGCGTTCTCGCTTCCCACGCCCGTGTTCCCGGGTTCGATTCCCGGCGGGGTCAGGGATTTTCTCGGCCTCGTAATGGCTGGGTGTTGTGTGATGTCCTTAGGTTAGTTAGGTTTAAGTAGTTCTAAGTTCTAGGGGACTGATAACCATAGATGGTAAGTCCCATAGTGCTCAGAGCCATTTGACCCCATTTTTTCAATTGCCATTCCCTGCACCAAGCGTCGATCCTCTTCAGGACTTCCTGCAGTCGCTTCAGTTTTCTAGTTTCGCGACTTCTCTGTATACAATAATACCAACGGCGAATAGCATCATGGAGCTTCCGACATTATCTACTAGGTGAATCACCTAACACTTGCACCGCAAATAGCGCGGAAATGGAAACTGTTATAGATGTTCTATTTTCACAGAATCGGGTGGCCGTCAGGTGCTCGTATTGTCTGCCAATAAACAGATTGTAATAATACTTGGAAAGCGTATTTTTGAGAAAAGATATACTTTTTTAAATGGAACAGTGCCTATTAACATTTACAGACTAAAATTAGGCTAAATTAGAATGTCAGTAGTGTTCGTTGCAGAATTCTAGTGCGAGTCGTTTACGAGGTATCATATTTTGAAAAGTTTCCACTAACACTTGTTTGTGCAATTTAACTTGCGTGGTCGGCAGGTGCGATTTTGTGTTGTTTGCTTGCAGTGTGCATGGGTGTTCCTGCCGGCCGAAGTGGCCGAGCGGTTCTAGGCGCTTCAGTCTGGAGCCGCGCGACCGCTACGGTCGCAGGTTCGAATCCTGCCTCGGGCATGGATGTGTGTGATGTCCTTAGGTTGGTTAGGTTTAAGTAGCTGTAAGTTCTAGGGGACTGATGACCTAAGATGTTAAGTCCCATAGTGCTCAGAGCCATTTGAACCATTTTTTTTTTTTTTTTGGGTGTTCCTTGAGTGCTTTGTGACTCGCTAGTCAGCATGTGACAGTCCAAGCAGCAGGTCGTCAGTGGACAACGGGATTTAATAATGCAGGAAAATCCGACATTCTCGTGGTGTATGGTGAGTGTCGGAAGCATGCAGTTCATTCTCGTACGGTGTACGCGCCAAGATATCCCAATCGATGTCAACGATATCGGCAATTGTTTATCAAGCTCTTCAACCAATTAAGTGAAGGTGATGGTCTAGAACCTATATAACGTTCAGAACAAAACAAGTGATCTCTAAGGCGAGGGAAATTAATGTTCTTGCTGCTGTTGCAGTTGTTCCGCACGTTTTCCCGCGCAATCGCAAGATGAAGTGACATGAATCAGGAAAGTGTGCTATGCTTTCTCCTTCGACATAGTTTCCATCCCTCTCACATCTCTCTCCATCAAGAGCTGCTTGGAAGCGATTATGAGAATCGTGTTAACTTCTGTACATTGACAGACAGGATACTCCATATGTTTCATGTATCTTATTTAGTGATGAAGCCATATCTACGAATCATGGCAAAGTAAAGGGCCGAAACATTTACTATTGGACTATTCACAATCCTGGTTGGCTTCAAAAGGTGGAATGTCAGCGTCCCTGGAGTGTAAAGTGAGGTGTCAGATAGTGAACCATCCCCTCATAGTCGCGTTTTTCAAAGACGGAACACTGACCGCGCACAAGTATCGCAGCCTCCGAACATACTATCTCCCATGGATGCTGGGAGACCAGGAGGAACCTGTGGTACTCACGTGATGGCTATTCAGCCCTTAAGGCACGAAGTACTGCAGCATATCTTCACGAATTTTCTCCAAATCGATGGATTAAACGCAGAGGACCTGCATCTCGGCCCGCCTGTTCACAGGGTTTGACGCCTGTAGACTTTTTTCCGGCTACAAGGACACACCAGTTACACCCAATGATATGCAAATACGTTTTACTACAGCCCTCTTGGACGTCGCCGCTGAAACGCTGGCACGTGTGCAGTAGTCGTTCGGTAGGAAGCGCGAATTGCCGCTGCCGGAGGTCATTTTGAACACAACGTGTGATGGTAAGCTGTCTCGTTACTGGTCAGTTCTTTAGTTGGTGTTGTTCTTTAGTATGTTTTACCGCAGGTATTGTACAAGTATCGGTGTGGGAACTTTCCACAATTCGATACCTTGTAACTACACACACTATAATACTGCTGCAAACACCATTGACACTCTAATTAACCCTACTTTTAGTTTGTCATGTCACCAGCCATTGCTCCATTTAAAAAGTGTATGTTTGCACATAAAATACACTTTATGTATATTATTACAATGTTTATTGGCAAAAAGTATGAGCTCCTGACTACTTATCCATTTTGTGAAGACCACATATCTAAACCAATCTCCGTTTCCGCAGTATTTGCGGTGCAATACGTATTTCTGTTTGTAAGGCGACAGTGCGGAACTTGATTCAACGTTAAGACCAAACAATACTTCCGTACATATGAAAACTTTAAAATTTGTGACGGAAATGACTAAATTCTAGGCAGCCATGCAATCTATCTCTTCTATTTTCCGTTTCATGAGAGTGTTGTTTAATTGACGGTGGATAACAAAAGAATGTCTGCACTGAAAACAAGACAAAGATGGGATTTAAAGTCTCGTGACCAAGGCCTTCAGTAATGAACTGGTACATTGCTTGAATAGACACGGGACTTCCTTGGAGAAACTTTCCAGGTATTCTCCCATACTGATTCAGGACAACCAACGAATACCTATACGTCTACAACCAAGCTGAAATGAGTGTGCCTATAACGTTGTTTAATATTTTTATTTGACTCAACGTTGGCGTCTTGCGCTTCGATGATGATGAAATGATGATGACAACACACAGACCCAGTCCCGGACAGAGAAAATTCCCCACCCGCCGAACTGAAATTCAAGCTACACTCCTCCTGCAGTCAGCTACCTTGATCGATTTCATAACCACCACCTCTCATGAAGCGCTAATATTTTACTTGGTTGTGACACAGAGCAACTTTAAGGCAAAACTGTTTCTGCGGGACGCCAATTACATCACAACATGTGGACTCCCTTAGTGGTGAACTGTGTGATAGTAAACGAATTTAAGGTTCTTGGGGAAACCTACAGTGTACTGGAATGTGGACGCTGCATCCGCTACATTTCCTTACTGTTGGTACAAAAGAAAGTTCTTGGTAGAATAGTCCATGGACTGTCCCATAAAAACGCAGTCCTCAGATAAGGCTGACTTACTGGGCTACGAAAAGCACCTTTGAAGTGTTGCGCGATTAAGAAGAATTGTGTAGACACCAGATTTCCACAAACCCAAATCATCCCTTACTGAGCAGAGATGCCGCAGTGTTTCTGTAGATGGGCAGACAGTTACATTTTTTTGGGTTGTGTCTAATCTTGATGAAATATTGGCAACATACTGGAAGAGCGAACTGAACTTCAACAGCTCCTTACTCTCCCTTCCTTGTGGTTGTTCATATTTACTTCTCGCTAAAGTTGTGAACGTCTGTCGAGGAAAATTCGCCTGAATATGAAATGAATCAACGCTGTAAGAGGAAATTAATGGTCCGATAGGTTTAAAGTCAATGACGGTTAAGTGAAATGGTTTCAGTGCAAACCGGTCAGTATTGTGACATCTGAAAATTTCTGCTAAGCTTGGACTATAATCTGTATTTGCTGCTTACCACGAATAATCAGTCACTGTAACGATTAGACTGTCTGAACAATCCTCCAGGTGAAGTCAATATTTCAGTGTCAATGATGTTTCAGCCTTTCATTTCCGAAAACACTACCACAAGTTCTCCCAAAGGGTATGCAATAGTTGTAGTACTGGAGGAACGGACGCAGTGTACGATTGTGTCTTATCCTGCCACAAGCTATGTGTGCGAAGTGATTTAAATTCACTGAAATGAAATAAATCGATTGATGGGGAGGAAAGCAATAAAGATTCGATGATATAAAATCTACATCTACATTTACCTCCATACTCCGCAAGCCAGCTTAGGGCGTTTGGTGGAGGATACTTTGTGTAGAAATGTCACTTCCCCTTTTACTTGTTGCAGTAACGTATGGTTCGCGGGAGAAACGATTACTGATAACCCACCATGTGGGCTCGAATCTCATAAATTTTATTTTCATGGTCCTTTCGCGAGATATACGAGGGAGGAAGCAAACACTAGACCGTAAAGTGATGCAGAACGCCTCTCTTGCAGCAGCCGGCCGGAGTGGCCGTGCGGTTCTAAGCGCTTCAGTTTGGAACCGCGTGACCGCTACGGTCGCAGGTTCGAATCCTGCCTCGGGCATGGATGTGTGTGATGCCCTTAGTAGGTTAGTTAGGTTTAAGTAGTTCTAAGTTCTAGGGGACTGATGACCACAGATGTTAAGTCCCATAGTACTCAGAGCCATTTGAACCATTTTTTCTCTTGCAGCGTGTGCCACTGGAGTTGACTGGGCATCTCCGTGAAGGTTTCGCGCTTGCTAAATGAACCTTTAACGAAACGTGCAGCTCTTCTTTGGATCTTCTCTCTTTCCTCTGTCAGTTCCACCTGGAACAGATCTCATACTGACGAGCAGTATTCAAGTATTGGTCGAACGATTGTTTTGTGAGCCACTTCCTTGATGGACTAAATTTCTTGCGGATTCTTCCAATGAGTCTCAGTTTGTCATCTGACTTACTCGTGACTAATTTTGTGTGGTCGTTCCGCTTCAAACCGCTCCGTACACATACTCCTAAATATCTTGTGGAAGTAACTGCTTCCAGTGATTGCTCCGCAACCTTGTAATTATACAATAAAGAGTCTTTCTGTCTGTGTTTTCGCAGTTTGTTACATTCGTTTGCAATGAGGGTCAATTGCCAGTCCCTGTAACAAGCGTCGATCCTCTACAAGTCTTCCTGCATTTTGCTACAATTTTCCAACGCTGCGAAACATCTCTTTACAACATTATCCGCAATAAACCTCATGGAACTTCCGACATTATCTACGAGGTCATTTATGTATATTGTGAAAAGTAATGGTCCTGTAACACTCTTCTAGGGCACACCTGAAGTTTGTTTTACGTCTGAATAATTATCTCCGTTCAGGATGACATGCAGCCTTCTGCTTGCTCTACACCGTTGATCTGATATTCCACATACTCGTATTTTGTTCATTAGACGGTAGATATGGCTGACTTACCGCATCGAATGTGTTTTGGAAGTAAAGGAACACATTATCTACCTGGGCTTCCGTATCTATCGCTGTCTGTTTCTGATACTATACAATGCAGTACAGTACAACAGAAAACTGTTCAGTAATGCTAAAGCACTGTGAACCTATTTTGCCACGAGATAACGCCATGGAAAAAGTCTGGGTTTTTTGTCCGGAAGTCACTGGTGGAAACACCAGAGACAACGAATATTTAAGTCAGGCCGGGAAGAGTGTTTAAATAGTTGTACGGTTAAGGGAACTCCTCACGAAAAGCATAAAATCATGATTTGAGTCCCAATATGGCACAAATGGTCGGTTATCTGACCTGAATATGGCTACCTGATTTTCAGCCGAAATATCAACCAAATAAGACAGCGTCTTCTGACGGTAGTGCCAAAACCTCGAGCAACAGTCGTCACGCAGGGAAAAGTTCAGGATTAACAGGTTCGCAATGCTTACCGGTGTTAAGAGCAGGTAGCAGATTTGAAGACAGCACGGTTGCCTACGACTGTTCAAGGTAAGTAATCAAAGAATCCTCAGTGGTTAGCGGCAAATGCGTCAGAGCTTTAAACGCGCTCTGACGTACAGGGAATTCTCATTCCTGCGGCGCGGCTGAGTGTCCCACAGAGCAGAGGGAACCTGTTTGTCCGCCAGCCGTCACGCGCCTGGGCGCAGGTTCAAGGAGAGCTGCGACCCCATAGTCATAGGCGTAGGGCCTTTTATTTGCGTGCGCCCTGGGGTCCGCACGTGACGAGAGGCAACACGTCAGGACTCCTGTGATCCCGTCACGTGTGGGCTATTAATACGAAGTGTCCGGCCGCTAAGGCCGAGCCGGGTGTCGTTAGTCGCGATACCACTGTTGTTCAGATACAGTGACTGACAAAAACAAAGCGAAGCACCCAGAAGACGGGATTCCAATGTAACAACG
Organism: Schistocerca cancellata; assembly: GCF_023864275.1. Classification (NCBI taxonomy): domain Eukaryota; kingdom Metazoa; phylum Arthropoda; class Insecta; order Orthoptera; family Acrididae; genus Schistocerca; species Schistocerca cancellata. The sequence goes on along the minus strand of NC_064628.1, from coordinate 323,073,494 downwards.
TACACACAGGCGACTATGTAAATACACGGGGCTGCAATTCTCCGTGACATGTACACAGTCTCCAGAGTGCATTACGGTTGCTCGTGCACAGTTTTGCTGCCAAGGCTGGTAGGGTACATAAAGGGTGTGAATACCACAGATCGCTGTGAGGGACACTCGTTTAAGACAACACCGTCAGCACCTCAGAGATTTTGAAAGGAGCCTCTTCCTGAGTCTCCAGTCGGCCGACTGGTCGAATAGTGCAACATCAGGATCTGAGAGGCACTCGGAGGTGACACAGAGCTGACGTAGGACGTGAGGGTAGACATATTCGTCGCCAAGGATCCAGTCAACCACGTCTCCTAACGACAAGTACATCGTAACCACTTCACGCCTCCACCCGCCATCTGTAGCGCAAGATTTAGGCAGGGTGGTATTCCGGCTGGGTGTCGTGTCTCAGAGGGGCTCAATGAAACTTTCGTTACTATACATCAGGATACTTCTCATTATAGAGATAGCAGAGGTTGAAAATACCGCTTCAGTTGTAAATTACTTTATTTTCACACGACTGGTTTCGGACTGTTATAAGCCCATCTTCAGGTGTCGTACTGGAAATAGCGAAAGGCGGGATATGATTTTCACGCGCCGCAACACACATAAAAAACAAGAAACAAATTTTTCTAAAGAGTTTTAAAAAACTTTTAAAAAACATTTCAAAACCGCCTGTCGGGCTATGTGCTATAAAACCAGTGTCAATGCGGAAGTGGCACCAGACAGTACTACGGTCGACTGCCTGGGTAGGGAATATATACAAATAAAACCACGACACTTACGCTGTACTGTGGTCCCCGAGCGCCGCGTGTACCAGTCGCGGTGTGCTTCCTATGAGCACAGAACAGGAAGTAGCGGATGCGAACGAGGAGGCAAATTGGTAAACCAGAGTGGCAAAAGTGCTGCCATCTATTGACGGAGAGAAGAACACGGGGCCACTAGCCCGGCCGTTCACAATTTGAATTTAGTGGTATACATTTAAAATGAAGAAAAAAAATACGTAAAAATACACAACATAAGTGAAAAGTGCATTATTCGTAGTAAAGGAGCGGATTGAACAGTTCGATCCAGAACTATGGTAAAACTGAGTGGAAGGTGCGATATAAAACTATTATATAAACCTGAAAGCGCAATGAAACATTCCCTTTACATGAGTGGCAAACAGGTTTTAAATTTAGTGAGAAAATCTCTGAGGTGCTGACAATTCTGTCTTAAACGAGTGTCCCTCACATTAATCTGTGGTGTTCACGGTTGTTTATATTAACGCAAAGCTTATATTTTAATTCTTTTATTTAATTGAAGACAGTCTCGTAATGATTGTTGTGCAGTCTTACTCAAGGATCTTAACGAGCTACAGCAATGCTCTGTTTTGCTGAAAGTGTATCTCTATAAAATTGCTCACGAACAGTTATGTTGCCGATGCTGGCAGCTCGTTAAGATCCTTGAATAGGACTGCACAACAATCACTACGAGACTGTCTTCAATTAAATAAAAGAATTAAAATATAAGCTTTGTGTTAATATAAACAACCGGGCAACAACACTAACAGTCTACCGTATCTTGCCCTCCGTCACAACCAGTCAAAATATCCGACTTGAGAAGGAAACATAAGAGGGCAGGCCAAACTTTAGACTCCACTAGGTCCATCCTCAGGTGTCGTATTGGAAATAGCGAAAGACGGGATATAATTTTCACGCGCCGCAACACACATAAAAAACAAGAAACAATTTTTTTCAAAAAAGTTTTAAAAAAACTTTTAAAAAACATTTCAAAACCTCCGGTCGGGCTAGGTGCCACGAAACCTATGTCAATGCGCAAGTGGCACCAGACAGTACTACGGTAGACTGCATACTGGTCTACTACTAGTACTACCGTCACCATATACACTCCTGGAAATTGAAATAAGAACACGGTGAATTCATTGTCCCAGGAAGGGGAAACTTTATTGACACATTCCTGGGGTCAGATACATCACATGATCACACTGACAGAACCACAGGCACATAGACACAGGCAACAGAGCATGCACAATGTCGGCACTAGTACAGTGTATATCCACCTTTCGCAGAAATGCAGGCTGCTATTCTCCCATGGAGACGATCGTAGAGATGCTGGATGTAGTCCTGTGGAACGGCTTGCCATGCCATTTCCACCTGGCGCCTCAGTTGGACCAGCGTTTGTGCTGGACGTGCAGACCGCGTGAGACGACGCTTCATCCAGTCCCAAACATGCTCAATGGGGGACAGATCCGGAGATCTCGCTGGCCAGGGTAGTTGACTTACACCTTCTAGAGCACGTTGGGTGGCACGGGATACATGCGGACGTGCATTGTCCTGTTGGAACAGCAAGTTCCCTTGCCGGTCTAGGAATGGTAGAACGATGGGTTCGATGACGGTTTGGATGTACCGTGCACTATTCAGTGTCCCCTCGACGATCACCAGTGGTGTACGGCCAGTGTAGGAGATCGCTCCCCACAACATGATGCCGGGTGTTGGCCCTGTGTGCCTCGGTCGTATGCAGTCCTGATTGTGGCGCTCACCTGCACGGCGCCAAACACGCATATGACCATCATTGGCACCAAGGCAGAAGCAACTCTCATCGCTGAAGACGACACGTCTCCATTCGTCCCTCCATTCACGCCTGTCGCGACACCACTGGAGGCGGGCTGCACGATGTTGGGGCGTGAGCGGAAGACGGCCTAACGGTGTGCGGGACCGTAGCCCAGCTTCATGGAGACGGTTGCGAATGGTCCTCGCCGATACCCCAGGAGCAACAGTGTCCCTAATTTGCTGGGAAGTGGCGGTGCGGTCCCCTACGGCACTGCGTAGGATCCTACGGTCTTGGCGTGCATCCATGCGTCGCTGCCGTCCGGTCCCAGGTCGACGGGCACGTGCACCTTCCGCCGACCACTGGCGACAACATCGATGTACTGTGGAGACCTCACGCCCCACGTGTTGAGCAATTCGGCAGTACGTCCACCCGGGCTCCCGCAAGCCCACTATACGCCCTCGCTCAAAGTCCGTCAACTGCACATACAGTTCACGTCCACGCTGTCGCGGCATGCTGCCAGTGTTAAAGACTGCGATGGAGCTCCGTATGCCACGGCAAACTGGCTGACACTGACGGCGGCGGTGCACAAATGCTGCGCAGCTAGCGCCATTCGACGGCCAACACCGCGGTTCCTGGTGTGTCCACTGTGCCGTGCGTGTGATCATTGCTTGTACAGCCCTCTCGCAGTGTTCGGAGCAAGTATGGTGGGTCTGACACACCGGTGTCAATGTGTTCTTTTTTCCATTTCCAGGAGTGTAAATACCACAACTAACTACACACAACTCTCTACCAAACTACCTACGGATGTTTCGTGTATCAGTAAAGTGGATACAACAAAAACAATTGATTGTTCACATAGAACAAGCAGTAGATCAATACTTCGCAGTCACACTCGCGGCGTAGGTAAAAGAATTAAACAGTTAATTAATACAACGTAAATGTAAATGTCGTGTGACTAGGGTCCCCGTCGGGTTAATCGTTCGCCGGGTGCAAGTCTTTTGATTTGACGCCACTTCGGCTACTTGCGCGTCGATAGGGATGAAATGATGATGATTAGGACAACACTCAGTCCCTGAGCGGAGAAAATCTCCGACCCAGTCGGGAATCGAACCCGCCCCCTTAGGGCTGACAGTCTGTCGCGCTGACTACACAGCTGCCAGGGGCGGACATTAATACAATTAATGATGGTCAAAGCGTGTAGTTCACAATTAGAACTGCCCTCGACCAGGGCTTCACATCTGAACTCCTGTGTGCCATCAATAAACAACCACAACTTGTCAAACAACCACAATTTGCCGTGCAGAATATTCTTCCTAACAAATACGCCCAATGCACCACTCGTATACTACACAGTGCGTTGAATGAACCGCGTGAAATCCTCAGCTGCAAAAGCACTCGGGCACTGTCCCTCTAGACATGTGGAAGTCCCTTTCTCTGCCTACTCCGACATCACTGTCCGTCAGGCCGAGGAACGACACGGAACGCTCCACCAGGCTGCTCTGTCTACACAGTGGCCGCACCACGCGCTGCTAACCGTTGTAATGGCAATTAACATGACAGCAGCATACCAGTTTCTCGAGGCCCTCTCTGCCCAGAATTCATTCGTTGGTCCTAGTGCAGCCACTGACAACGGCAACACTTCACACCGAGCCCGCTGTTGCGTACACCTCAATCGCCGCGTCGATACAGCCCTTGGGGACGCATCACGGGCTTCTACACCTCTTCCACCGCGTTTCCGAAGCTGGCCTGCAAAAGATGCTGCTGGTTCCACTATCTGCTGCTGACTCCAACCGCCAGTCCTGGCATGCCGGTGCTAACGGCAGTCATGTGCCCGTACTGTCTGCCCAAAATGATTCTCTGAGAACGAGGAAATCAACCATGCCACTCGACATGGCACACAGAATGGTTCAAATGGCTCTGAGCACTGTGGGACTTAACTGCTGTGGTCATCAGTCCCCTAGAACTTAGAACTACTTAAACCTAATTAAACTAAGCACATCACATACATCCATGCCCGAGGCAGGATTCGAACCTACGACCGTAGCGGTCCGCCTAGAACCGCTCGCCCACTCTGGCCGGCCACGGCACACATTCCGGAACAAGTAATGAACTCCATGTAATTCTCTGAGCCCGTACTAACAGCTGTGTACTCAATAATTACCAACTATTGATAAGCTGCCATTAACCTCTTCCAGCACAATGTTTTTAGATATATCTATAGTATCCACGAAAGCATATAACGTACCCATATTCTCCGGCGTGTATAAGGTTTTGTGACACTTGTACCTAAGGTTTTGCAATTAACAGAAACAAGCTATCAGTAGTGAAGAACAATGTTTAACTAAATGATACAGCTAACTACACTACTGGCCATTAAAATTGCTAAACCAAGAAAAAAAGGCAGATGATAAACGGGTGAAACGTCCCCTTAGAAAAATTTATACACGACTGTGCTTAAACTGACACACAATATTTTTAGGGCAACGAAATTTGACTCTCAAAAATCCCTACAAAAGAATGGCCCTGACTAGCAATAACCTATACCTTTCACAAATCACTTACCTCACAAAAATCTTCGTTACTCGAACTACTGCAATACAGCGAGCGCCACTACTGCCAGCTAAATAAAAGATTCAAACTACGGAAGGCACTAACTACTGATAGGGATAGTTAGCAAATGAAAGATTTTAATAGGGAACAAACAATGCATTTACCTTAATATCATCACAAGTCATAAAATACGTAATTTCAAAACTCCGCCATCTCTCTCCTCACATCCACCACTGCTGGCGGCTCACCTCTAACTGCGCAACGCTACGCGCTGTTCACATCCAGCTGCCGCTGCCCAACACTACATTGGCAGACAATAATGCAAACTAGCCACAGACTGCACACAGCACAGCCAGTGATTTTCATACACAGCGCTACGTAACGTTGCCAATAAGAAAACATAAACAGCCTACTTACACGGGTATCCATTGGACAAATATATTGTACTATGACTGACATGTGATTACATTTTCACGCAATTTGGGTGCATAGATCCTGAGAAATCAGTACCCAGAACAATCACCTCTGGCCGTAATAACGGCCATGATACGCCTGGGCATTGAGTCAAACAGAGCTTGGATGCAGCTTCAACACGATACCACAGTTCATCAAGAGTAGTAAGTGGCGTATTGTGACGAGCGAGTTGCTCGGCCACCATTGACCAGACGTTTTCAATTGGTGAGAAATCTGGAGAATGTGCTGGCCAGGGCAGGAGTCGAACATTTTCTGTATCCAGAAAGGCCCGTACAGGACCTGCAACATGCGGTCGTGCATTATCCTGCCGAAATGTAAGGTTTCGCAGGGATCGAATGGAGGGTAGAGCCACGGGTCGTAACACATCTGAAATGTAACGTCCACTGTTCAAAGTGACGTAAATGCCAACAACAGGTGACCGAGACGTGTAGCCAATGGCACCCCATACCATCACGCCGGGAGATACGCCAGTATGGCGATGACGAATACACGCTTCCAATGTGCGTTCACCGCGATGTCGCCAAACACGAATGCCACCATCATGATGCTGTAAACAGAATCTGGATTCATCCGAAAAAATGACGTTTTGCCATTCGTGCTCCCAGGGTCGTCGTTGAGTACAAAATCGCAGGCTCTCCCGTCTGTGATGCAGCGTCAAGGGTAACCGCTGCCAAGGTCTCCGAGCTGATAGTCCATGCTGCTCCAAACGTCGTCGAACTGTTGGTGCGGATGGTTGTTATCTTGCTAACGTCCCCGTCTGTTGACTCAGGGATCGAGACGTGGCTGCACGATCCGTTACAGCCATGTGGATAAGATGCCTGTCATCTCGACTGCTAGTGATACGAGGCCGTCGGGATCCAGCACGGCGTTCCGTATTACCCTCCTGAACCCACCGGTTCCATATTCTGCTAACAGTCATTGGATCTCGACCAACGCGAGCAGCAATGTCGACATACGATAAATCACAATCGCGATACGCTACAGTTCGACCTTTATCACAGTCGCAAACGTGATGGTAGGCATTTCTCCTCCTTACACGAGGTATCACAACATCGTTTTACCAAGCAGCGCCAGTCAACTGCTGTTTGTGTATGAGAAATCGGTTGGAAACTTTCCTCATGTCAGCACGTTTTAGGTGTCACCACCGGCGCCAGCCTTGTGTGAATGCTCTGAAAAGCTAATCATTTGCATATCACAGCATCTTCTTCCTGTCGGTTAAATTTCGCGTCTGTAGCACGTCATCTTCGTGGTGTAGCAATTTTAATGGTCAGTAGTGTATATCCTGATCGTATAGCACACAGTTTTGTTAAGTACAACATCGATCGAAATATAAAAATGATAAGTTAATGATTCACTTCAATAAACTTCAGATAGCAGAATAACTGCAATCGTCAGCTCAAAAACGAGGGAAAGTTAAAGTGTTTAATAACTGGCGTGCTGGCCCATCAAGCAATAATTCAACAAGTCTTTTGCTATAAACGAAATGACAAAACCCCGCTCTCGCCAGCTACCATCGGCTGCTGCAACACTCCTCAAGACATTTCCACAGACTTGCCCATAAAATGACAGGAGCACTACACATCTGACCTGTACAATCCAGAAGATTTTCTGTGAAATGTTACTCAACTGTTGCTGCTGAAATATTTTGTTCGGTAAAAGACTGGACTCTTCATGAGTAACATCAAGAGCATATACATTCCGTTCAAAACATTACTTTTTCCGAATGATACAGTGGCTGTCATAAACATATTTTTATAGGTTCGTTTATAAATAAATCTTTTGCTACCAGTCACGATTTTCTTTATTTACTTTTCGCACGACGCGTTTCGGGAATGATTCCCATTTTCAAGTGTGTTTTTGTGTGTATTATGACATTTCTATTGATGTTGTCAATGTGTGAAAGTCTGCTTCATTTCGTTGACTTTTACTCCAGTATTTAAGAAACACGTGATTTTTTAGTGGGTTATCGATTCTTTTGTTGAAGGTAGTGGCGAAATTTAGAACAATTTGTACTTACTAACTTTCGCCACTAAGTTGACCAAAAGAATCGATAACCAATTAAAAAGTCGCGTGTGTCTCATATACTGCAGTAAAATTTAACGAAATGAAGCTGACTCTCACACATGGTCAACATCAATAAAAATCGCATAATACACACAAAAAACGCACTTGAAAATGAAAGTCATTTCCCGGAACGCATCGTGCGTAAAGCAAATAAAGAAAATCGTGACTGGTAGCAGAAGATTTATTTACAAACAAACCTATTGTATTCACAGTCGCAGGCTTTCAGAAACCATTGACAATGGATCAAATCAGAAATATACATATTTTTTTAGCATTCACTGCACCTTCCAGCATTCCAGTTTAGTAAGAAGCGATTCTATACAGAGTACGTACAACTAATAGAAAAAGTGGTCTATAACAGAACTTTTCCATAGGGTCAAAGAATGCTCTTGAAAAGGTTGTAGATTCTCCAACGTAACTCAGACAGGTGAACGACGCCATGACTGATGCCAATCACACAGACACTACTGTGAGATATCCTTTTGAACACCAAAAATGGAACAAAATTGTATTGATACTTTACAATCGATAAGAGAAAAAATTTATCAGGAAAATTTACCGAATTCCCCTATGCACTATCCATTTCACTGAAGGCATCACAACTAACCCTCTACTGACGTGCTCGTGTGCCAAGATTTTGTTCACTTTAAAATACAGCTGATATTAACATGCCAACATGCCGGTATAACACACAGAATCGAATCATTAATTAAATGATTTACAAAGTAATCAACAGATTTTATGCATTTGGGGGCCAAAGTAGACATATTTATTAGTAATACTGTAACGTTCTTTAAAAATATCCAAGTGTAACTTCTTTAAAATAATGTATAACTTTGTGTTATTCAAATATGCTGTGTGCTGTGTGGTTGAGCAACTGGTGTGCTTAATCAGGTTTTTTGTAATCCAAAGAAAAATTAAACAATGTAATCTGGAAAACCTCTATGTAATGCCTATAATGAAATCAATCCCTCTGAAATTTACTCAGTCTCGTGAGCATCAAATTCTATGGCCCATTTCTTTTTTACAAAATCCATTGGATTTAAATACATATGATGTGAAAGAGGATGAGATACTGATAAGAATGTATGCTATGACCGAATTCTTTAGTTCAAAAATTGTATTCAAAATAAGGTTTTGAAACAGCCCCTCAGAAAAATTATGAATGACTGTGCTGGTAAACCTCTTACGTTATTTGTTTTTCAAGCAGCTGAGCAAAACTGAACGTACTGAGACATTTCTCTCTTTACTTATTCTGATCATCACTAAACTGACACACAATATTATTAGCGCAACGCAATCTGACTTTCAATAATCCCTACAAAAGAATGGCCCTGACTAACAATAATCTATACCTTTCATGAATTACTTACCTCACAAATATCTTCGTTACTCGAACTACTGCAATACAGCAAGCGCCAATACTGCCAGCTAAATACAAGATTCTAACTACTGAAGGCACTAACTACTGACAGTTAGCAAATGGAAGATTTTGATAGAGAACAAACAATGTATTTACCTTAACACTGTTCAAATACATATACGACATCTAGTTTGGCAAATTTCCTTTTTCTGACGGACACACGTCCAGATCGTCCACTCACATGCTTATATTAACATCTCAAAGTTCTGGCGTCTCTCTCCCACATCCACCACTGCTGGTGGCTCACCTCCCACTGCGCAATGCTATGCACTGTTCACATCCTACTGCCCAACACTACAATAGAAAATATTCCAACCATGCAAACCAGCCACAGACTGCACACAGCACAGTCAGTGATTTTCATACAGAGCGCTACGTGTCGTTACCAACATAAAAACCTAAACAGCCTACTTACAGTTTCTCCTTCACAAAATCTAATATGAAACATTTTACATTATCATCAAAATCAGTGAATTGTTCTACAATTCTCACTTACTAAAGATACTTGGATTGTTACATGACAAAAAAGTCTAACATCGTTTAACAAATTATATTCCAAAATTTAACTGTTCTGTATCAGGATTACAAAACACAAAATATTACAAGTCAGGTATGCCTAATCAACCTATGCATGAAACCTAATGGCAAATTCTTGGTTCCTAAATTGAAGGGTCAGTGCTGTAAAATTAGCGAGATCCACATTGCGTTGCTGCATACGTAAAACTAAATATACAAAATTTCATTATCTTACAAAACTGTATGATGCTGCGTCCATAGGCCAACAGCTAAATTCTCAAAGCTAGCCACTAATTTAAAGTCTTACATCCTACGTTTAACAGAGTCCAACGGCAACTGCTACTGCGCTCTGCGCGCCCCTACTTACAATCCACTCAGACGACATCTTTGGTTCAGTGGTGTCAAAGATACAATCTCTTCTACTTGCGATAACGATTTCATGTCATTTTTCGTGAAATATATTACAAAATCGGGTGTCCACATACATGATGACTGCTCACAATACAATAATTAATGAAAAGAGACAAGGTAAACTAATGTAAATAGGACTACTCAGCGCCGTTTTTCCAAGGGACATAATCGAAAATAAAGTGAAGGAGAAGAATTTAATCCCTAGCAATCATGTGTGCATAGTTATTTTGACTACGCGTCTCGGACATCTGACGGAACTTAAAGGTGGATAGAAGTAGTGGTATGCAAGCTGTCATATTTTTCCGCAGTGGATTTCCACATGCTGGTAGGTAGGTGGCCATTGTCGCATTGTTGGCGGTCTTCTTCTCTAGACTATGACTTTCGAAACATTATATCCAACTCTTTCCAAGTAGAGGGGCCGGAATTTGTCTTTTCCGTCTGTTCCTTTCAGTAAGACGCTGGGATTATCCAGTCTTCATTGTTCATAATGCAGAGTAAGTGCTCCGTCAACTAGTGCACATTAATCAAATATTTACTATATGCTCATTTGGTCTACTAGACTGCTTTCGAGATAGAGCTAACAAACTCTTGTAGGACTTTTAGAGATCAAGACTTCAGTAGTCTAGCACTCCCGACCATGTTACAGATTTACTTGTCGTATCATTTAAGTTACTTCCCCCATGAGTGTTCTAACGGAAGGATATTTGAGACTGTCAGTAGGTACTGGCGACTCAGATATTAAACTCGACATCCCTCTTGAGTCCATTCAACAGGAGTAGTCTACGTGCCGGCACCAGGTTTTACCTTCTTTTTCCTCGTCAACACAAACACGATACATTACTTTAAACGAAAGTAAACTCACGAGCAGAAGGAAATGCTTTCCCATTAGATGGTCGCACAGCTATCAGCTTTTTGGACAGTTGATTTCAGATCAATAAACCCGGCAATAAAGTGACGTCTTCCTCTCATAAGCTACACAATTTTTATTTCAAACTGACCATTCCGAATGATATTTCAACGCTTGTTAAATTTTGAACATTATTTATTCAAATATATTTATTGAAAATAATAACCTTGCATCTCAATTATTGGCCAGTCTTCCTGATACACCTTGTGTATTTCGGTATCCTGTAAACAACGCCCAGCGAAATATGTGCCCAGAAAACGTTGAAGGAAGGTAGGCTAATTCCTTTGTCCGATCTCTGAAATTTTCCAGGCAGGTAAAAGAGCCGAGATCTCTTATGTGGTACCTACTAATGACTACTAATGAAGATGACTGTAGATCATCCAACACGAAAATCTGGTTACTATACCAAATTTTTACAATCGTATGTGATTGTAATTGATTTTTCTTCGTGTCTGACGCGATCACAAAACTTTTACTTATGACCCGATCTTTAGATACTACAATGGAAAATACAAAAATCAACAAACAGCCATCTTTTTCTTACTCTTCTACCTAGGGTAAAACCTTCGGTTTTTTTTTGGGGGGGGGGGGGGAAGACCCCTCAGTCTGCCTTGAGGTTGTTGCTCCATCTTTTCCTTGGATGGCCTATATTTCTTTTACCAGCTAGTAATTTATTTCTGGTGAATTTCACAATCTTCCTTTTATCCATCTGTTTGGGTGTTCGTTCCATTCACGCTTCCTCCAAATGCACCCGACCATTAATGGAGTCCAATTTGCATCCTTTTCTAAAGCTTTCACTTCTGTCTCTATATCTCAGTATCTTGCTTGCAGTCCACTGCAGAATGTCACCTCTGTGGTATCCAAAGTCTTCTGTTTCGATGTTTCAGGTCTTGTCTCAACTGTGCATGTCATAATACCTGGTCTACTACTATGTTGTATATTCTTGCCTTTGGATATATTCCTGTATGTGTAAATTGCATCATTTAAACACCCTGACAATTTTTTGGCTTTTGCTACTTGTTCTATAACCTCTACATTTCCAGTGATGGACGATTCCACATCAAATTAGTTAAAGGTCATTACCTGTTGATTAATTTTTCCACCTACTTCTACTTTGCAGCTGATAGGTTTCACAGAAATAGTCGTCTATTTCGTTTCTTGAATGGGTGTGACCACGTTTAGGTTTCGGCTGCCACGTTAAATATATGTAAACGTTTCTGTAGATTACCTTCACAGTTTGTTAATAGAGCTGCATCGTCAGCATCAATAATGATTCTTATCACTTATTCCCCCGTTTTATAACAACTACCAACCAGCACCTTCTTTATCACCTCGTACACAACTGTATTAAAAAGTAGCAGGTTCAAAGAGCCATCTTGTCTAACACACCTAGGAACTGCTATACAGCTAGTTTAACTTGAACCAAATTTCGTCTGAATGTGGTAGTCGAAGTAAATTCTTCAATTGTTTTTATTAAGATGAAAAGAATGCCCCGGTCGTAGAGCAGGCTACTGCACCTGTTTACTGAATCAAATAGAACGCCGTCTGTAATTCAATAAAATACAGATTATCTACTTTTTTGTATTCAATGAACTTCTCTACGTCCTGCCTAAGAATTAATACTGCATTTGTGCGTAATTACCCTATCTAACACTATACTGCTCCTCTGTAGGGGTTAAACTTTTTTATTTTATTTTGTTACCTACATTTTTGTTGGGAGTTTAAGGGCTGGACGAAGTAGATTTAGCGCTCTGTAACTGGACGGATCTTCCTTATATCCTTTTTTGCACATGGGAATAGTGATGCTAGTTATCCTCTCATTTGGAATTTTGTTATGACCTATAACATTGTTAACTAACATGGTTAACCGCGCGGGATTAGCCGAGCGGTCTAGGGCGCAGCAGTCATGGACTGTGCGGCTGGTCCCGGCGGATGTTCGAGTCCTCCCTCGGGCATGAGTGTGTGTGTTTGTCCTCGGGATAATTTAGGTTAAGTAGTGTGTAAGCTTAGGGACTGATGACCTTAGCAGTTAAGTCCCATACGTTTTCACACACATTTGAACATTTGAACTTGGTTAACTGTTCAGCAAATGTATATCCTCCATACTTTAGTAATGCACTGGGAATCTTACTTTTCTCGGAGACTTCCTACATTTTAGCAGACTTATAGCTTCCTCTGCCTCTGCATGTGAAAGACTTACACCATCGTCTACTTGTATGATGATCTCTGATATCTTTCCGTTCTCTGCTAGTTTTTCGTCTTTAAACTACTCTACGAAATATTTAACATGTGATTCCTTATATATTTCATTCGCTTTCAAAGTTTCATCTAATTCTTTCCTCTGTTGTCGAATCATTCACCAAATCTATTTCTGCAGCCCGTATTTTTAGATAAGATCGCCCAGTCCACGAATCACTAGTGAATTTATCTCATGACGAGTTCTTTTCAAATATTCGTAACATTAGTGTGTTCTGAAAGTTTTACACTTCAAATAAGTACACCTTTTCTTTACATTTTTCTTTAACCTCTTTGCATAAGTACTGGATTCTTTTTTTCCCTCTTATACTCTATAACTGGTGTACATAACGCTTCTTGAGCTACTGCTTCAATATCTTCTTTGACTTTGTCCAAATTCTAATCTACACTACTGGCCATTACAATTGCTACACCACGAAGATGACGTGCTACAGACGCGAAATTTAACCGACAGAAGTAAGATGATGTGATATGCAAATGATTAGCTTTACAGAGCATTCACACAAGGTTGGCGCCGGTGGCGACATCTACAGCGTGCTGACATGAAAGTTTCCAACCGATTTCTTATACACAAAAAGTAGTTGACCGACGTTGCCGGGTGAAACTTTGTGATGCATCGTGTAAGGAGGAGATGTGCGTACCATCACGTTTCCGACTTTGATAAAGGTCGGATTCTAGCCCATCACGATTCCGGTTTATCGTATCGCGACATTGCTGCTCGCGTTGGTCGAGATCCAATGACTGTTAGTAGAATATGGAATCGGTAGGTTCAGAAGGGTAATACGCAACGCCGTGCTGGATCCCGACGGCCTCGTATCACTAGCAGTCGAGATGACAGGCATCTTATCCGCATGGCTGTAGCGGATCTTGCAGCCACGTCTCGATCCCTGAGTCAACAACCATCTGCACAAATAGTTCGACGACGTTTGCAGCTCGGAGACCATGGCTGCGGTTACCCTTGACGCTGCATCACAGACAGGAGCGCCTGCGATGGTGTACTCAACGACGAACCAGGGTGCACGAATGGCAAGATGTCATTTTTTCGGATCAATCCAGGGTCTGTTTACAGAATCATGATGGTGGCATCCGTGTTTGGTGACATCGACGTGAACGCACATTGGAAGCGTGTATTCGTCATCGCCATACTGGCGTATCACCCGGCGTGATGGTATGGGTGCCATTGGTTAAATGTCTCGGTCACCTATTGTTCGCATTGACGGCACTTTGAACAGTGGACGTTACATTTCAGATGTGTTACGACCCGTGGCTCAACCCTTAATTCGATCCATGCGAAACCCTACATTTCAGCAGTATAATGCACGACCGCATGTTGCAGATCCTGTACGGGCCTTTCTAGATGCAGAAAATGTTCGACTGCTGCCCTGGCCAGCACATTCCCCAGATCTCTCACCAACTGAAAACGTCTGGTCAATGGTGGCCGAGCAACTGGCTCGACACAATACGCCAGTCACTACTCTTGATGAACTGTGGTATCGTGTTGAAGCTGCATGGGCAGCTGTACCTGTACACGCCATTCAAGCTCTGTTTGACTCAATGCCCAGGCGTATCATGGACGTTATTACGGCCAGAGGTGATTGTTCTGGGTACTGATTTCTCAGGATCTATGCACCCAAATTGCGTGAAAATGTAATCACATGTCAGTTATAGTATAATATATTTGTTCAATGAATACGCGTTTATCATCTGCATTTCTTCTTGGTGTAGCAGTTTTAATGGCCATTAGCGTATATTATTCTCCTCATTAATGGCGTTCTATCTTATTTCCTCTACTAATCGTTTCTGACAGAAACTGTAGTAGTTTCAATCCATAGTGATTCAATATTAAACTTTTCTTCTTTTTGGGTAGGTTCTTTGGTATTGTTGTATCTTTCTAAATGCAGTCTGATTTCTATCAAGAGTAGGCTGCGGTCACTTCCTACGGTGGCAGAGCTTAGGAAGTTATAACTTCTTTCATGGACTGGGGATTGACGTTCCTGTTTGTAGCAATGTAACCTGTTGTACATTTATGACCTCTTGTGTTCTGAAAAGACTATTTATACAGCCGTTTGTGTTTACATAATTACTTATTGTCAGTTTGTTGTTTGGGCATAAGTTTATCATAATCTGACCATTATAATTTACATCTACATCTACATGATTACTCTGCAATTTACAATTAAGTGCCTGGCAGAGGGTTTATCAAATCACCTTCAATCCATTTCTCTACTGTTCCACTCTCGAATAGCGCTTGTGAAAAACGAACATTTGAGTGTTTCTGTGTGAGCTCTGATTTCTCTGATTTTATTATGATGACCATTTCTCCTTATGTAAGTAGGCACCAACAAAATAT
Organism: Schistocerca cancellata; assembly: GCF_023864275.1. Lineage (NCBI taxonomy): Eukaryota > Metazoa > Arthropoda > Insecta > Orthoptera > Acrididae > Schistocerca > Schistocerca cancellata. Next base: position 323,057,963 of record NC_064628.1, on the reverse strand, counting down.
TTTCATTCTCTGTGGGGACAGTTGATGCTAAACTTTTATGAGAAGATCCTGCCACAGAAAAAAACGCCTTTGTTTTTATGACTGCCACTCCAGTTCATGTATCATATCCGTGGCAGTCTATCCCTTATTTCGCGATAACACAAAACGAACTACTCTTCTTTGTACTTTTTCGAAATCCTCCTTCAATCCTATCTGATGCGGATTCCTAAGTGCACAGCAGTACTCCAGAAGAAGGGGGACAAGTTTACTGTAAGGATTCTCTTTAGTAAACCTCTTACGTTTTCTAAGTGTTCTGCCATTAAATCGCAGTGTTTGGTTTGCTTTCCCCGAAACATTATCTACGCGATCATTCCAATTTAAGTTATTCGTAATTGTAATCCACAGGTATTTAGTTGAGTTTACAGCCTTTAGATTTGTGTGATTTCTCGTGTAACCAAAATTTAGAAGACACCTTTTAGTTCTGATGTGGATGACTCCACAATGTTGATTATTTAGAGACAACTGCCACTTTTTGGGCTCTTTGCTAACCTTGTCTAAATTATTTCGTACTTCGTTTTGATCTCCAGATGACTTTACAATGCAGTAAACGACGCCATCTTTTTTTTATTGTTCCGTGGGACCAAATTAAGGAGAAATCTCCATGGTCATGGAACGAGTCAATACATGAAATTATAACATGATAGTAGAAACAGATAAAATGAAATACAAAAAACATATTCAGGCGACAAGTCGTAAGTTTAAATACAGAAAATCAACAATGTAACACTGAAATTTGCTTAATTTTTTAGCTCTTCCAGGAGCTCCTCGACAGAATAGAAGGAGTGAGCCATGAGGAAATTCTTCAGTTTCGACTTAAAACAGTTTGAGCTACTGCTAAGATTTTTGAGTTCTTGTGGTAGCTTATTGAAAATGGATGCAGCAGAATACTGAATTCCTTTCTGCACAAGAGTCAAGGAAGTGCATTCCACATGCAGATTGTATTTCTGCCTAGTATTAACTGAATGAAAGCTGCTAACTCTTGGGAATAGGGTAATATTGCTAACAACAAACGACATTAAAGAAAATATATAGTGTGAGGGCAATGTCAGAATTCCCAGACTATTGAATAGGGGTCGACAAGAGGTTCTCGAACTTACACAACATATAGCTCGAACAGCCCGTTTTTGAGCCAAAAATATCCTTTTTGAATCAGAAGAATTACCCCAAAAAATAATACCATTCGACATACGCGTATGAAAATATGCGAATTAGACTACTTTTCATGTTGAACTGTCACTTATTTCAGATACTGTTCTAATGGTAAATAAAGCAGCATTTAGTTTCTGAACAAGATCCTGGACATGGGCTTTCCAAAACAGCTTACTATCTATCCGAACGCCTAGGAACTTGAACTGTTCCGTCTCGCTTATAATATGCCCATTCTGTCTGATCAAAATATTGGTTCTTGTTGAATTGTGAGTTAGAAACTGTAGAAACTGAGTCTTACTGTGATTTAGCATCAAATTGTTTTCCACAAGCCACAAACTTATTACATGAACTACATTATTTGATACTGTTTCAATATTACACACAAGATCCTTCACTACCAAGCTGGTGTCATCAGCAAACAGAAATATTTTTGAATCAACTGTAATACTAGAAGGCATATCATTTATATAAATAAGAAACAGCAGTGGCCCCAGCACCAACCCTTGGGGAACGCCCCACTTAACAGTGCCCCATTGGGACTGAACATCACTACCACTCTCTGTATTTCGGAGAATTACCTTATGCTTTCTGTTCTTAAAGTAAGAGGCGAACCAATTGTAAGCTACTCCCCTTACTCCATAATGGTACAACTTCTGCAGTAATATTTTGTGGTCAACACAGTCAAAAGGATTCGTTAAATCAAAGAAAACACCTAGCCTTCGCAACCTTTTATTTAATCCGTCCAAAACCTCACAGAGAAAAGAGAATATAGCATTTTCAGTTGTTAAACCATTTTTAAAAAACCAAACTGTACATTTGACAGCAAATTATGTGAATTTAAATGCTCCAGTAACCTTGTACATACAACCTTCTCGATAACTTTAGCAAACGCCGATGGCATAGAAATAGGTCTAAAGTTGTCAACATTATCCCTGTCTCCCTTTTTATAAAGTGGCTTCATTACAGAGTACTTTAATCGGTCAGGAAACCGACCACTCCTAAAGAAAAAGTTACAGATATGGCTAAGTACTGGGCTAACAAACACAGAAAAATACTTCAGTATTCTGCTAGATACCCCGTTATATCCATGAGAGCTCTTGGTCTTTAGTGATTTAATTATTAACTCAATCTCCCTCTTGTCAGTATCATGGAGGAGCATTTCAGGTTACAGTCTCGGAACACTTTTTTCTAAGAGCGCTATATGATTCCCTGTTGGGACTAGGTTTCTATTTAGTTCACCTGCTATATTCAGAAAGTGATTATTAAATACTGTACATATATGCGACTTATCAGTAACACGGACATTCCCACTACGCACTAATTCTATATCCTCGACCTGTCTCTGCAGACCAGCCACTTCCTTTACGACTGACCATATGGTTTTAATTTTATCCTGAGACTTAGCTATTCTATCTGCATACCGCTTACTTTTTGCCTTCCTAATAACATTTTTAAGCACCTTACAATACAGTTTGTAATGGGCTGCTGCATTTAGATTTTGACTGTTTCTAACGTTTTGATATAATTGCCACTTTGTTCTACAAGATATTCTTATCCCTCTAGTCAGTCACCCAGGCTGCCTGTTTGTGCTAGTACCCTGTTTTGAACGTTCTAACGGAAAAAACTTTCAAAGAGCACGAGAAAAGTCTTGAGAAAAACGTATTTATCGTCTACTGTATCAGCGCTATAAACATCTTGCCACTCTTGTTCCTTGACAAGGTTTACAAAGGTCTCTACAGCAACTGGATCAGCTTTCCTACACAGTTGATAACTATATTTAACTTTCCTACACAGTTGATAACTATATTTAACATGTGTTGCAGCACAAAAATCTTTTAGAGCTAAAATTTGTGCATCATAATCTGAAAGGCCAATCACCTTTTTGCTAACAGAATGCCCTTCTAGTAATGAGGAATGAACAAAAATGTTGTCTATGGTTGTTCTACTGTTCCCTTGCACTCTCGTTGGAAAAAATGCGGTTTGCATAAGATTATATGAATTAAGGAGGTCTACCAGCATCCTTTTCCTTGCACAATCACTTATGCAATTAATATTGAAGTAACCACATATAACCAACTTTTTGTTTTTCCTATAAAGTGAACCAAGAACCTCCTCTAGCTTTAGCAAAAATGTTGTGAAACCGGCGTCTAGGGATCTATAAATAACAACAGTTAGAAGTTTAGCTCCATTAAATTTAACCACACCTGGACAACATTCAAACACCTTTTCAGTGCAGTACTTTGAAACATCAATTGACTCAAATGGGATGCCGTTTTTCACATACATGGCTACTCCCCCACACCGCAAAGAGCTCCTAGAAAAGCTGCCAGCCAACCTGTATCCTCGTAAAGGAAGCCTCTGAATTGTCTCCTTATTTAAGAAATGTTCAGATATACCAATAATTTCAGAGTCAACATCTATAAGCAGTTCACTAACTTTATCTCTAATACCTTGTATATTTTGATGACATATACTAATTGCCTCATTACTCGGATACCTAAGCTTTGTCAAAAGTGGTTTTTTTGTTAGAGAGACTTCCCTTAAGCAGGAATACCTATCAGCTGACTTCAATCTAAAAAAGGTGCGGCTCTAACTCCCACTACTGCAGGAATTTTCCCATGAGTGATCCCACCACCCCCACCTATGCTGTTACCTATAAGCTTTGCCAACGTCCCCTTCCCATACCTGTTGAGGTGCAGGCTAGTGAAACCCATCCTACTGATAGACTGCACCGACACCAATCTGAGTGGCTATCTTTTCCAGGTCACCATCTATGTCATACTCCCTATCCCTATCAGTACTATTACCAGCCCCACCCACAATCACTACCTGATCCTCTTTAGTAAAATCCCTGCATAACCCCCCTATGTTAACAGTCACCTGAGCCAATCCTGCATTAGGCCTCACAATGCCGGTGACCTGGTACTCACTCACCAACACTTCCTGCAACTGCTGGCCTGCACCTCTGCCATGTGAACTACCTAACAGCAGAATCTTCTTCTTCCTCTTCGACTTTGCAACTGTCCTAGCCACCGTAACTGCTGAGGTTTGCTGCATACTTCCTACATCTACAGCTACTAGAGATTCCTCTCCACTAGACTCTGACAGTTGGTCATATAATCTGTAAACAATCTAAGAGCGTGGCTCAGATTGTCTCCTAAAACGTTTATGTAGATCAGGAACAGCAGAGAGCCTGTAACACTACCGTTGGGAACGGCCATTGTTACTTTGGTATTACTCGATGACTTTGTTATTGCGTAAATCGAGAATATTCGATTTACTATGGAGCTAGAGAAAGATGGTGGCCTTACATTCCTGGATGTTTTGGTTAAACGGAAGAGTGACAGCTTGGTGGGACATTCTGTTTATCGTAAGCCCACTCACACTGATTTGTTCGATGGAGAGCCTGTGACCATCGTACGTTGGCTGGGGCGAGGCAGCACACACAGGGTTGAGATAGGTAATATTATTGACTTGGTATATATGTACCATGTATTTGTAAAATTTTTTTATGGGGTCTTGCCGCTGTAGGTGTTGACTTGAGCCTTTCAATATGCCTATTTAGGCAAGCTGTTTTATATTTGTTCTGAAGAAGGCGTGGATACCCACGCTGAAACCTAGGTAAACACCAGGTAGTTTGTGCAATCGAGGCGGATTTTTCACAATTATTTCGATACTTACGATTGCTGATACGCTGCAATGCTAAAAGTTCTTACACTGATTTGTACTTGTATTCTTCAAGTTGCCATCACCCATCCCAAACCATGAGTGTACTTAAAACCCTTGTGGACAGAGCACACAAGGTGTCGGATGCAGAGAATTTGTCTAAGGAACTTGCACATTTAAGGACGGTGTTCAGAGACAATGGATACTCCACGCGGAAAATTAACAGGGCCTTCTCAACTAGAGCCAGGAACCGGAAAGTGGATAAAGAGGAGAACGCACCAGCCAAGTCCCTAGCTCTTCTTCCCTTCGTTGGAAATATCTCCTTTAAAATAGCGAGGAATCTTAATAATTTCATGTGAAAGTGGTTTTTCGTCACCTTCTAATACTTCGGATTTGCTGGGATCGGTGAAGGATGATTTTTTACTGCGGATGTAGGTAATTTACAAAATACCGTGTCAATGTGGAGTGGTCTATATAGAACAGACAACGCGTACAGTGGAAGAGCGTTGTACAGAATATCAACGTTGCACTCACCTAGTGCAACACAGTAAGTCTGCAGTTGCAGAACATTGTATTTCCAACGGACATTCAATGGAGTACGACAAAACTTCGATTTTGGCCACAGCATCAACTTTTTGGGACTCCATTATCAAAGAACCCGTTGAAATATGCATCGCGGGAAATCTAATGAACCGTGACAGTGGTTACCAACTGAATAACGCCTGGAATCCCATCACCTCCGAAATTTGTTCGAGACGAAGACGCCAGAAGACTTCGATAGCTGTGGCGAGCGACAATACCTACGGAAGCTGAGTCTCGCAGTTCCACCAGCGAGGGCGCTGTCACTGGGCGGTGTGGTCATATATATAAGCGCTCTATTTAAGACGGAGCGGAGAACGTCTTCGTCTTGGTGCACCGGCTGATTCCCCTACTCTCTTCATCCCGCCGCCTCCCGTGCTGCCCCTTGCTCCCCCCTCGTTTTCCATCCTCTCCACCCTCTCCTACGGCAGGTCCCACCTGGCAGTTTTATTCTTCATCGTGTGTGCTCCAAGTGGGTTTAAACTGTGTTGTTCTGGAGTGTCTTTATTACTGTGGCCAACTTTTAACCTGTGCGTGTGACTTCAGTGTCTTTTTTGTGTTCTACGAATCGCCAACTGTGTTTCTTAACTTTATGGCGACTTTTTTTATTGTCCCACCATGAACGTTTTATGTCCCCCTTCTTCATCGCCTTTATATGTAACATTTTCTTCTTGTATTAGCTGTCATGTCACTCGGCTGAAGAACGGCGGATTCTGCCGCTGACAGCCATCCCCTGCCCATATGGGGCTGGGGAAAGAAATCACAATAAAGAAAAAAGAAAAAAACCGTCTTCGTCAGTCCTCGTTCGGCTCACCTGAAGATGACTGGCAATTGTCCAGCCAAAATATCGTGCAATGAAGTTTACAACGACTGGCTGCAAGCCCAAAATCTTTTAGAATAGATTGAGCCTGTCCATTTTCCATTTCAGATTTTCTAGCTTCCCTACTACGTTCAAACTTTTGACATTCCACGCCTCCACTCGTAGAACGTTATCCTTTTCTTAGTTATTCAGTCTTTTTCTCATGGTCACCTCCCCTTTGGCGGTCCCCTCCCGGTGATTCGAATGCGGGCTAGTCCGGAATCTTTTGCCAATAACGAGATTGTTCTTTTTAGTTAGAGGCCACATGTCCTGTGGACACACAGTATGAATCTCTGATGCAGTGTTCTGCATTGCTTTCGAAATCCTCATGCGGTTGATGATTGCTGATTCTTCCGCCTTTAGGGGCAATTTCCCACCCCCAATGTCAAGTGAGTGTCTGAACTTCTGTCCTCTCCTCCGCTTTCTTTGACAAGGTTGTTGAATGAGTGTAACTTCTTATCGCGAAAGTCTTCCGCCACCACTGCTGATGAATTTCATTGAATGTTTAAGCGGTGGCGCGGTTCCAACCCGGGGCCGACGACGTTTCATTAGTAATCAAAGACGCTTTCCCGAGACCACGGGTGCTAGTGAGTGAGTGATACGCTAGCATTATAACACTGTACATTAAGCGAGGTATATTTTAAAAGGGCATAATGTGCATCATAAAGACAATAAGTAACAACAAACAAACATAAACTTTCGAGGGGGACAGTGCATAACGATTTCTCATATATGGAGAGGGCATTATCATAAAAGAAGGAACAGCAAGATTTAAATATTAAAACAACTAAGTCCAGTGGTCGTTCGATGTGGCCGAGAGGTTCTAGGAGCTTCAGTCTGGAACCGCGCGACCACTATGGTCGCAGGTTCGAATCCTGCCTTGGGTATGGATGTGTGTGATGTCTTTAGGTTAGTTAGGTTTAAGTAGTACTAAGTTATAGGGGACTGATGACCTCAGAAGTTAAGTCCCATCGTGCTCAGGGCCATTTGAACCATTTGAACTAAGTCCAGTGCGACATGTGTGTGTAAGAGGGCATTTCGTAGAAAGTTACGTTAACCATTGGTGACACTCTTCGTACGGCTGCGGGATGTTTTGTTCACGTTGTTCAAAAAAATGGCTCTGAGCACTATGGGACTTAACTTCTGAGGTCATCAGTCCCCTAGAACGTAGAACTACTTAAACCTAACTAACCTAAGGACATGACACACATCCATACCCGAGGCAGGATTCGAACCTGCGACCGTAGCGGTCGCGCCGTTCCAGACTGAAGCGCCTAGAACCGCTCGGCCACACTGGCCGGCTGTTCACGTTGTTGGTCATTTGCATGGCGACGGCGATGGTGCTCGGACAGTGCTGCAAAGCACTTCACAGCTGCGGACTCCAGCCGACTCCAGCCGTGACTCATAGTGAGCGCTTCCGTTGGCCGAGCATTCTCGCACTGCAAATAGGCCGTGACTAGATGTCCAGGTGCGAGTACTTTCCAGGTGCGCAAATATCACTGTGCGCAGTTTTCTACAACGGTGTATTTCATTCGTACCATAATTACAATCCCAGAAGCTCCCTGGGAACCAAGTGTCGAGTCAAGGACCTCGTTATTCACCATCGATAGACACAAGTAGCGGCAAGCACAGACAGCGCCCTTTCCACAGACGGGTTCTGAGAGAAGCTGCTTTGTCGGTGAGGTTCCAGCCTGCAGCGGCTGCCGTTAGTTGCCCAGAGACTACTGAAATCACGCGCCTCGACGTTGCGTCCTATCCGCAGATGGTCGCTACCCGTTGAACAGTCGGCAAACAGGAACAGACGCTCATTCTCAGTATGCTAAGTAGACAAATACTTCAACAGCGCCTCCTGTTGCGTTACGTGAACGGTGACTGTTGTACAAAACCTGTAGTGAGAATTAACGTGTGTGGGTAGGACGTACCTTCCCTCTTCCTTCTCTCTCTTTCATGTCAGTGTGTTCGTGTGTCGGTGTGTTTGTCTGTGTCTGTGTTAGATTCTTCTTTCTCCAATAACAGTAAATGCAAGCGAGAAATCATCACTCACATTTCGAACATCGATAAAAAAACATGTTTTTCTGTTATCTTTGATGGCGTTGTCATCAGCATAAAGTTTGGTTTGATGCTCTCCACGCTAGTAATACTTGTGTAAGATTTTTTATATAAGCTTAACAAGACATCCTACGTGAATAAAACGTTCTCGGTTTTCATGCCGCGTCAATTAGAGTAAAATCCTCGAGCTTTCGATGACAATCTCCGCCATCGTCATCAGGAGTTCACTAACTGCCGGGGCTGCTACGATTTCTCGCTTATACAGCCATGATGACATCAGCAGCAGCCCATCACATAGACCAAATGTGGCGCGCGCGCGCGCGCGTAATTCGACCCGGGCAGCTATGGCAGCACTGGTGACGTCAGGTGTCTCCAGGGGCATGCGCCAAGTCTGAAACTGCCGCTCCCGCGTCGCGCATTTGTCTCTGCTTTCTTTCGATGTCCAGCGCCCGCCCCCATGCCCTGCTGAGTGTGGTCTCTGTTGAAATTGTTGTTGTTTAAACTAATCTCTGACGCTTCCTTCATAACGGAGTCCTAATATGTAGCTGCATGAGCCAACACTTTTGTATTTTCGAACTACATTTTATGTCCGTTTTCTAGGCAATGCTCCACTATGGCCGACTTGTCAAGTTCCCTTTGTTTTTTATGGCGCTTGTTCTCAGTACAAAGCTCCGCAACAGTGCGAATTGTTTGTCCGACGTACATGCTGCCACATTCACAGGGTACACCATACACGCTGGACACTCGAAGAGCAATGTCCTCTTTAACATATCTCGTATGTTGGGGGCGGGCCGGAACACTGGCCCATGTTTTTGCAGCAGACGTCCGAACTTGCTGGTAGTTGCTCCACAGTATGGTAGGAATGCAGTCCGTTTGGCCTCTTCTACTGATTCACCAGGTGTCTTTTGTCGACGGCCCTTGAAAGCGTTTGCGATGTCTCTTTTGCTGTATCCATTTTCCCCGAAAACACGCTTTAAGTTCTCCAATCCAGACTGTAGGTGATCGTCGTCAGAGATAATCTTGGCCCTATGAACCAACGTGTTAGGACCGCTTTCTTGTGTACAGGGTGGTGGAAACTATAGGCGTTCAAGTACTTATCAGTGTGTGTTGGTTTCCGGTACACTAAATGACCAAGCTGGCTTCCTGCCTTCCGCTCAACCAAAACATTCAAGAATGGTAGCTTGCCCTGCTTCTCCATCTCGACAGCAAATTTAATGTTGGGACACCATTCATGTGATAGACGAACAGCTATAGTGTATCTTCACCATGAGGCCTAATCAGGAAGGTGTCATCAACGTATGGTAGAAAGCAAGACGGCCGTAATGTCGCAGTTTGTACAGCCTGCTGCTCAAAGTGCTCCATGGAGAAGTTTGCGACTGCTGGAGAGATTGGTGATCCCATGGCTGTGCCGTCCATCATCTCATAATATTCATCTCAGTACAAAAATTACGTTGTCGTTAGGACGTGACGGAACAACTTAATGATTCCAGATGGAAAATGATGGGCCAAATGTTCCAGCGTATCTTGTGTTAGCACCTCGTAAAAAGTGACACATTTCTGCTAGTTGACAACATGGTGTTCACAATGTCCCAGTTTTGGTGCTAATAATCCTACCAGATGTTTAGCAAGTCTGTAGGTGAGCGAACTGATTGCACTAACGAAGGGCCTCAGAGGAACACTTTCCTTGTGTATCTTTGGTAATCCACAAAGCCTGGGAGGTCTGGGGGCATGGGGCGTTAATTTCTTCCCCTCTTCATCCATAACGGCTGTACTGAAAGTACTTTCAGGAAAGATTTCCAAACACAGATATAAAAAAGTTATTCAATTGGCTCTGAGCACTATGGGACTTCACTTCTGAGGTCATCAGTCCCCTAGAACTTAGAACTACTTAAACCTAACCAACCTAAGGACATCACACACATCCATGCCCGAGGCAGGTTTCGAACCTGCGACCGTAGCAGTCGCGCGAATCCAGCCTGTAGCGCCTAGAACCGCTCGGCCACTCCGGCCGGCACAGATATAAACTTTGATGCATCATCATCTATGGAAAATTAAGAATCTCCTTTATGTTCTGTGGGACTAAGTCAGTTACAACACCAGCGGGTACTTAGCACCAGCATGAAGGAAACTTCTACAATAGACCGCTTCAGGTACATAGGAAAGTATATTTAATTTAGAATTATTTTCCCACGTTTTACAGTTACTTAGAATTACTATTTTCAAGAAGAAATTATGTTTAAATAAGAGCTATGAAGTCATACGGACTCAGCATGTCGTGCCATAGCACGGAGTACCATTGGGAACACAACAAGATCACCACTTGTTCGAGTAACCTGTAATTTGGACAGCAACCATTAAATTTCTGATATGTTAAGGCCAGCCGCTGTCCCCTGTAATCTAGGTCTCTAATTCGTTGTGTTTCAACAAGATAATGCAAGGCTGTATTTACCCACGCTGTCCTCACCTACCTTCATACTAAGGGTGTTCAGCTGTTGCTTTGTCCAGCATATTTTCCAGATATCTCTTATATCAGCGCACTAGAAACCACAATAATAAGACATTTTCATTAAAAAAAATTGTTTTTCGTCGCTGGTCTGTTTAGCGGCTCACTTCGTATCAGTGACTAGAATCGGGGGACATTTTCTCTTGTTGATAGTTTTGTACAAACGAATGCGTTACTACGCAACTTGTCTATATACACGGTCGGGCAAAGGTCTGACAAGTAAGCTGTCCAGTTACATTAGCAGTGCGTCTGATCAAGAATTCTGGGGACCATTCTCTCTGCTATTGCGCCTCTTCAGAGTATCCGTCACCTGTCTTATTCACAGTAAGGCAGACTTCCCATTTTGTTGGTGATTACATATGATGTGTCTTACTAGGCCACCTTTCACAAAAAGAATATTGCTGCTGCTGCTGCTTCTGTACCTTGATTTTTTTAGGCCATTAGGTATACAGAATGTTTTGAAGTGAGCTTGGAAAAACCAATAGTAACTGAGTTTGAAGCTGTGTGACTGAAATATGAGTTAGAAAGTAATTGAGAAAGGTTAGTCTGAGACTGACCTGCCATCTCTCATTTTTAATTGACTTCTTAATGCTAATTTTGGAACGAACACAGTAATGTTTGTGATTAAAATGAGTTTTGCAGAGATCGATGAGTGATTACATGATCCATCTTCCATTTTAATTTCTTTAAATCCAACTACGGATGGTACATGCTTTCAGCAACTGCATGCCAGTTTCTGGGTTTCTATGTGATCTGCAGGAATTTGTAGAGGATGGAGAGACTGCCCAGAAGATTGCTATCGCACCAAGAGTTGGAGGCAACGGGCTGACAAATACCGGCCGAGAGACATCAGAAACGCAGCGAGTGCGGGTCGAATGTTGATATTGTATACACTAGAAATAAAGGCACCACTGTTAAGTAAGTTTCCTTCATTCTCACTGTAGTTCCACGTGTATGACGAGCCAGAGAACGGTGATCGTGCGTGCGATCGCTTCCTACTAGTCGACTCGTTCTTTCTTACTGAAGCGTGCAGGCGTGTAAGGCAAGTTATTACGCAGTACGGAAGTTGAGTAAGCAATCTCGCTGTTGTAATGTAGCACTAACAGAGAGAAATGACCGACTGGCGGGACCAGATGGGCTCTAAAGAAACTGTATTTGTGAGGTTGTGGGAGCGAAAGACTAAAATTAAGTCACACAATGTACACAATTGTAAAGGTGCTCCGTTAAAGACGGAGTGATGGCTGGAAAGTGTTCGATGCTTTAGTCCACCCCTCAGACTAAAAAGATACGAAGTTTTCTAAAGCAAACAAATTCGTTGTATTCATTTTACTCCATCTCCACCCCGAGAAATCATACGTACTCTGAAGAAAACAAAAAAACAAAAAAGGAACCAAACAAAAAAAAAACGGGAACAGAGCAGCATCATTCTTATGTTAAGGCATGGACACCTGCGCTTATACGCTATAAGCGAGTTTTTTAGTTTACCATTGACTTCTGTAACTTTTTCAAAGGCTATTGTAAATTTATTTGAATAATTAATCATCATTTAGAGACCACACGTCACCCTCATGTTCTGTCTTCTTTCACTGTTATCGTTGTCTCGATAACGTGTCGTAAGTGGTAGTAAGCCAATGTAGCTGTTAGACATTCTCTGCATGGATTAGATATTAAAATAAATTTACAACAGTCTTCGGAAAAGTTCCGTACACACGCAAGCTTACATATATGAATATGCATACATGCATACCTGAATACTTACATATACCCATACATATGCATATACTGATACATACATATGTACAGGGAAACACACACACACACACACACACACACACACACACACACACTAGCACACACACACACACACACACACATATGGAGCTCAGTTCTGATAACTACTGGCCAACTGGCACATTAGCGAGCAGCAGAGTGATGGTGTCATGGGCCGAAATTGCAATAGTGTAATAAAAACTTATAACAGTCACTGACGTAAAGACGATGTCCTTCAAAAAATTGCACGCCAATGACGCTGGTTTATGGTGAGGTTCTGTCTACTCCCTATTGGCAGTGTCATAGCTACAAACAAGACCGCGGCAAACGGCAAAGGGGTTGTTCCGATAAATGATACAGTTTCAGAATCCAGATGTGACGGCGAACAGACATATTTTACGTTACTACCTTGGGAAGAATCTTTAATCTCCTCACAACAGACTCTTTTTGCAATAATTCAGGATTTTAATTTTTGTACTACAATTAAGAACATTGGTTTTCATGCTACATTATCATTGTATAAGGTGATCAAAGAGACAATGAAGATTTTTATTTTTACGTTATGGGATTTACGGCTGGCTCACGACCATTGGGGCCTGCTGGAACTTCGTAAGTTGGCCACAAGGTGAAGTGATGTTCCGTTAACTCTTGTATCTCACCCCCTTGTATCTCTTCCGCGGCGGAAGATACCGACGTTATCGAATCAAAGAGGTTGGGGATCCTGGCAGATTAGGATAGGCAGAGGTCCCGGCGACTAACCAGCGCCTTCAGTGGCCAACACTGCCACAGTCTCCATGACACGCTACTGCAACCTGGCTGCCTGTTACTGGATTGGACTGTAGATTGCTCTACGGATTATTTCTTACTGTGTTGATAACGACTTATCGAGAACTTACGGACGTTTCTGGTATCGTTCCCCAGCCATCAAGTTTGCACTCTCACGCTGACCCGCCTCGTACAGGTTTTCGTCAAACTTAATTTGTTCTGTGGTTGTTAAATTACGTATTAATAAATCTGTACCTTCTGGTACACAGGTACAAAATGAGCGTATTCAAAACTAAAGGTGAATTATTATGGAAAATGTAATGAAATGCTCGTGTGGCATTGATGGCTGGGAGGTCCCATCCGGAGAAGTTTGGCGCCGGGTTGCAAGTCTTATTTCAGGTGACGCCATTTTGGGCCACTTGCGTGTCGGTGATGATGAGATGATGAGGACAACATAGCACCCAGTCCACGAGCGTAAGAATAGTCTCCAACCCGGCCGGGAATCGAATCCTGATCCACTGCATGGTAGGCACAGACGTTACCACTCACCAGTTAATTTTTTTTTTTTTTTGCTGATCTCATTTTGTTTGTTAATGGTCGTTGTATTTGATCGGGACGGACGTCCCATGACGCGTGTTCAAGTTCAGCATTGATCCATTCACTCAGTTTCTTTTTATTACGGAGGGCAACGAACACGCTGAGCTACCGTGCCGGCACCTAATCAGGCGGACAGTTTTTATGCAGTTCTAGTCCCACGCAGCGATCATGCTCTGGTACGCACGTGCTCATTGACCTATAAGTTCCCCTGTGTAGCACTCATATAGCCTACACCCTAAATAACGTCTTTGCAGTATGTTACGTTGAAGGGAAGCTGCAGATATATGATTATTGATCTGTCGAAGAAAATACGCGTTACACACTATTTTCAGTGAACATCCGACACACACGGTACATTAATATTAGTTATTCCCACATGAAATGTAAGAACGTGGTTAAAGGTAATACTGCTGTTAGTGTTTTTCATGCATTCATGAAATGAATAACTAATCAAGTGCGATAGCTTAACAGAGCAACAAAGCTAACAGATTATTTTGTGCATATTATGCCGCACAGATCGTAATTATCTAAAGAAAGCCACATTTACCCACCACCAAGGGCTGCTGATGTAATAAACCACATTCGTTTCAATTTCCTGTCGATACGACCGTCATTAGAATTTTAGAACATGTTTTTTGCTCGCGTATCATGTCGTCTTTGGAAACCCAGAACCTACTATGTAGGAATCAACATGGATTCCGGAAACAGCGATCATGTGAGACCCAACTCGCTTTATTTGTTCATGAGACCCAGAAAATATTAGATACAGTCTCCCAGGTAGATGCTATTTTCCTTGACTTCTGGAAGGCATTCGATACAGTTCCGCACTGTCGCCTGATGAACAAAGTAAGAGCCTACGGAATATCAGACCAGCTGTGTGGCTGGATTGAAGAGTTTTTAGCAAACAGAACACAGCATGTTGTTATCAATAGAGAGACGTCTACAGACGTTAAAGTAACCTCTGGCGTGCCACAGGGGAGTATTATGGGACCATTGCTTTTCACAATATATATAAATGACCTAGTAGATAGTGTCGGAAGTTCCATACGGCTTTTCGCGGATGATGCTGTAGTATACAGAGAAGTTGCAGCATTAGAAAATTCTAGCGAAATGCAGGAAGATCAGCAGCGGATAGGCACTTGGTGCAGGGAGTGGCAACTGACCCTTAACATAGATAAATGTAATGTATTACGAATACATAGAAAGAAGGATCCTTTATTGTATGATTATATGATAGCGGAACAAACACTGGTAGCAGTTACTTCTGTAAAATATCTGGAAGTATGCGTGCGGAACGATTTGAAGTGGAATGATCACATAAAATTAATTGTTGGTAAGGCGGGTACCAGGTTGAGATTCATTGGGAGAGTCCTTAGAAAATGTAGTCCATCAACAAAGGAGGTGGCTTACAAAACACTCGTTCGACCTATACTTGAGTATTGCTCATCAGTGTGGGATCCGTACCAGATCGGGTTGACGGAGGAGATAGGGAAGATCCAAAGAAGAGCGGCGCGTTTCGTCACAGGGTTATTTGGTAACCGTGATAGCGTTACGGAGCTGTTTAGCAAACTCAAGTGGCAGACTCTGCAAGTGAGGCGCTCTGCATCGCGGTGTAGCTTGCTGTCCTGGTTTCGAGAGGGTGCGTTTCTGGATGAGGTATCGAATATTTTGCTTCCCCCTACTTATACCTCCCGAGGAGATCACGAATTGAAAATTAGAGAGATTCGAGCGCGCATGGAGGCTTTCCGGCAGTCGTTCTTCCCGCGAACCATACGCGACTGGAACAGAAAATGGAGGTAATGACACTGGCACGTAAAGTGCCCTCCGCCACACATCGTTGGGTGGCTTGCGGAGTATAAATGTAGATGTAGATGTAGACATAAAATTATTAAGGCAGCCTATGTGATATCATACTTACTGTGGCTCCAATAAAAATAAAATTATATAAAAAATCTATCCTGCGTCATTATTGTCAGCATACAGGATGTTGATTCCACATAGCAGCAGCACACATGTAAAGGCACAGTGTACTAAGATTACTTAATTGTATGAGTTAATTTTACCCCCCATGAGATTGTAGACTGTGTTTTTTTGTAAGTTGATTCTTGCTGACGCCACAGAAAGATAGGCACCATATACACTTCTGTAGTAGTTTAATCTTGCCTGATGCTCGTTTCGAGCAAAACTGGAAATGCATAAAGGTTTATTTTAGCAGCAGCTGTTGCTGTCAGTTCATTAGCTCTGCTTGAGGGAGAGCGGCTGGTCGTCGTTTATAACTGGTTGCGGAATCAGCGGACCGTGACCTAAACGGGATCTTCCTTGTATATTCTGGGTGGAAACACGTCTGACTTATAGGTCACTTCTTATGGGTTACATTAACCTGGCCAGCCGCTGTGGCCGAGCGGTTCTAGGCGCTTCTGTCCGGAACCACGCGGTTCGAATCCTGCCTCAGGCATGGATGTGTGTGATGTCCTTACGTTGGTTAAGTTTAAGTAGTTCTAAGTTCAAGGGGACTGATGGCCTCAGATGTTGCGTCCCATAGTGCTCAGAGGCGTTTGAACCATTTTTGAAGGAGTAGACTATGTACCCATAACGGGTTTCGACCTTTCCTGCCTCTTATCAACATGCAATGCAAACACGACACCACACTGTAATAAAACTCACGCACACATACACACCTAAGACGTAATTCTCACACATCTGTGGAAAGGTACCATTGTCTGCGGAGGAAGAAGACCCTTGGTGGCTGAGAAACCGGTCGGGGTAGACCCGTCGGCAATAAAATACTGCTTTAGCTCTCTTTGTTTATGACCTCTAATTCCTTTCTTCGCTCCATTTCATTGCCATTTGATGTACATATCGGGCAGCCAACATTAATATTTCAATCGATCATTGCACAAAGTTTATTACAATGAAATGAACACCCTTAGCTGCTTGCAGGCGTTGACATACGTCAACGGGCACAGTTGAAAATGTGTGCCCCAACCGGGACTCGAAACCGTGATCTCCTGCTTACGTGGCAGACGCTCTAACCATCTGAGCCACCGAGAACACACAGGATAGCGCGACTGCATGGATTTATCTCTGGCACGCCTCCCGCGAAACCCACATTCTCAACGTCTTGTCCCGCACTACATTCGTAGTGCCCCCGCCCACTATACTCATTACTCGCGGCGCGTTGCCGATTCCCGTAAGACTTCGGGCACTGTTTGTGCATTCGCACAGAAGAAGAAGAAGAAGATGGTCAAGTGGCCGGTGAGCCTTAATATATATATATATATATATATATATATATATATATACTAAGATGGTATCTTAGTATATACACAAAGTTTATGTTGGTACATACATCTCTAAAAGAAGATTATTTTATATGTTTTTGGGTTTTCTGATACGATGATAGTGATCATATTAGTAGGAAGTCAGTGATTCAGTTTGCTAAGTCTCTTACACGAAGTTACCTCATGATCACCATCCCATTCACGCAAAATAATATCCATGTTCTGTCACTGAGTCACGTAAACAAGAGGAGAGTCTGTAACGTCTAAGGGGAATGGAAGACGCAGGGTAATAACTGGAAAAATATTCCTTATGTAAAAATTTCCTCATACTACTTTCATTTGATCACACTGCGTGACAATTGCTGCTAAGGAACAACTGCCAGTTGCTAATGAACAACCGACCGAAAACTGCTGCGTAACACCCGACCAATGATTGAAAAACGAAATGTAAGGGACGATACGTGTGAACTGCAGCGAAGCCTGCGCTCGGATGCTGTGTACGAGGTGGTCTATTGATAGTGACCGGGCCAAATATCTCACGAAATAAGCGTCAAACCAAAAAAACTAGAAAGAACGAAACTTGTCTAGCCTGAAGGGGGAAACCAGATGGTGCTATGATTGGCCCGCTACATGTCGCTGCCATAGGTCAAACAGATATCAACTGTGTCTGAATTTTTATTACATATTCGTGTAGTTCGTAAAGAAATATGAATGTTTTAATTGGACCACTTTTTTCGCTTGTGATAGATGGCGCTGTAATAGTCACAAACATATGGCTCACAATTTTAGACGAACAGTTGGTAACAGGTAGGTTTTTTAATTTAAAATACAGAACGTAGGTACGTTTGAACATTTTATTTCGGTTGTTCCAAGGTAATACATGCACCTTTGTGGACTTATCATTTCTGAGAACGCATGCTGTTACAGCTTGATTACCTGTAAATACCACATTAATGCAATAAATGATCAAAATGATGTCCGTCAAACTCAATGCATTTGGCAATACGTGTAACGATATTCCTCTAAACAGCGAGTAGTTCGCCTTCCGTAATGTTCGCACATGCATTGACAATGCGCTGACGCATGTTGTCAGGCTGTAAGTAGGCTGTTTATATTTTCTTATTGGCAACGTTACGTAGCGCTCTGTATGAAAATCACTGGCTGTGCTGTGTGCAGCCTGTGGCTAGTTTGCATTGTTGTCTGCCATTGTAGTATTGGGCAGCGGCAGCTGGATGTGAACAGCTCGTAGCGTTGCGCAGTTGGAGGTGAGCCGCCAGCAGTGGTGGATGTGGGGAGAGAGATGGCGGAGTTTTGTAATTTGTCATGAACTGCTATATATATATATATTATGACTATTAAGGTAAATACATTGTTTGTTCTCTATTAATATCTTTCATTTGCTAACTATCCCTGTCAGTAGTTAGTGCCTTCTGTAGTTTGAATCTTTTATTTAGCTGGCAATAGTGGCGCTCGCTGTATTGCAGTAGTTCCAGTAACGAAGATTTTTGTGAGGTAAGTGATTTGTGAAAGGTATAGGTTAATGTTGGTCAGGGCCATTCTTTTGTAGGGATTTTTGAAAGTCAGATTGCGTTGCGCTAAATAATATTGTGTGTCAGGTTAAGCACAGTCATGTATAAATTGTTCTAAGGGGACGTTTCAAGGCGTTGTCGGTCGATCACGGTAGCAAATATCCTTCAGTACTTTTGAATACATTATGGGAGTGAGCAGTGAGCAATGTGTTACAAATATTTACTATCAAAAACAGTCTTGATCACAATTTAATTATTACGGTCCAGTTTCGACCACTACTGTGATCATCTTCAGACCAATGAGTAAGAATCTCCATTGCTGGAGCATCGCTATTTTGAGTAGTGACTACTCCTTCAACTTTCCCCACAGAAAAAAATCCGGGGACATCAGATCCGGTGAACCTGCAGGTCATGGTATGGTGCTTCGACGACCAATCCACCTGTCATAAAATATGCTAGTCAATACCGCTTCAGAAAAATTTAAGTGCTCGTTTTTCCCGCGCGCCGTTCGAGAGTGGAACGGTCGAGAGACAGCTTGAAGGTGGTTTCTTTGAACCCTCTGCCAGGCACTTTATTGTGAATAGTAGAGTAATCACGTAGATGTAGATGTAGTCTATGTCTCTGTTTCTTGGCAATTGTCAAGGAGTGTGATTTGCACGCATAAAAAGCGACGTTCAGTTATAATGATTGACTAAAAGTAGAGCATCCAGAAGACACATTTGGACGTGTGTCAATGTAACTTCATACACGTACACACCGTCGGCGAGTATGTAAATTATTTCAGCCGGAATTCCTTGTGACAGGTAGAACGGCATCAGAGTTCATTGCTATTACCAGGACCGTTATTGTATATAAGGGGCGTCAACAACGTCAGATATTAAACGAATAGCACAGAGATGCCAGGTAGTTGTCTGAGACAGCATTATCAGCATCTGACACAGTTTGAAAGGGGTATCATTGTGGATGTGGATGTGGCTGGCTGGTGCATGATCCAGATTTGTGGGGCATTCGGGTGAGACAGATGGGTGATGTTGGACTGCATGAGAACACGAGTGGAGGCATACTTGTCGTCAAGGTTCCATTTGATCATATCAGGGCACCATAAAGGAGGATAGCCTTAGTGAGCACTTAGCACAACGTAACCCCTTCACATCAGCGCTTGCCATCTAAGAACAAGTACTGGACTGCCTGCAACATTCTGCGTCTTCCCTCAATGTTTGTTCGAGACGAGCAGCAGTCGGACTAGGGAATTACCGTCCCATGCGTAGACTGCCGTTATCGCCACAACACAAATGACCACTTTTGGGTTGGTACTGTGAACGGGAAGCACGGACTGCTGATGAATGTTGTCGCTGTTCTACTGTGCAGCACCCAGGATGACCATCGTAGGCGAGTACGGTGACGATCTGCGGAGAGATCTCTTTCATTCAATGCTTAGGAAAAGGCACAGCCGTGTTACTGCTAGCGTCTAGCTATGATTGACGGAACTGTGACGCAAAAACAGCTCATCGCAGACATCATGCTTCCTCATGTGATACCTCCCATGCAACAGTATCGTAATACCCTGTTTCAACAAGACAAAATTCGTTCACATGTGACACGTGTGTGTCTGAATTGTCTGTGTGATGTTTAGATGTGCCACCCCGGACAGAGTACATGTGTGTGCAGCTCGAACGTCAACTCCGTCACAGTATTAGTAAGCGGATTGAAGAGGTTAACATAAACCATCTCAATAATTAAACACTTCTTGTACTACGACCGGTTTCGGCCTTAGAATACCTTCAGGTTAGCGAGTCATGCATAATACAAGATATAAATGGTCTGCTTGTCGTATGTAATGTTGCAGACCAAGTCCAGAAACAACTACCACAAACACTGTTTCTGAGGTTTAACACTACCTACGTCAACCACATCGTGTATATCATGACTTTAATTCAACTCGGGATCCTGAAAATATTGTA
The DNA here is from genome assembly GCF_023864275.1 of Schistocerca cancellata. Lineage (NCBI taxonomy): Eukaryota > Metazoa > Arthropoda > Insecta > Orthoptera > Acrididae > Schistocerca > Schistocerca cancellata. Next base: position 323,037,216 of record NC_064628.1, on the reverse strand, counting down.
AGACGAAACCGGTCGTAGCACATTAATTACACAGCTGAGGAGCTTTGCATTAATCATTAAAATTTTTGAGATGTGGTACTCAACATGACTAGGATTAAACGGATCCTTTACAACAGATGTGGGCCGGCTTTGATCAGGAGAGAATACAACGGTTTTACGACACACTCCCCTATGGAAGCAGTGCACGCATCCAGAAGGGGTTATACTGACAAACGGACTCAAACACTGAGTTGTTTGTAAATCTGACTCGATATTGTAATCTCTGAAATAACATCAAATACCCTCTCTGTGCGTGAAGTTCCATTTCCATTCATCCTCTCCTTCTAGGTGCCTCAGTTTCTTGCCAGGATGTGTGTTTTTACAGATGTGACTAGCAGAAATAAGTCTCATGCATTGTTTTTTGCTCTTGTAAATGTGTTGTATCTACGATCCAACTTAAAAAAGAGCCGGTACTGCCTGCTGTTCCCCGCAAACCTTTCTCTCCCGAGTCAGAGAGAGTTTCTTATTGGACATGCAGATGCCGAAAGAAAATGTCCACTCTCTATGCGTTCCTTCTGGAATCCATGCATAGCGTGAGACTTGAAGTACCCCCGTTGTATTTGTGCACAAACTAGCTCTCGTTACTTGAAATGAAACGACTGTACGACGAAACAAAAGTTCCCTGGAGATTCGAATTCCCAGTGCACTGAGAGAAGAGACTGGCAAGATGTATGCCGTGTTTGGGCTGCTGCCTCTTGCTTCCTGGTATTTTTTAAAGTATTTGCAATCAAACGATGTAGGCTAATGGCAGCAATTCACTGCCACTGCCCACATCGTCATAAATTAACCAACACGCCGAAAACAGAGAAACCAATGAAAGGGGATAAGATCACATATTTTTCTTGTAATAGGGTAACAAATACGAAGAGAACCAACTTCGCTTCTTGGAGAAACCACTGTGCTACAAACATGACAACGGCAGAATAAATGTATAAGTACAGCAACAGATCACAGTGAGGTTCCGATACGAGATGCATTCCTAGATTAAAAAAAAAAAATAAAATAAAATAAAACAGGCAACGACTTTTCACGTTGCTGTTGGCCCAGATCCAAAGATCTACCCTATATGATCGTTTATTTCGTATCCTTCGCACCTTGTACTCACTCAGTGGTTAATAGTATAGCCACAACCACTAGAAGAGAGCATTCTACGGTCTCTCTTGAGAGACTAACGTGAAAAAGAAGCTTTCAGAGACAGAAAGAAAAGCACTCCATAGAGAAATGAGTAAAAACACTTCTTATTAAAAAAAAGAGAGAGAGAGAGAAAAGGGCGCCATGGTCAACATAAATATCTTCAAATAACACGTAGAAAGAGAGTAGGCGTTCCTAATAAGATTCTTCAAGACGAAAAACATGGAGGTAAGGATGCTGTGTGGTCTAGACATCTTAAACAATTTTCTCACTGCGATCTAGATGAGAAATGGATTCAATGGACAAGTTGTAACCGATGGACATATCTGTTATATGTCAAAAATGACGTGATGGGCATTTTAGTGAATGTTTGGACTGTGAAGATGCTGTCATGGATTCAGACGAAAGCTGACAAAAATCGTGGCTATACTTTTCTGTCAAACTGTTATTATAGCTATGATAACACAATTCATGAACGTAATTTTAGTCATAAAACTGTAGCAGCTTGTATTAAAATAAAGTTTGAGTATTAAAATCGATATATTTTCAATTAAATAACCAATATCGTAACTAAATCAATCATAATATCATATGTTCCCGTGGGTGGCGTAGGTTGACTCAGATGATATAACTGTACTATATATTTTATATATATATATTTTGTATCTTTTTAAACAGAGAGAAGCCTTAATTACGTAGTTGTAAAGACAGTGAAAGACTGTACCAACCCTTCCACTTAAAATGTGAATGAATACATTTATAATACACGCTGGAAAAAGTAATTACAAAAAGTGGCTATCGTGCCCGGTCTCCCCTACGAGTAAACTACCATACTATCATAGACTTTGTTCCACGTCCTTTTATACAATTTTTTCATTAAGTGGTAATGTATTGGTCACACAAATGCTCTCATTCATTCAGTGCATTTCCCAAGTTCTGCAATTCTGATTACTCACATAACAAATAATTTAATTTATAAAGTGGGAAAACCGTCATTATGCGGCATGCTTGCGAACCTGCCATAAATATCCCGATTATAAGAGGTGCTGCATTCGAATCCAACAAAGTGGTGAATGCGCGCTTTGGGCTGACGTGTTCATAATCTTACGGGATTTGCGTGGGTTGTGCGCGTCAGTATGTGAACATTGCCTGATTGCATGCATATTATTCAACAATTCTGATGCTATATACTTCTAAGAAGTACGTTCAATTCTGGAGAAATATGTTTATTTCATTTTCTTGATCCTGTTCCTTGCATGCTCAATTAAATGAAAAGGGCGAATACAAGCGCATACATTGGTTGATTTTGAACGGCACATTAAATTTCATTTCATTCATTTTACCTCAGAATCCTACACTTTGAGTGAGTCACTGATGTGTAACACACGGAAGTTCATTAAGTGCATCATAAAATAACAAATTAGGTCGCAACTTGGTAACACGGTCATTTATAGTATTTAAATGTAGGTCGACCATCCGGTTTGTAAAACCGTCTCACTGAAACCAGTATAGAACTCAGCGTATCACACTAGATGTATGTAATTCAAAGCAACGACATCATTTTCTGTTACATTGCGTCAATCGCAACACGTTATAGGTTCTTGCGACATTGTTGTTGTTGTTGTTGTGGTCTTCAGTCCTGAGACTGGTTTGATGCAGCTCTCCATGCTACTCTATCCTGTGCAAGCTTCTTCATCTCCCAGTACCTACTGCAACCTACATCCTTCTGAATCTGCTTAGTCTATTCATCTCTTGGTCTCCCTCTACAATTTTTACCCTCCACGCTGCCCTCCAATGCTAAATTTGTGATCCCTTGATGCCTCAGAACATGTCCTACCAACCGGTCCCTTCTTCTTGTCAAGTTGTGCCACAACATCCTCTTCTCCCCTATTCTATTCAATACCTTCTCATTAGTTACGTGATCTGCCCATCCAATCTTCAGCATTCTTCTGTAGCACCACATTTCTAAAGCTTCTATTCTCTTCTTCTTCAAACTATTTATCGTCCATGTTTCACTTCCATACATGGCTACACTCCATACAAATACTTTCAGAAACGATTTCCTGACACTTAAACCTATACTCGATGTTAACAAATTTCTCTTCTTCAGAAATGCTTTCCTTGCCATTGCCAGTCTACATTTTATATCCTCTCTACTTCGACCGTCATCAGTTATTTTGCCCCCAAATAGCAGAACTCCTTTACTACCTTAAGTGTCTCATTTCCTAATATAATTCCCTCAGCATCACCCAACTAAATTCGACTACATTCCATTATCCTTGTTTTGCTTTTGTTGATGTTCGTCTTATATCCTCCTTTCAAGACACTGTCCATTCCGTTCAACTGCTCTTCCAAGTCCTATGCTGTCTCTGACAGAATTACAATGTCGTCGGCGAACCTTAAAGTTTTTATTTCTTCTCCGTGGATTTTAATACCTACTCCGAATTTTTCTTTTGTTTCCTTTACTGCTTGCTCAATATACAGATTGAACAACATCTGGGAGAGGCTACAACCCTGTCTCACGCCATTTCCAAACACTGCTTCCCTTTCATGTCCCTCGACTCTTATAACTGCCATTTGGTTTCTGTACAAATTGTAAATAGCTTTTCGCTCCCTGTATTTTACCCTGCCACCTTCAGAATTTGAAAGAGAGTATTCCAGTCAACGTTATCAAAAGCTTTCTCTAAGTCTACAAATGCTAGGAACGTAGGTTTGCCTTTCCTTAATCTAGCTTCTAAGATAAGTCGTAGGGTCAGTATTGCCTCACGTGTTCCAATATTTCTACGGAATCCAAACTGATCTTCCCCAAGGTCGGCTTCTACTAGTTTTTCCATTAGTCTGTATAGAATTCGTGTTAGTAAATTGCAGCCGTGACTTATTAAACTGATAGTTCGTTAATTTTCACATCTGTCAACGCCTGCTTTCTTTGGGATTGGTATTATTACATTCTTCTTGAAGTCTGAGGGTATTTCGCCTGTCTCATACATCTTGCTCACCAGATGGTAGAGTTTTGTCAGGACTGGCTCTCCCAAGGCTGTAGTTCTAATGGAATGTTGTCTACTCCCGGAGCTTTGTTGCAACTCAGGTCTTTCAGTGCTCTGTCAAACTCTTCACGCAGTATCATATCTCCCATTTCATCTTCATCTACATCCTCTTCCATTTCCATAATATTGTCCTCAAGAACATCGCCCTTGTATAGACCTTCTATATACTCCTTCCACCTTTCTGCTTTCCCTTCTTTGCTTAGAACTGAGCTCTTGATATTCATACAAGTGGCTCTCTTTTCTCCAAAGGTCTCTTTAATTTTCCTGTAGGCAGTATCTATCTTACCCCTAGTGAGATAAGCCTCCACATCTTTACATTTGTCCTCTAGCCATCCCTGCATAGCCATTTTGAACTTCCAGTCGATCTCATTTTTGAGACGTTTGTATTCCTTTTTGCCTGCTTCATTTACTGCATTTTTATATTTTCTCCTTTCATCAATTAAATTCAATATTTCTTCTGTTACCCAAGGATTTCTACTAGCCCTCGTCGTTTTACCTACTTGATCCTCTGCTGCCTTCACCACTTCATCCCTCAAAGCTACCCATTCCTCTTCTACTGTATTTCTTTCCCCCATTCTTGTCAATTGTTCCCTTATGCTCTCCCTGAAACTCTGTACTACCTCTGGTTTAGTCAGTTTATCGATGTCCCATCTCCTTAAATTCCCACCCTTTTGCAGTTTCTTCAGTTTTAATCTACAGTTCATAACCAATAGATTGTGGTCAGAGTCCACATCTGCCCCTGGAAATGTCTTACAATTTAAAACCTGGTTCCTAAATCTCTGTCAGGGATTTTCACCTGCCTCGAGATGACTGGGTGTTTGTGTTGTCCTCATTATTTCATCATCATCCAGGAAAGTGGCGAACTTGGACTGAGCAAAGATTGGGTAATTGTACGGGCGCTGATAACCACGCAGTTGAGCGCCCCCCAAACCAAACATCATCATCATCACACCTAAATCTCTGTCTTACCATTATATAATCTATCTCATGCCTTCTAGTATCTCCAGGATTCTTCCATGTATACAACCTTTATGATTCTTGAACCAAGTGTTAGCTATGATTAGGTTGTGCTCTGTGCAAAATTCTACCAGGCAGCTTCCTCTTTCGTTTCTAACCCCCAATCCATATTCACCTACTACGTTTCCTTCTCTCCCTTTTCCAACTGACGAATTCCAGTCACCCATGACTATTAATTTTTTCCATCTCCCTTCACTATCTGAATAATTTCTTTTATTTCATCATACATTTCTTCAATTTCTTCGTCGTCTGCAGAGCTTTTTGGCATATAAACTTGTACTACTGTGGTAGGTGTGGGCTTCGTATCTATCTTGGCCACAATAATGTGTTCACTGTGCTGTTTGTAGTAGCTTTCCCGCATTCCTATTTTCCTATTCATTATTAAACCTACTTCTGCATTACCCCTATTTGATTTTGTGTTTATAACCCTGGAGTCACCTGACCAGAAGTCTTGTTCTTCCTGCCACCGAACTTCACTAATTCCCACTATATCTAATTTTAACCCATCCATTTCCCTTTTTAAATTTTCTAACCTACCTGCCCGATTAAGGGATCTGACATTCCACGCTCCGATCCGTAGAACGCCAGTTTTCTTTCTCCTGATAACGACATCCTCTCGATCAGTCCCCGCCCGGAGATCCGAATTGGGGGCTTTTTAACCTCCGGAATGTTTTACTCAAGAGGACGCCATCATCATTTAACTATACAGTAAAGCTGCATGCCCTCGGGAAAAATTACGGCCGTAGTTTCCCCTTGCTTGCAGCCGTTCGCAGTACCGGCACAGCAAGGCCGTTTTGGTTAGTGTTACAAGGCCAGATCAGTCAATCATCCAGACTGTTGCCCTTGCAACTACTGAAAAGGCTGCTGCCCCTCTTCAGGAACCACACGTTTGTCTGACCTCTCAACAGATACCCCTCCGTTGTGGTTGCACCTACGGTACGGCTATCTGTATCGCTGAGGCACGCAAGCCGCCCCACCAACGGCAAGGTCTATGGTTCATGGGGGAAGCTTGCGACATTAGTACGTACCATTAATCATTTCCATGATGAAAAACAAGAATCATCTGTTCAGAGAACCGGTTTTGATGAATCATGGGTCACAGCCATCTATTATGTTCATGCGTTGCAGACAACCTCTTTAGCGATATTGCGTAATCAGGTCGCTTGACATAAAATGTAGCGTCAGAGTAAACTACATACCGGACGTTAAAATTGCTATACCAAGAAGAAATGCAGATGATAAACGGGTATTCATTGAACAAATGAATTATGCTAGAACTGACATGTGATTACATTTTCACGCAATTTGCGTGCATAGATCCTGAGAAATCAGTACCAAGAACAACCATCTCTGGCCGTAATAACGGCCTTGATACGACTGGGCATTGGGTCAAACAGAGCTTGGATGGCGTGTACATGTATAGCTGCTCATGCAGCTTCAACACAATACCACAGTTCCTCAAGAGTAGTGACTGGCGTATTGTGACGAGCCAGTTGCTCGGCCACGATTGACCAGACATTTTCAGTTGGTGAGAGATCTGGGGAATGTGGTGGCCAGGGCAGCAGTCGAACATTTTCTGTATCCAGAAAGGCCTGTACTGGACCTTCAACATGCAGTCGTGCATTATCCTGCTGAAATGTACGCTTTCGCAGGGATCGAATGAAGGGTATAGCCACGGGTCGTAACACATCTGAAATGTAACGTTCACAGTTCAAAATGCCGTCAATGCGAACAAGAGGTGACCGTGACGTGTAATCAATGGCTCCCAATATCATCACGTCGGGTAATACGCCAGTATGGCGATGACGAATACACGCTTCCAATGTGCGTTCACCGCGATGTCGCCAAACACGAATGCGATCATCATGACGCTGTAAACAGAACCTGTATTCATCCGAAAAAATGACGTTATGCCATTCGTGCACCCAGGATCGTCGTTGAGTACACCATCGCAGGCGCTCCTGTTTGTGATGCAGCGTCCAGGGTAACCGCAGCCATGGTCTCCGAGCTGATAGTCCATGCTGCTGCAAACGTCGTCGAACTGTTCGTGCAGATGGTTGTTGTATTGCAAACGTCCCCATCTGTTGACTCAGGGATCGAGACGTGGCTGCACGATCCGTTACAGCCATACGAATAAGATGCCTGGCATCTCGACTGCTACTGATACGAGGAAGTTGGGATCTAGTACGGCGTTCCGTCTTACCCTCCTGAACCCAGCGATGCCATATTCTGCTAACAGTCTTTGGATCTCGACCGACGCAAGCAACAATGTCGCGATACGATAAACCGCAATCGCGATAGGCTACAATCCGACCTTTATCAAAGTCGGAAACGTGATGGTACGCATTTCTCCTCCATACACGAGGCATCACAACAACGTTTCACCAGGCAACGTCGGTCAACTGCTGTTTGTGTATAAGAAATCGGTAGGAAACTTTCCTCATGTCAGCACGTTGTAGGTGTCGCCATCGGCGCCAACCTTGTGTGAATGCTCTGAAAAGCTGATAACTTGCATATCACAGCATCTTCTTCCTGTCGGTTAACTTTCGCGTCTGTAGGACGTCATCTTCGTGGTGCAGCAATTTTAATGGCCAGGAGCGTAAGTTGATCGCCTCATGCGTGCCACTCCGCAATGTCGCCGTTTATGCGGGAACCAGTTGTTATGTCTGTTTGGTGAACTGAAAGAGCTTCAGAGGTTGAGGCCTTTTTGCGAAGCCTAAAGTTTTTCCGCATTATACCTCTGTAACTGAAGCTGGCCCTCTTATTACTGATTCTCAGCGCATTTGGTTTAAGACCTGTTACTTATCAGTATAAACTGCTGAACCTTACTTTGATTTAGAGTCATAAGCTACTACACTTGCTGTGAAATTTAGCTGGTCGTTCCTTGTTGGCTGTGATAGCTCTCTGCTGTAGCTCTCAGCGTAATTCGAATTTTGGGCAATTGTATAGTTATTAATGGTTGTGTCAAAGTTTCTGCTGGTGTGTGCCATTTGAAGTACCTTTTAATTGCATGTACTTCAACTTATTCTAAATTTTGGGCTGTTGTATAATTATTACAGGTTGTTGTTAATGTTTGGTCGCAGTATGCGGGTAGGCATTTATGTTCATATTTTATACCTTCCCAGTTCGTCTATTTGAGGGATTGTATATTTTATTGCTTAAGGGATTTTCTTATTAATGGTTATGCACTGCTAAGCTGCCTTCCAACAACTACGTTCAGTGGCGTGTCTTGCGATCATTCCAGCATTTGGACGAATGTTATCCGATTGTGTAACCGTTACCTAAGCTTGCAATTTGTTACTACATTTAACAGCTGTTAATGCAATTCATTTGGTTGATAAAATTGTCTATGAAACTCTCTACTTCCGATTTTCATATCCTGCTCTTAATGGTACAATTCTTAAAGTTGTTTTTTTAAATGATTTGAGCCTGTTCAAGTTGGGCGAGTTCAGACTCTTTTAATAGGTTTGAAATTGCAAAGTTCATGTTGTCACTAAGTAATGAAGTCTATTACACGAAACAACAAATAACAAAATATGTGTGTCCACCCTCCATGTTTTCCCTTAAACCTATCCCAGACCTACTTCTTAAGTATCACTGCTTAATTCGTACAAATGTATAGTTAAATGACATAGTACACGTAATCGTCCTAGATAGTAATTTTTCCCGTACAGGAAGTTATTCGGCTGAAGAGTAAAGAATGAGAACTGATCTACCTCAAAGAATCGATGTTTGCTGCGGCTCAAATCCTGTGGTGTTCCTGGCCATTGTAATATTAGTAATTTTCGCCTCACAAACATTAATATACGCTCAATAGTAAACGCCTGATGGCCTAAAGTTATCGAACAATTGTAAAGTAAAAGAAATGAACCATCGCATAGCAGCGACAGAATCTATTATTCTTTATCTTTGCCGTTCTTGCGCGGTGCCAGTAAATCTCTATGTACATGTATCGATTAATGGTGTAAAAAAGAATTCTGTTGTTTCAAGACAAATGAGGCTTTTGGCGCCTCACCTTTTACTGTTTGTATTCCATGAGAGGCGGACGCGGACTTGCTGCGTTCCGCAACTGTATTTTATATTCTATGTGAAAATATTGAGTGAAAATGCTAAATGTCATTTTTTTTAAAATCAGAAAACATGTAGTTTCTTGTAACTGATTACGAACAGGCAGCATCAAAAGGACATTTTGACTGTTATGTATAAAGTATTTAACCACAATGGTCATCTATTGTAATTTAATATGAAAAGGTACGTAGCATTAAAAAAAAAGTGTGTTAAAGATAAGTGTGCTTATTTTCGTAAATTAACCTTGATGATTCCATCTCCTTATTTACCTGAATAATAATTATTTTGTGTTACTTCATCATCAGAAATTACGATCACGCTGATGGGCCGAACGCAGCATGAGGCACAAGGAACATTATCGTTTTCCTATTATTTCTGAACCAACTTTTTTGTGTAGTGTTGCATTTCTTTTAAAGTCTATAAATCTTCTGGTCCTTTACTGTGATTTAGCGGTACTGGACGGATGTTTTGTGCTTTGTAAATAGTGAAATATCATGTATGTGTAACTCACGATTGTCACAGAAGTCCAAATACAATTTATGTGCTAACGTTTTTTAGTATAAATCCATGTATTCTCTAAATACTGTGACAGAAAAAAATAGCAAGACTGAGAAGGAGCTGTGCGACGTAAACGAAAGGTGTTGGGCGTATTTCTACATCTGAAAGATGATGCCTATTCAAATTTCGCGCAATTAGCGTAAGAGTGGCGCCAGTAGCCACCGCACATGTTTGCGGGCGGGCAGAAGTACACTCGCAAGATGACTCCGTACAGCCACCGAACCAGGTGGCGCAGTGGTTAGCACACTGGACTCGAATTCGGGATAACGGCGGTTCAAACCCGCGTCTGGTCATTAGGTTTTCCGTGATTTCTCTAAATCGCTTCAGGCAAATGCCGGAATGGTTCCTTTGAAAGGGCACGGCCGATTTCCTTCCCTCCGATGGGACCGATGACCTCGCTGTTTGGTCCCTACCATAAATCAACCAAGCTAACAGTCAACCGGACGGCCACGTGGCACTACCGAGAGGGAGGACTACTGTGTTCGGCGTAGGACTCTGGCCCCTCGTTCTGCATCTGCAGCAGGAAATCGAGCAGCAGTTGGCACCACAGTGTCTCAACAAACTGTTGCAGATCAGTTATTTCGAGGACAGCTCCAATCCAGACGCCCTGTAGCGTGCATTACACTGGGCCTAAATCACCGCCATTTGCGACTTCAGTGCTGTCAAGCGACAGCTCATTGAAGGGCAGGGTAGAGGTCTGTTGTGTTTTCTGATGAAAGCTGGTTCTGCCTTGGCGCCAGTGATGGCCGTGTGTTGGTGAGAAAGGAGGTCGGTAGTCTGTATGCTAGACACACTGAACCTACACCTGGAGTTATGTGAGATCCCCTGCTATACCCACAGGACAGGAAAAATAGTTTAATTTGTGGAAAGGGGCCAAAATGGGTGGCTGTAAGTTGCACCAGAACATACTGCTTTATTCATTAGGCCAGCCGAGGTGGCCGAGCGGTTCTAGGCGCTACAGTCTGGAACCGCGCGACCGCTATGGTCGCATGTTCGAATCTTGCCTCGGGCATGGATGTGTGTGATGTCCTTACGTTGGTTAGGTTTAAGTAGTTCTAGGTTCTAGATGACCTCAGACGTTAAGTCCCATAGTGCTCAGAGCCATTTGAACCATTTTTTGAACTTTATTCATTTGACAAACATAACAAGAGTAAAGAAAACATTAAGAACAGAGCAAGCAAAAAATTAGTTTTAGAACTTAATTACCGGCTAAATGCGCCATTGAATCTCACGCCTCAAGGGCAAAACAACTTTAATTTAAAACCGGCTGAAGGCCAACACTTAAGACTCAAAAACAAGAATTTGAATTTTAAAAGGCAGAAAGCCTTGACCTAAAATTTCTTTATATCAGGCTGAAAGCCCAAAATATCTCACGCCTTAAGGGCAAAACAATTTTAATTTAAAATCAGCTAGAAGCAATACATAACCAAACAACAAGGACAAATAAGAAAAGGCAGCACATCAAACGGCGCTCAGAAGTTTCCAAGGATCGGCCTGGAATTCAAACACTAACGCTCTCCTAGTTGAGACAGGCAGTCGGCCCAACAATTCTCATCCCGACGGCAACCCAACTGACAGTCAACAGTCCTAGCGACAGGATAACTTCTGCTCCATCCGACCAGCACACAACAGGCAGTTCAATGGAACAACGCAGACGGTATCGGCGCCCACAACGATTTGCACATTTGGCTGTCAAACTACACGCCATGCTGGACAGCCATAACATGACGAGGAAAATACACTGCCTGAATTTACGTCAACAGCCAGTGCAGGTAACCGGAACGTTAACGGCCGCAAGGTAGAAGATTCCGCTGGTACACTTTAATTAAAAAACAATCAAGTTAAGTCAAACTCCACAGGGGGGCGGCTAGAATTTCACCAACTTAAAAACACACGTTGTTGCTCGCGGGAATGTCCCAACAGCCCACAACGAAATTCAAACGACACAATGTGAACAGTTGGGGCTGGCTGATAGATTAAGTAAAGAATCAACTTTCGTGTCCGGGATCAGTGAGCCACGGACATCGTAGCAATGGGAACAGCCCCTCACACTCCGATCTTGTGTGGACGCCGCCAGCGTCCCCAGGCAGACAAGCGCCACGGAGCCTTCCTCGCTGCTCCACGCCAACCGACCAACTGCCCGAACACGGTGCAGCCGGAAACTATAAGCGCGAGGCCAAAGTTAGTATAAGGGTGCGAATATCGATACACACCGCTGCTGCAACTCGCGTAGAGGGAGGATAACAGCATAATCACGATAACCGCATGAGACTTATCACAGAATAGCAACCAAGGTTTAATGCAAAGCATAACACGAGCCATTATTGTCAGCGGAGCGATTTCATATGAGAACAGGCGCTCTCTCGCGGTTACCCACGCACCCTGACTGCTGATTCGATATGCTGCGACTCATGAATAACATCACAGGGGGCGCTTTTCAACAGGATAACGCTTGCCCACATACCGCTCTTGCAACCCAAAACGTTCTGCAGAGTGTCGACATGTTGCCTTAGCCTGCTCAGTCAACACATCTGTCTCCGTCTCCAATCGAGCAAATATCCAATATCATCGGACGACAACTCCAGCATCATCCACAAACAACATTAATCGTCTCTGTATTAATCGACCAAGTGCAACAGGCATGGAAATCCATCCCAGAAACTGACACCCGGCACCTATGCAACACAATGCGTCAACGTATGCATGCTTGCATTCAACATCCCAGCAGTTGCACTGGTTATTAATTTACCAGCATTTCACAGCTGAATTGCTTATCTCGCGCTTACATTAAACTGTGATATTGCAATGTTGATCACTTAATATGTTACCTAGACAAACGAATTCCCGAATTTTTTTTTTTTTTTTTTTTGGTTGGTACTTTACCCGTCTGTGTATGTTATGCTCTATGTGAATGACTACAGAAAGCGCTTTGGTACGTATGTTGAAATTTTTGTCACTGTAATTTTCCTTCTAATGGAAAAGCTATTGAAAACGAGAGGCTGAAGTGTAAAGATGGGGGACACGTGGACAAAGATTGTTGCCTTGGTAGTAACTGATGGACAGTGAAATTTTGAGAGGCGAATCGGAGTGTTTATATGCAGACAGTACACGGCAGTTGGCTGAGGTGTAAAGAGGGACAGGAAGACAATAGACTGTTAGTGGAGAAGAGATCGATATTTTGCGGAAAGAAGTCAATTTCATTTTAGCTGAATATTCTAATCTGGGGAGAAGAATTGAAATATTGAGACAATGGAAGCACTTTTACTCAGAAGCGAGCAGAACGAAGAACTTTCCAGAAGCCTATCATGGCGTCATTGTTGCAATTAATTGCCAAATTTTAAGAAGAGACACCGAGAATTAATGTTACTAACGTAAAAGAGAAGAAAGCCAGAAGGCAGAAGCCACAAAAGTGGAGACACAAGAAACGAAGATTTAACAAGACGACGGGTGACTGGAAAATGAAGATTTAAAGACGTTGGGAGGACGAGAATTATGGGCAGTTTTCATCACAAGAACCAAGAATACGATTACCTGGGACATTACCAGAGACTGTGTACTAAGTAAAGCCACATCTACTTCTACGTAATTACTCTGAAATTCACAATTAAGTACCTGGCACATAACGACTTAATTTATCTAAGAGAAGGGGAGAGACTGTGAACTGCAGTGAGGCGTAAACCATGCAGTAGAAAGTGACTGTTTGCTTGAGAAAGTGGACTGTGAATGAAGTAACTGTTGCCTAATTATTTAACGTAAGGACAAAAGTGTACATTATTCAGAAAGTGAGAGTTTTGTATAAACTGACGCCACGCCATTCAAATACATTATTGTATGGGTGTCCATTGTTGGCATCAAAAACTCTGTCTGTGAATCTGATCTACCATTCCCATTTAAATATTTTGTCCAAAGAGTTTTAAAATGATTTTATCAGCAGAACAGCGGCATGAAGCGACATTGGGCGTTATTACCACTTTCGCAATTACTTTTTTGATTACGAAATTTGTCATCGCCGTCGTCGCGTTCTCCTCCTACATCGAAAATATCTGCCGAGCTTTCAGGGCCAGACATTAGCAGTCATCTCCACCCAAAGAAATTGCTACAGCCGCAGATACCACAGAGAGAAATCACATTTCCCAACAAGTCGATATTTATTTGTATTGAAACTGTACATTAGACTACAGACATTATTAGGAATTACGTACATTATTAGGAAGCATATAATGGAGAAAGACGTATAGATTGAGTTAGTTACTCAGAACAGTATTGATAAAACTAAAAATATTGAATTCTACAGTCACACACAGATTCTCATTTACAGTCGAATACTTTGCATTATCTCTAACTCAAGTATAGAAATTCTGCTATCCTGAAGAATAAACAGCAAATAGTTCGTATCTCCATTCAGTCTCTTGGTAAACTTCCTTTTTCTTTTACAGTATATTGATAATTTTTACTTATGGCCGTCCTTTTTCTTATTCCAGCTTGTGACAGTCGCATTAATATACGTTAACGGAAACAGTAATTTGCGTTTAATAAAACATACCGGACATATGTCATTTTACAGTGTCTGTCTGGTTATCACCATTTACGTACAGAAACCCCAATAGATTCAATAACTTCATAGCGGTTTAAATATTCTGAATTTTACGTAACAAATTAACACAAAAGCAATACTGATACACCGTAACACTTCGAGACGAAACTCATTATTTTATTAAAATACAGTTGTAACTTTATATTTGTATGTGATTGTGCGTGTGTGAATGTGTGTGGACTTAAGTCATCTCTTATTTGCCCGGGCGGAAGTGAGACAAAATGACGTGCAAGTTCAGCGAAGGCACTTGTTCATTCTGATCCGTTTTGGTGAGAAAGTGGCGAGTGTCTAAACAGTAATTCGATTATGGCCATGCACAGTGAAAGTTAGCAACTTATCAGTCATTCCTTTATACCTGAGTTAGTGTAAGAACGGTAGTCAAGCGCAGTTCAGTACTACTCCAGTTTGTTTAGGCAGTCAGGCTTCTTATAACCGTTTTCAATTGGTTTTCATCCATTATCAACTGACGCATTCTATACATGCTATGCTAGTACCTAAAAAACCAGTTTATCGTTTAATTATATTTTTTATAGTGACAGTCAACCAACTTTGATTTTTCGATACTATAGACTCCAGTAGACGACTGGATATAAATAGATTCTGATGAAGTAAATTTCATTCCTACATCGCAGATGCTAGAAAATAATTTACTTGAGGAGTGAAATGGAGAATAGGAAAGAGGAATCACGAATTGATTGTTTGTCATTTTCGTCTTGGCCTGTAGGTCTAAGGACTCAGACAGCAAATGCGTTCGTTTAGTATAAATTGTTGTACATCTGGACATCTAACTATATTACAAAGTGGTGCATTTTCGGAAATAACTTAAAAGTACCTTCTTGGGTTGACAAGTACAAACAGAGCAATAGGTCGAGCGATAATAAACAACGGGCGTATGGCATTGGTGGCCGGGAGACCACAAGTTCTTATACGCCACTACGGGGACTTGCGAGTGAATGACGATGAAAGACACACAACACCCAGTCATCTCGAGGCAGAGAAAATCCCTGACCCCGCCGGGAATCGAGCCCGGGACTCCGTGCGCGGGAAACGAGAAAGCTACCGCAACACCACGAGCCGCGGACTATAGAGCTTTTGTTGATAAATACATGGTTCAAGGAAAGAACTCCCATCTTAATGATGTTACTGATCATGTGATGGTCAGGTCTACTGATGATGTAAAGAGGATAAACAATTAGTAAGTTCCAAATCATTATGACTCGGAAAAATTGTGAACTTTATATAAATATTGTGAATTTTTCAAGTTAAGTCTGTTACTCTTCAGATTAAAATAGTTATGCTAAAATTATTTGATATTGATTAATTAACCACGGACTACACGGAAGAACCAAAATAGATTTTCCCTCCCTACTACTAAGGAATATTCTCCCTCCTCCGACTGGTCGTGATATTTTGTGCAAAAGATCGTGCTACTGAGCAACCACATCAAACTTACGATTGGCTCCAGCAAGCTTCCCGTCGCTTAGATCCCTGCCTTAGCATAGATGGTACTAACAGAATTAAAGTTAACTTCGACCACCAGGAAAATACCTTAATGCTGTCGGTCTACCAGACCACTCTGACACAGTTCGTTGGCGATGTGCTGTACTGTCTTGGTAAGTATTCAAGTACCTAGTAAAATGGAGCGACGTTAGCTTACAATACATCCTCATTCCGTTCGTCTTTGTTAGACAATGACGGACGCACAGGAGCACTTTTTCATCACACTTACACCTGGGCTACACAAATATGCACAATCGAATTTTGAAACATGATGGTTTTGGAAAAAATCATAAATAGAAAATTTTGTTACCTACGTAAACTATTTGAAACGAGTCAGTGTAATTTCCCAAATCTTGAAGCAATTTTGACGCTATGACGTAGGTACTGTTCGAGCCATTCCTAGGGAAGTGCCTAATGATAGAGCGTGTTCGCACTTCAGTGAACAGCTTCATAGTTCAAGAGCGCTTACTATGTTCACAGCACAGAATTCAGTCGCTGTATAGCTGGAAGTTGATAGTACCTTCAGATAACTACACGGGTTGGTGGGAAGCTGTTGAAAATCGTAGATAAGTGTTCAGAGTAGCCAGGAACATTACACGGCATTGTCAGTCTCGTATACCATGAGTATAACAAAGTGCAGTGTTGGTTTGGCGGGGTACAAGATAGGGCAATTCTTGTGAGACCTGAGTTTCTCCTGGTGTATACAATTTTCAGACAACTTTCGGGAATTCAGCCAGGTAATATTACAGCGACCGCTGAAAATATTTGCCTTGAAAATAGCGGAGTGTACTCCCGCCGAAATATCGGCGGTCGCTGTTAATATTACCTGGCTGAATTCTCGTAAGTTGTTTGAAAAGGGCAATTCTTATCCGACATGCAAGATAACATCCCATGGCGGTGACGATGTAAGTGCCAGGCGAATCTCCTCTTATTGTAGTACGGATTTACCGGCAGTGAGGCAAACATGATCGAGAAGCAGCCATGTGAAAATTGTGACTGAAAAACAATCACGACGGACAGTGGGCGGTAGCGTGTGTTGGGGCATACGAACCTAAAAAGTCAGGCCTTTAGTTACGAGGCGGGAATTTTTGTATAACATCTACGCTTGCGCCTCTGCGACAGGTTCACATACAAAACAGCGGACGCGTCTTTCCGACGTGCGTGCGGCAATGCGGAAACGTGAGCTATAGCAACGTTATTACCGAATGCGTCCAAACAGTGCAAACGTGATATCATTCTTTTCTTTGCTGCATCAGGACAAACACCGGTAGACATCCATCTGAGAATGAAGAATGTCTATGGTGCAGCAAGTTTGTCGAAAACCACCGTTGCGTAATGTTGCTCCACGTTCAGTGCTTGTCGCCATTCGACGTTAAGACGCCGCTCGATCTGGGAGGCCAGAAACTCGAGTGGGTGACACCCTAGCACTCGTCCTGTAGCTTTGATCTCTCCACATCTAACTATCGTGCCTTCGGCCCCTTAAAAAATTCTTTGTATCTACAGCAGACAGTTACGGACTTCTTCATAGACACCGTGTTTTACCAAATGTCTGATGCGTCAAGGGGGGTGATTATCTCAAGGCTCGCGGCTCTGCGACTTTGCCTGATTGACGTACTAATTGTGGTCTGTTCGTCTGTCGAACGGAAACATGTTGATCGCCCCTTACACTTCCGAATGAAAATGTTTTTGGCATGCTCTGTAGTATTTATTATCGCACTGAGGGCTAATGTTGGCAACAGTTCTGGCAAATGGTCACGGGTATTTAAGACGACGAAGGAGCAGGACATTTTCCATCAATTTGAGCTCTATTATCAGGCCGCAACGTAGGCAGCACATTGGGAAAAACGACTTATGTGCATAAAGAACTGCAAAAAGTGGATAAAAATCATAATTGTAAACACTATTGCCGCGCCCTTCACCAGCAGAAATTTATGTCGTGTTATCAGATCTCGACGTAACCTATTGTCCGGAATACCGACATATGCCGAATAAAGCAGTGCACCATATTACATCTGATGTCTCCTTGAAAAACAGAATTATAGCATTTGAAAAGGATATAACATAACAACGAACTCCGTTTGTGGTCTAGTTATTCTATAGCCGCCTTAACGCAACAAGAACTGAATGCAGTCCTGTTTTACACTGAAAAGCATAACTGAGTCTACGATTTAGCCATTGCCGTAGTTTCAAAAAACGACATTTACCCATACAAAAGGATTTTGAGAACGAAATTTGGAAGGAAAAACATTGACGAATGTTAACAAGAACGGAACTATTCTGCAAATAGTGATAAATTCGTAAGAGAACTGGAAAAATAATGAAAACAAAGGAGTGCTCGATTTTACTGAATATTGCTATCCGTCCATAAATAAAGACCAAATGATTTCTACTGTAATCACATATTTCAGTTGGCTAGTATCATATTTAAATGTAAAAGTTTAGTGTATCCTGCACACTAAATATTTCGTTGTTGCCAGCACAGTATGGACGCTTACTAAGGTGGGGGCCAAGTCGCCAGACTGGCGTCCAAATGAAAGAAATTGCAAACAGGCGGCTGAATATCGCTGTTGAGGGAGTCTCAGCAAACTGTTACATCCCAAATTAAGTTTATTTGTGAAATGTCGAAATTTTTTGTCCAAAAGACTTTTACTTGCCGAATCACGATACAAAGGTGTGGTGCCGCCCGAAGAGCGGGCTGCCGAAGCATGTTTGGCGCCTCGCAACGAAACCACAGGAAAGAACACTCGCTGCGTGCCGCACCGACGGATGATCAGCGATGGCGTAGCCACTCCGCCTACAGCTTTGCTACGCCACCGCAACGGCTCGTCTACTTACGGCTGAGCAGAGGAAAGGTCGCCCCAATTCGCAGTCAACCGTCAAGGCGACAGCATCGCCTTAGATAGGCCACCAGTGTATTAAATATCTTAGGCAGAAATTAGTGTGCATAGCCTATTATATCAGTTATTCTTCATGTGAAGAGTCTTGTAAAATTGCCTGAGTCAAGTGATAGTTTAATACTCAGAGACAGTTGTAAATACTCAGTACATTCCTGTGGAAATGGATTGTAGAAAGTTAAGTAAATCTTCATACTACACTGTTTAAAGGCACATTTGCGAGAATAGCGTAATTTATATGCGAAATATTTGAAACGTAATAAATAAAGTATTAATTTAAAAATTAATTAATACGAACGGTTGTGTAGACTGTAGGATACAACCGTAGAAACAAATGTAGAATTACGTCCGCAATTGTTTTTGTGAAGGGGACGGCACCTTTTTTGTTTTAGAAGTGAGCCAACACGGACGCTTTCCTGCGATTACGGCATATTTATGCGGCACACCGCCATTATCATTTTGTGTTTTGTAGAGGCACAATCATACTAGGAGCACTCGCGTATTGTTGTATGCAGTAACTAATACAGTGTAAGTACCATTGTAAATTTATCATTTAGGTGTGATAATTTAATATAGTGAAATTATTTAATATTTGTTTCTTAAAACTCATCCTCAACTATACTGCGTCTCGACATGGCGAAAGGTTCCGTGTACATTAAATACATATAAATAGTTCAATACGAACCATTTGCTCGGTGAGTAAATGTTCGAAGTCCGATAAGAGTTTTCATTTGAAAAGATATCCACGGCTGAGTAAAGATTCAGAACGAAATCTTACACAGAAAGCCATTGTCGAGCGCACCTAACCAAAGTTACGTATTTGCAAACATTATTTATTTAAGAAACTACTTATTTTAATAAGTTGGCTCACTACCTATCGTTCATCCATGTATGATGACGTCAGAATTAATAATAAAAGAAAATTTAAAACTCTAATTAAATGAACTAAATTTTATTAGTTATAATTCCGCTTAATCTCCTCCTGGACCAAACAAAATAAACCACCTTTCCGTACGGCAAAATGAAAGATCCATTTGAGCATCCTGCTTCAGGTTTCCTAGGATTTCTGTAAAACAAAGCAAATACAGGGACGGTACTTTCAATGCAATAATACCTTCATCATTTTTATACGCTAATTGTCTGCATTATTTCGTTATTACGGACGTTATTAGAGTTTGCGACGAAATGTATGACGTTGGAGGTCTCTTTAAAACAGTTCCGAGTTCAGAGGCTTTTGAGACAATGAGTGTGTACTTAGAGGTCTTTATTAGACAGCTGGTGCATCTTAACGTCTGTACTGGAATAACTGGTCATGTTTCCTCGATTCATACTTTACAAGCAGAGAAATGAAATACACTACGGGCCATTAAAATTGCTACACCACGAAGATGACGTGCTACAGACGCGAAATTTAACCGACAGGAAGAAGATGCTGTGATACGCTAATGATTAGCTTTTCAGAGCATTCACAGAACGCTGGCGCCGGTGGCGACACCTACAACGTGCTGACATGAGGAAAGTTTCCTACCGATTTCTCATACACAAACAGCAGTTGACCGGCGTTGCCTGGTGAAACGTTGTGATGCCTCGTGTAAGGAGGAGAAATGCGTACCATCACGTTTCCGACTTTAATAAAGGTCGGATTGTAGCTTTTCACGATTGCGGTTTATCGTATCGCGACATTGCTGCTCGCGTTGGTCGAGATCAAATGACTTTTAGCAGAATATGGAATCGATGGGTTCAGGAGGGTAATACGGAACGCCGTGCTGGATCCCAACGGCCTCGTATCACTAGCAGTCGAGATGAATGGCATCTTATCCGCATGGCTGTAACGGATCGTGCAGTCACGTCTCGATCCCTGAGTCAACAGATGGTGACGTTTGCAAGACAACAACTCTGTGTTCGAATAGTTCGACGACTTTTGCAGCAGCATGGACTATCAGCTCGGAGATCATGGCTGCGATTACCCTTGACGCTGCATCACAGACAGGAGCGCCTGCGATGGTGTACTCAACGACGAACCTGGGTGCACGAATGGCAAAACGTCATTTTTTCGGATGCATCCAGGTTCTGTTTACAGCATCATGATGGTGGCATCCGTGTTTGGCGACATCGCGGTGAACGCACATTGGAAGCGTGTATTCGACATCGCCATACTGGCGTATCTCCCGGCGTGATGGTATGGGGTGCCATTGGCTACACGTCACGGTCACATCTTGTTCGCATTGACGGCACTTGGAACAGTGGACGTTACATTTCAGATGTGTTACGACCTGTGGTTCGAAATTGGTTCAAATGGCTCTGAGCACTATGGGACTTTACTTCTGAGGTCATCAGTCCCCTTGAACCTAACTAACCAAGGATATCACACACATCCATGCCCGAGACAGGAATTGAACCTGCGACTGAAGCGTCTAGAACCGCTCAGCCACCCCGGCCGGCACGACCCGTGGCTCTACCCTTCACTCGATCCCTGCGAAACCCTACATTTCAGCAGGATAATGCACGACCGCATGTTGCAGGTACGGGCCTTTTCTGATACAGAAAATGTTCGACTGCTGCCCTGGCCAGCACATTCTCCAGATCTCTCACCAATTGAAAAAGTGTGGTCAATGGTGGCCGAGCAACTGGCTCGTCACAATACGCCACTCACTACTGTTGATGAACTGTGGTATCGTGTTGAAGATGCAGTACCTCTACACACCATGCAAGCTCTGTTTGACGCAATGCTCAGGCCTATCAAGGCCGTAATTACGGCCAGAGGTGGTTGTTCTGGGCACTGATTTCTCAGGATCTATGCACCCAAATTGCGTGAAAATGTAATCACATGTCAGTTCTAGTATAATATATTCGCCCAATGAATACCCGTTTATCATCTGCATTTCTTCTTGGTGTAGCAATTGTAATGACCAGTAGTGTACGTTTGGCGACGATGTGGCTTTTGTTTCGCATGGTAAAGGTGGGTTGCATTGTGAAACCGTATAGCAGTAAAATTGCGTCTAGTTGGCACGTAAGTACACGCGGAAGGTCCGGAAGGAAGTATAAATATTGCAGGGATGGAGCGAGTCGGTAGTTCGCCGAGCCCGCAGTGTGCTGCCAAGGAACCGACAAGCGGTTTCCAACGTTACGAGACGGCGACCATCGTTCTTCTGCTTGGTGGGAGGCTGCGAGCTGAGGAGAGAGAGACGGCCGTTCATTGGAGAAGAAATATTCGCGGCGGATGACCTGCGCAGGGCTCATTAAGAGCAGCGTAGAAAGCTGGCCGGCGGGCCGCGCCTTTCTCCTCACACACACACAAGCACGCACACACATGGCGGCCCCGCAACCTGTCGGTAGCTCCGACTGCTCGGAGCCACCTGCACCCAGCCGCGACAAGTGGCCACGGACGAGTGGACGTACGCTCTTCTGGATGCCTGCGGCGTTCTCTCACGTAGGCCGTTGACGAGCAGCCGACAGCCGCTTCAGGTTTCTTGCCGCGTGAGAGTGTGTGTTGTAAGATGTTTACGCTCACCTGTGCGGCCGCTGCGCTGCTGAAGGTGATGGCGTTCTTTCCCGACTGAATGCTCGAGCGACTGGAGTAGTTACTGCCACGGAGTGAGTTTATCTAGTGGTGACTGAGGTGCTGAGAGCTGACTGATAGCGCTCCGACCAAAATGACACTGTATTTCATTTAGTTTTCCCAAAAGTACATTAAACGACTGAGTTTTGACTTCTCATTTCGATCTGCGTTTATAAGGGCAGTCAAATGAAAACAAAGCAGATAGGAAAAAGTAAGTAAACTGTTTTTTATGTATTTCAAAAGTAATCCCTGTAACTGTTAGACATTTATCCAAAAAAAAAAAAATGACTCTGAGCACTATGGGACTTAACATCTTAGGTCAACAGTCCCCTAGAACTTAGAACTACTTAAACCTAACTAACATATGGACATCACACACATCCATGCCCGAGGCAGGATTCGAACCCGCGACCATATCGGTCGCGCGGTTCCAGACCGTAGCGCCTAGAACCACTCGGCCACCCCGGCCGGCCATTTATCCCACTGTGAGAGGCGTGCAGTTAGTTAGTTACGTGTTGTAGCGTTGCTCTTGGGGCGTGAAAAGAAAAAAAATTGTTATTTTATATTTTTTCTTGAAAAATTTAGAAAAAAATGAATATTTTGGTGAGCCACTTGGCAACAGAGTCAGCGATTGGTTACACTATTATAGTAACATACGCTGAGCATTAAATACCTGAATAAGAGCAGCATATTGACATATTTAAGATCGTTCGGAAGAAACGTTATCATTTCTGTGCATTTTTATAGTCGCGATGTAGTCATACCCGGAACAACACTAAGGGACCAGAAGATTTATAGACTTTAAAAGAAATGCAACACTACACAATTTAAAAAAAGAGCTGATTCAGAAATAATAGGAAAACGATAATGTTCCTTCTGCCTCATGCTGCGTTCGGCCCATCAGCGTGATCGTAATTTCCGGTGATGAACTAACACAAAATAATTATCATTCAAGTAAATGAGGAGATGGAAATCATCAATGATAATTTACTAAAATAAGTACACTTATCTTTAACACGCCTTTTCTTTAATGCTACGTACCTTTTCATATTAAATTACAATAGATGACCATTGTGGTTAAATACTTTATACATAATAGTCAAAATGTCCTCTTGATGCTGTCTGTTCGTAATCAGTTACAAGAAACTATATGTTTTCTGATTGGAAAAATAACAGCATATGCACTCAATATTTTCACATGAAATACAAAATACCGTTGCGGAACGCAGCAAATCCGCGTCCGCCTTTCGTGGAATACAAACAGTAAGAGGTGAGCCGCCAAATGCCTCATTTGTCTTGAAACAACAGAATTCCTTTTTTATATCATTAATCGTTACACGTACAAATTAAGTAACTTGTAAGCATTCATTTCACTGCACACTTTTCTGTTGGTCATAGTATATGGACAATATGTGAGAAGCAGGGACTGTTAGTGTTTGCATGTGTGTTAATAATTCAGCAAGGGACTGGATAACAGCATTGCTGGTTCTAAGGACAATTCCAAAAACTTTGTGAGTGCACGAGTGGTGGTTTATGGACTTGCTATATTATCCGCAAGACTCTTCAATGGTGATTGAGCACCTGCACAGTCGCAACAGATGGCTGCTGGCCATCTCTACAAGGACTCCAGTGGGTCTGCATCTTTGATGACTCACCAATACCATTATTTCTACAAGGACTGCAGTGGGTCTGCACCTCTGGTGGCCCACCAATACCGTAATCTCTACCAGGACTACATTGGGTCTGCTCTGTGATGACCTACCTACCAATATTCTTCAAAACGTCGAATGACTCTGCTGTGGGTTTGCTCTGTTGTGGCCCATTACCTGTCAGCATGTCAAGAGTCAGCACCGTCTTTCCGTTGGAAGGACAACACTACTTCTTCAAGACTGCATGGAAATCCACTACTTCCGTGTGCATTGTCTTTTACTGCTCAGACTTTGAGAAAAGAAACGGCAATTTCACTGTTATGAATGATCAGGACTGTCTTTATGGGCTGTGAGAAAATTTTAGCTTTTGACCAACATTGTATCAATAAGTGTGTGCATTTGATTTCTTGGTTATTGTAATTATGACAAATTTTATCAAATCATTATTGGCCACTGCCCAAAAAAATTTGTAAAATTTTTTGTGGGGAGAATGGGGGCTATGTAAGTAGGCTGTTTATGTTTTCTTATTGGCAACGTTACGTAGCGTTCTATATGAAAATCACTGGCTGTGCTGTGTGCAGTCTGTGGCTAGTTTGCATTGTTGTCTGCCATTGTAGTGTTGGGCAGCGGCAGCTGGATGTGAACAGCTCGTAGCGTTGCGCAGTTGGAGGTGAGCCGCCAGCAGTGGTGGATGTGGGGAGAGAGATGGCGGAGTTTTGTAATTTGTCATGAACTGCTATATATATTATGACTATTAAGGTAAATACATTGTTTGTTCTCTATTAATATCTTTCATTTGCTAACTATCCCTATCAGTAGTTAGTGCCTTCCGTAGTTTGAATCTTTTATTCAGCGCTCGCTGTATTGCCGTAGTTCGAGTAATGAAGATTTTTGTGAGGTAAGTTATTTGTGAAAGGTATAGTTTAATGTTAGTCAGGGCCATTCTTTTGTAGGGATTTTTGAAAGTCAGATTGCGTTGCGCTAAAAGTATGTTATCTTACTAATTTCTGTATCCTCAAAATTGGCAGTTATTCTGATTGCACAAATTCCTGAACCTAGTCGCTTTAGGAGATCCAAAATATGAATTTTCCAATTAAGATTCTCATCTACATGTACACCCAAAAACTTAGTATGCTCTACCCTGTCTACTGACTTCTGTTGATGTGTTATATTTATTGAAGGAACTGTATTTTTTGCAGCAGAAAATTGGATGTACTGCGTTTTTTCAAAGTTCAGGGCAAGCCCATTCGCAGAAAATCGTCAATCAACCAACAATTAAGACTGGAAGCACGTAAAGTTTTAGAACTGTATGGCAGACCTCAGCTTTTAAAACTGTTGCATCACAAAAATACAGCAACTTAGCATGAACCTTTGTTGCTCATTGTCTTAATTGCATTACCAAGCAGGGTCCCTTCCTTTTCTGGAATGAACCCGAGAGTCGCTGAAATTCAAACGCCAGCATTAAAGTAATATCATTCCATTTCACTGCTTTAATTTCAAAGTTCAGTTAAAGTATTCATAGCTGGCTACAATATTTAGATTACGCAAGCAGAAAATAAGAGTGAGAGTTTTGTTACCATATTTTAGCTTACCTGTGACTGCAGCTCAGCTTGGTACGTACCTAATTTTACTATTGTTAATTGTTCAGAATCATTTAATTCAAGTTCAAAGTTCACGCTTATTTCTAAGTGCGTAGATTCAAGTAGCTTTTGAAATGATTGTTGAGGTAGCCCAACACTAACCTTATTTTACTGAATTTTGTAGTGCTTCAGAAACAAAGTTCATTATTAATTTCAGTCACTAAATTAACTTTCAATTTTCCGGTTTTATTAATTCTTTTGTTAAATTAAGTCAGAGTGTAGCGGAATTTATTACTTCTGACAAACATTCAGTTTTCACACAACACATGTCAACCTTCAGTTACCACGCTTTTAGTGCTAATTATATGTGCGATAACCTTTCTTTTTCAGTTACTATAGTAATTGTCCATAGGACTGACGACCGTAATTTTCCCCAAATCTCAAATATCTAATTACCGCTAGTTAATTGTTAACGTACCGACCGCATATTTACTTTCTTTATTAACTTTACCCTTTTTCATAATTAATT
This sequence comes from Schistocerca cancellata, assembly GCF_023864275.1. Lineage (NCBI taxonomy): Eukaryota > Metazoa > Arthropoda > Insecta > Orthoptera > Acrididae > Schistocerca > Schistocerca cancellata. Next base: position 323,011,054 of record NC_064628.1, on the reverse strand, counting down.
ATCACCAATTTCATTTGCATTTTTCCTTTCATTTAGATGTAACCCTTCCCTCCCTCCTTACCTCACAGATTAACTTCGGTGACGATTGCTTTTCCCAAATTTCTATTAGGTACTCGCGGTTTAATTTTTCACTGTCATTGAGGTCGAAAAGTGAGGGGGAGGTTACAACTTGAAGCATATAAAGAGACTTTTTGCTTCCTGTTCTGTAGATATGACTTAAACCACTCATATGCTGTTCCATTTATACCATAGAATTGTAATTTCTCTAACGTAATGTCATGGTTCACACAATCAAATGCTTTGGACAAGTCACAGAATATTCCTACTGGTGACATTTTACTATTTAAAGACTATTATGTGGACAGTGAAATTGTATATTGCTGTCTCAGTGGAACAGCATTTCTGAAATCGGAACTGTAATTTACTAAGTATCCCATTACTGTTGAGATGACTAAACACTCTTGAGTACATTACTTTCTCAAAGATTTTTGAAAATGCTGTAAGCAAGGATACTGGCCGGTAATTATTGACATCTGTGGTTTCCCCCATTTTGTAGAGAGGCCTGACAATGGCATATTTTAACCTGTCTGCACCTCTTCACCCAAATCAAATGGACGCCCACGAATGTCTTTTTTAAGGCTCCCCAAATATGGAGTCCGCATGGGGAGAGTTCGCATATGTTGCCAAGGTTGATTCGACTATGCTCCATACGTTTCGTGGGGAAGCCGTCAGACGTCCTCCAAACAGTCCCGACCTCTACACATGCGACTTCAAAAGTTCTGGAGGCCTGCAGAAACTCATACGTGGCCGTCGATTTGCTTCTGACAAAGAGGTGCACGCCGCGTACAATCGTCTTTTGGTGGGCAACCGCGAACATTTCTCCATGAACTCACTGACAGACGTGTCTCACACTGGCATAAACGTATTAAAAATTATGGTGATAACAGTTTGCTTACTTTTTTTCCATCTATCTCGTTTTCGTTTGCCTGCTCTTACATGACGGACAAAGCAAGGGGTCTATAAAAAGCAACTACCAGTTGGTGGTAATTAAAGTGCAGCTACTCACAGAGGTCCGGTATGGGCTGTAACTATTGTATGGCAGCGAAAATTGGTATATATTCTAATGTGGTAATGTGGAATCGATTTATGCTTGGAACAAATTAGTTCCAATTTTGTTCGCTAGATGCCAATCAGGCGCTTTGGATGTGAGAAAGACGTATAGAAATGTTGCCATATATAATGGATTAGGAACAGGACGTGGGCATAAAATTTCAAACAAGTGAGAAAGGTTTAATGTTCGCTTACAGAGTTTATTCAATATGACCAGACGAGACGTCGACGTGATGCCGTACAGCGTCAGATTTGCACATGGTGGCCAAAACTGGAACTAATTCTTTTCCAACGTATTTCAGTTCCACATTAATACATTAGCATATCTATCAAGTCTTGTTTCCATACGATAATTACAAACCCACACCGGACCTCCGTAAGTAGCTGCAATTTAATTGTAACCACCGGTTAGTATAATGAAAGAGAGATACCTCGCCAAAAGAAGTCTGTTAGTATCAAAAACATAACTTTAAAAACAAATTTATAGATGTGTACGTTTGAAGCATAGCGCCGTCTTGTGACCGTTGGTAAACCGGAAAAGAAGAAAAACGAAACGTTTGCGATGTGTTACAAGAGAAAGCTCAAATTTAACTGGACTAATAAGGATTAAGGAGCTCCACAGAAGCGGCGAGGAAAGAAATATGATGATAGGACAATCGTCGACATCGTGGCTGGCCGTATCAAGTTAGGAAGGAAGACTGATGACAAAAGAAAACGATATATTCTTATCAGAGACTTTTTTTATGCACGTATCCAGAGTAACGGTACCAATCGCTGCACGATGAGAGAACAAATTGTAGCTGCCACAGATAGGTAGGGTCATCTGAAATCGGTAGTTCCTATCACTTACTCAAATTACTTGTATTTTGAAAACATCCATACAAGTTTCCCAAGTTGTTGCCAATGGACAGCTTATCGCCATTATTATTAGATTACGTAGTTGACGGCATTTCACGGCGTTGTCTAGTTTTCCCAAAAGCTGAGACTGCTTATCTACTGAAACGAGTCTATTAAAAGATTTGTGCGGTCGTGGGGGAGTGTTTTAATAAGAATATCCACTATGGTATATTGTGTGACTTTTATCAGTGTCACCATTGGCTTGCCTTGTACTAAAACGATCCACAATTTCTCGTATCTTATCTTCGTGGTTCGTATGTGCACTGTATGTTGGAAGCAACAGAATCGTTCTACAGCCAGCTTCAAAAGCCGGTTCTTTAAACTATCTCAGTAGTGTTCCTCGAAAGGACCGGCGCCTTCCCTCCAAGGATTTCCATTTGAGTGCCCGAAGCATCTCCGTAACACTTGCTTGTTGTTCGTACCAACCAGTAACAATTCTAGCATCCCGCCTCCAAATTGCTTAGATATTTTCTTTTAATTCGATATGCTACGGATCCCAGACACTCGAGCAGTACCCAAGAATCGGTGGCCCTAGCGGGCTATATGTGGTCTCCTTTACAGATGAACCACACTTTCCTAAAATTCTCCCAATAAACGAAAGTCAACCACTCGCCTTTCCTACCACAATCCTCACACGCTCGTTCCTTTTCCTATCGCTTCGCAACGTTACACCCACTTATTTAAACGACGTAACTCCGTCAAGCAGGACACTACCAATGCTGCATACGAACATTACGAGTTTGTTTTTCCTACTCATCCGCATTAAGGGGGGATGTAATGGATTTTGGTCTTAAAAATCGATTTTTCAAAAAAAAAAATTTTTCTTGATCTACACAGTTTAACATATGCTGTTTGTGAATTTTATCGCGATAGCAGCTTTAGAAATGCCTTTAAATTGTTAAGCTGATTAACGCTGCACTGGCGGCCACTCCCATCTTTCCCGAAATTTGGGAAACTGCTTGCTTCAGCGGAACTTTTGTCAGAGCGATGGCTATTTTCTTTCGATATCTTTGGCTGACATCTATATCCCTGGCTGACTGACATCTATGCCTTTGCCTGAAAACTTTCTTGCATGTGGTTTATTTACGTATTGACAATACTAACACATATTAGTAGGTGGCAGGTTGACTTCCCAACCCTTTACGTGGAAGTCAAGAATTATGCATAATGGGTGGTGGAAAAACGGTGTTTAGGAAACGGAGCTTTCATGGAAATTGGTTTACCAACAGAAAAGAGGAAGCAGCTCGAAATGAAGAACATAAGCTCTAATCTTCAGCATCGAAACTTGGGACAGGAGAATTGTACAGGTGCCTGAATGATGTTGATATGGATTGATTTAGAGCTTCTCTGCCAGGCTATAAGGTTTTCATGTTCATGTGTTAGCTGTAAAAATACGTAATGCATGATTGTTGTTGAACAAAGAAGAGTGGGAGTAGCTTGTGACTTGTAATTCATGTGGCTAAGAATTCTAATTTTCCTCCCCAAAAAAATCTGACACTGGTACCTATAAAAGCAATTCAGGTCAGCATATGCTCTGAGATGCCTTGGACAGGGCAGGGAAGGAGGTAATTTATTGTTTGGTTTCCTGAACATGTCTAAACCTTGTGCAACGTTTGAAAAAATAAAGAAAGAAATGTCTGATGCTGTATGCGATGCTGCCAAAGTTTCTATGAAGAAAGCAGTGGAGGAATTGGTGCAAATAAACAAAAAAAAATAGATCCTGGGGTAGATATTCATGACAGTGACTCTCCTACAAATGTTACTGATGGTCTGTAGATGGGATCTGAATGAAAAGGGGTCACACATCTCTCTATGGAGCTGCATCTGTTATTAGTATTGACTCAGGTAGAGTTTTAGATGTAGAAATTATGTCTAAGTACTGCCACCAGTGTGCAACAAGTAAAATGTCCAACAACGAAGACGGTAAAACACTGTGGCAAGGAAAGCATGCAGTAGCATTCTGTAAAGATTATAGTGGCGCAAGTGGGACATGGAGGCTGCTGCAGTTGTGAGGATGTTCTCCACATCTGAGCACCAGTATGTTTCAAATGGTTCAAATGGTTCTGAGCACTATGGGACTTAACATCTTAGGTCATCAGTCCCCTAGAACTTAGAACTACTTAAACCTAACTAACCTAAGGACATCTCACACATCCATGCCCGAGGCAGGATTCGAACCTGCGACCGTAGCAGTCGCACGGTTCCGGACTGAGCGCCTAGAACCGCGAGACCACCGCGGCCGGCACCAGTATGGTGTTAGATATACTAAATACCTTGATGATGGGGACTCCTCTTCGTTCAAAGCTGTAAAAGATAAAAATCCGTACAATACACAACAATAGAAAAGTTAGAACGTGTTGGCCACATCCAAAAAAGGCTTGGTGGTAGGCTTCGTCACTTGCTGAAAGAGAAGAAAGGTGAAGTACTTGAGGATGTAAAACCACTAGGAGGAAAAGGCAGGCTTATTCTGAAAGAAACTGATTCTTTTCAGAGCTATTAGGAAAAACACACATAATTTAGAGGCAATGAGGCGTGCTGTGTGGACAATTTTTTTCCACAAACTATCGACTGACCAAACACCAATGCACAATCTGTGTCCGAGAGATGATTAGTGTAAGTTCAACAGCAGGAATGAGACGTATTTACATAAACACTCATTACTAGAACCTGTTTTGAATACAATGAAGCCGTCATTCAGGTGTCTTGTCACCCCTGATTTATTGAGGAAGTGTCTTCACGAGAAGACACAAAATGCAGATGACAGCCTCAATAATTTAATTTGGTTTAGATGCTCAAATAGAACATTCTGTGGACTTGAAGTACTCAGGATAGGTGTCTGTGATGCAGTTTTATGTTGCAATGGCAGAATTGAAGTGCTGAAGAGAGTTGGTATATATCCTGGTGCGTTTACAACAAAAGCATTTTACACCATGACGAGAGCAGCCTCAAAAAGCTGACGTATCAGTGTCTTACCTGCAAATACAGGCCAGGCAGATTCGAAGAGAAGAGAAGCTTGGAGGACGAGGAGTATTAGTACGGAGGATTTTAAAATTGAGTTAAGCTTATTACATGTAGAAGTATGAGAAGAGAATCTTTTAACCTCATTTTCTCTGTTTTACATTTTTTACGTTATTAGAAGCCTTTCCTCAAAAAGTGTACGCGCTACTGCTATGAAATTTTCAGGAACTGTACGCAACGTGTTGCTGTCTACCTAGAACCAAAAAGTACGAGATACTGCAATTCATTCTGATTTTTAGATGATCGGATGTGCAAAGTTAAAAACTCTGTTAATGATACAGTTTCTACCATAAATTACTAACTGTAGTTCAATGGTCTTATAACCTTCTTAGGACACTACAATAAAATTTTCAGATCAATTGCATGATTAGAATTCGAGTTAGGGCTTTTTATAAAAAAATTATAAATTCAAATTTCTGGCAAAATATTAATCCTGCATATTTTATTATATTTTTCCGTCAAAACACAGCTCTTTTTCTTTACACAAGCAAAATCTTAGATTTGTACATTAATAAACATGGTTATAATGATTTTTAAATAAATGTTTACATTTTCCGTTACATCCCCCCCCCCCCAACTTACGTTTTTCTACATTTACAGCTAGCTGTCATCCATCACACCAACTAAAAATTTGGTCAAGTCATCTTGTATCCTTTTACAGTCATTCAACTTTGACACCTTCCCATTCTCCAAGCCATCACCAGCAAACCACCATACATTGCTGCCCACTGTGTCCGTCAAATCATTTATGCATGTAAACAATAGTAGCGGTCCTATCGCACTTCCTTGGGGCATTCCTGACGATACCTTTGTCTTTGATGAACATTCGCCGCCGAGGACAACGTCCTGGGTTCTACAACGTAGTAAGTCTTCAAGCCACTCACACACCTGTTATCCTATTACATACGCTCGTACCGTCTTTAAAACCCTGCAATGGGGACCCTACCAAACGCTTTCCGGAAATCTAGAAATATGGAATCTGTCTGTTGCCCTTCATCCATAGTTCGCAGCATAGAGAACAGTGCAAGCTGAGTTTCGCAATAGCATTGCTTTCTAAAAACACGCTGATTCGTGGACATCAGTTTATCGGTCTCATGAAAATTTATTATATGCGAACTGAGAATATGTTCAAGTATTCTGCAGCAAAACGATGTTAGGGATGTTGGACTATAATTCTGCGAACCCGTTATTTTGCACTTCAAGCTATCTGACTCCGAAAGAAGAAAGATCCTGGTTTATCGTCCCGTCGACGACGTCACTAGAAACGGAGCAGAGGTTCGGATTCGGGAAGAAGAATAAAGTAAACTGGGCATTTCTCCTTCAAGGAAGCATCCAGGCATCTAAGATACGTGCTATACAGAAGCGAAAGAAAAACTATACGTTTAGCCGGACGCGGGTCGTAATCGCCGTCCTCTGGAATGGTAGTTCAGTGTGTTAGCATTACACCAAAATCTTTTAATGTGAGAATGAGAGTAAGTCAAGGGAACTAAATCTGGTGGATAGGGTACGTTTCCCAACAATTCGTACTTCAAATTCATCCGCTGATCATTTCCAGAGCATGTTTATGGACTGCGGCATTGAATCCCTGTTGGTTCTCACGTTTTTTGTGTATCTACTTGGCGCAGGAGATTTCCCTACAACTGTCCAGTTACAATTACCGTTTATAAGGTATAGATAAGAAAGGACTATTTTCTTCCCATGATAGAATAATCGTTATCTTTTTGTGGTCTGTAGTGAAGGAGAGATATTTAAAGAATAAAATAACGAATGTTTTGCGGCGTTATACATTTGCGACAGCATGTTGTAATTTTCTCTTTCGTTCCATAAATAAATGCCCTCATCTTCATATATTTACATTTTTTTTAATTATGTTGGAACGAGCACGACAGATCTCCCGACGTACGAATGACGGCGCTGCAAAACATTTATTTTGTTTCTTATTGAAATAAATACTCGGAACAGCGTAATTATAAATGAAAGAGTAAGTCTTATACGAAGCTGAAAATGGAACAGTCACAAAACAGGGCATTTTTCACAGCGCTTTCTTACGCCAGCGATGGCCAGGCCAGAGGTAAGTGAAGTGTACTGGAGCTTGTATTTTCCGTAGAGCGAAAATATTTACGGAGTGAGCGAAACAGTATTTCCGTCTTAGCAGAAGTTGCCTCCAGGCCAAGCGCCTTGCGTGTGTCGTAAGGTTTGCCCGTAAGCTTTCCTCATTTCATCCTTTGAAGTGTTTCAATTCACTTTCTTACCATCAATGATGATTCAAATTATCTGTTACTAATAAATAAATGTTCACAAAGAGAGCAAATTAAAGTTCCGGACTTAGCGCAAAGTGTTAAAAAAATGGTTCAAAAGGCTCTGAGCACTATGGGACTTATCATCTGAGGTCATCAGTCGCCTAGAACTTAGAACTACTTAAACCTAACTAACCTAAGGACATCACACACAGCCATGCCCGAGGCAGGATTCGAACCTGCGACCGTAGCGGTCACGCGCTTCCAGACTGAAGCGCCTAGAGCCGCTCGGCCACACCGGCCGGCAAAAAGTGTTAAAAACAACGTTATAACAAAGTTAAGTGACAATCACACCTAATGTTGGAAACACACGTAGTATGCTGCGTTCACCCCATAGATATTCCTTCTATAAAAATCATTATTCGGAAAAGGGATTTGGAAATGCTAATGAAAATATTATTTAAGGGGTTTAAGGATTGTTAAGATCATTCTGGAATAAGTTATCGGATAAAGGAGGGATTTCGGCTCTCCGAACAGTCACGTAGATAATAAAGAAAAAAATGGAACAATAAGGTTTCTTTAGCCCGAGGGGGAACCTGTTCCCCTACCGGGCGCGTCCCCAGGTGGCGGATAGGGGAAAGCTCTACAGATATGTAGGGTAGGTGGGAAATAAAATACCACCCGTGGACCAACACAGGACCAGAAATCCAAAGGCGACTGTCTCACATTGGGCGGTCTTTGGTCAGCGTCTGTTCCCCAGGTTAGGGGCGGCTGGGAAAAACCTCCAGGGCTAACAACCGTGGTTGTAAATTTGTGGCTCGAAGAGTCACCCCTTACATAATACTATCAATCATGGAAGAGTGTAATGTGAAACAAATTACCCCAGGTGGACAATCCACCGCACCAAGGTGCGCAAGCAGACTATCGGATTCTGGGGAGTCTGCAGCATTGCACAGAGATGAATCGGGACATGATAAGACATCAAGCAAATTGAAATGTAAAAAATAAGTTACATAGCTACTTTCAATGTAAACTCTCTTTTAAAAACAGGAAAATTAAAACATCTTACAGATACCCTCAAACATCATAGAATACTCATAACATCACTACAAGAAACTCGATACATAGATGAAAACAATTTTGATTCCGGAGGTTTCAGAATATACAAAGGAAAGGTAGGCAAAAGAATAATGAAAAACACACCCCACCTCGGAACGGGCTTTATAATAGATAAAAGTATTTTAGACTCCATTATCAGCTTTCAATCACAATCGGAAAGACTCTCCACACTCACTTTTAAATCTGCTAATAGAGTATACACAATTGTGAATGCACATGCCCCCATAAATGAAGACAATAGGAAAAATAAGGAAAAGGTGGAACGTTTTTGGGAACAACTAGATGACGCGGTGCAAAAGATCCCAGACAAACACAATATCATACTTACGGGGGACTTCAATGCTCAAGTAGGAAAAGAGAAGAAATACAAAAATATTGTTGGAAACTACCCAGCGCACAATAGAACTAACCAAAATGGAGTCAGATTAGTAGAACTCTGCCAAGCGCATGGCTTGATCCTGAAATCCACAGCCTTTAAGAGACTACCCAGAAAACAGAAGACATGGACCTCACCAAACCCACACTTGGGTGAATTTCAACTTGATCATGTGGCGATAAAATGGAAACACCATACAGAAATACAAAATGTCAAAGTACTCAGAGGAGCAAACTTGGATTCTGATCACTATCTTTCTAAAATAAAACTCAAAATTATCCCCAAAAGGAAAGATAGAAACAGTAAACCCAAAAGCAGAAGATACGATCCAGAAAAGATAATGAATTCGAAGGAGTTTCTCCTCGCGACTCAAGATATAAGGAACCAAAATTGGGATCAAATGAAGGAAAGCCTACTAACCAAAGCTGAGCAAATAGCACCTATAACCAAAATAAAAAAACACGCATGGTGGACAGAGGAATGTGAAAAACTTATTGAGCAAAGAAAGAAAGCATGGCAACAGATGCAATCTCAGAAAAATGAATATAATAGGCAAAATTTCATGAGTATAAGAAAACTAGTGAGTAAAAACCTCAAAAGAATTAAAAAAGCACAAGAAGATCAACTCCTTTTGCAGATCAACGAAGACTTCAACAAAAACAAGACTAGGAGCTTTTACAGAACTTTTAAACAAAAAATAACCAAGTACAGCCCACCGACACTCCAATTACAAGATAAAAATGGTAATATTGCACACAACAACAGGGATAATTGCAAAATTTTGAGGGAATATTTCAGAAACCTTCTCAACTGTAAAGAACCAATTGAAAAAATGGATTTCAGCAACTCAACTTCAACAAGTCCTAACTCAGAACCACCCACCGTCGAGGAACTACAATCAATCATTTTGAATCTCAAAAACTATAAGGCTTCGGGAGAGAACCAAATTACAGCTGAACTGTGGAAAAATGTCAATAGAAATGCCATAGAATCTCTCCAAAACATATTTGAAGAAATATGGAAAACAGAAAGAATTCCGGATGAATGGAAGATGGCCCTCATTCACCCAATTCATAAGAGGGGATCCAGAACAGACCCCAACAATTACAGAGGGATTTCGCTCCTTGACGTAACATACAAAATACTGTCTAAAGTCCTTTTGAACAGAGCAGAACCCCAGCTAGACTGTCAACTTGGAGAATACCAGGCAGGCTTCAGAAAGGGAAGATCCTGCCCAGAACAAATTCTAAACCTCAAAAATCTTATGGCCTACCAAAAATCGAGAGCAAAAGCGTATGTCATCACATTTATTGACTTTCAAAAGGCGTACGACTCCATAGACAGGGAATCTCTAATCTCCATATTAAAAGAATTGAACCTAGACAATAATACTACAAACCTAATTAGAGAAACCATCACCAACACATACACCAAAATTAAATTTATGGGAGAACTCTCAGACCTATTTGAGATAAAAACTGGAGTACGACAAGGTGATGGACTCTCTCCATTGTTATTTAACTGTGCCCTAGAAAAAATAGTAAGAGAATGGAACAAGAAAATCAATAGTGGAATCCGACTAGGAACAAAAAACAAAGGCATCAAGGTTAATTGCCTAGCATTTGCAGATGATATGGCCCTACTAGCTGAAACATGGGAAGAAGCCAAAGAACAGATCCTCGAATTACAGAAACAAGCAGAGAAAATAGGCCTTAAAATTTCTTTTGAAAAAACCAAAATAATCACAAATATAAAAAAGCCAATGAAATATCTTAAAGTAAGAGACCAAAAGATCGAAATTGTTAAAGAATTCAAATATCTTGGTGAATGGATTAGCTGGAACGCCCTTGAGAAAAAAGCAATAGAATTAAGAAGAAACAAAGTTGAACTAGCCTTTCAGCTTACTAAAAATACTTATAATAAAAAGTCCCTCTCATGGAATTCAAAAATAAAACATTACAACACTGTCATTAAACCAGAAGCACTATATGCAGCTGAGACATTATCTATCACTAACCATGGCCCAATTGAAAGGCTAGAGATCAAAGAAAGAAAAATATTGAGAAAAATTTTAGGCCCCAAATTTCATAACGACAAAATAATTCATACCAAAAATGAAACACTCTACAAAACCACAGAAAAACTTTCGGATACAATGAGGAAAAGAAGAATTGAGTTTTATGGGCACATTCTCAGAACGAACCCAAATAGACTTACAAAAAGAATGTTTGACTACTTCAGGAATAAAAAATCCAAACCAAATTGGTTTATCCAAACAGAGAAAGACTTAAGAGAACTACACATCACAGAAAAAATGCTCACAGACAGGACCGCAAAAATGATAAGCAAAGACAGAAAAGAGGGATTCCAGCTCCAAAATAGAAAGAAAAGAACGATTGTCATCTCTGATGAGGAAAGAAAAGCAAGATCAGAAAGAATGAAACAGTACTGGGCGAAAAGAAAGGCACAGAACACACAGAAGTGATTGATTCAACGTACCCCAAAGTTGGGTGAAACGAAGAAGAAGAAGAAGAAGAAGGTTTCTTTAGGGATACATAGACGTAAAAAACAAAATGTTCTTAAGTCCTTTTCAGAAATAATTTCTTACACTTCTTCAATGCTGCGGTGACATATTGGTGTTTCCCTCCATAATTACTGGTGTCCTTGAAGGTCCTCACGATTGTCCAAACATTTTTTACAATGTACTCGTACTTTCATGGACTAAGAAATGCATATTCAAAGAACTTTTTAGAACTGTTCCCAATATATTTTTTACACACAACATTTACGTAAATCTTTCACAAGGATAATAATACTTGGCGTGCGGATGTTTTTTTTTACGCATGCGTCTAGTCTCGTTCAGATCTCAAAACTGAGAGACAGACAGCTCCTAATTAAAAAGTGCACGCAGGATTGCTTATTAATAATCATCTATGGCCTTGGTATCTTTTATGGTTGTCACAGATGCTATCGTCATACGCACAGAGGTAAAAATAACAGATGGCACTACAGACATTAGCCTCTGGGATGTTTTGCAGCCAGTCCGCCTTGTTAACTTCGCAAAACATTAGCAGATTATTGTATACATGGAGACTGTTTACAGTTGCTTTATGATCGTAATTTCTGACGTGTTCGCCCGACAGTTGTTTCAAACATTAAGTATTACAGTACTTACGCTAATAACATAGTGACAGGAAGGCATTATCAAACTTCTTTTTAAGCGTCCTTGGTCCAGTAATATGACATGCGTTAACTTGTAATGTGACAGCCTATTTGTTTATATTTTCCAAATTACCATGAAGAAAAAGAAAGGATGCTTTCGTAATCCATTTAAATGCTCTTTTACTACACTACTGCCCATTAAAATTTCTACACCAAGAAGAAATGCAGATGATAAACGGGTATTCATTGAACAAATATATTATACCAGAACTGACATGTGATTACATTTTCACGCAATTTGGGTGCATAGATCCTGAGAAATCAGTACCCAGAACAACCACCTCTGGCCGTAATAACGGCCTTGATACGCTTGGGCATTGAGTCAAACAGAGCTTGGATGGCGTGTACACGTACAGCTGCCCATGCAGCTTCAGCACGATACCACAGTTCACCAAGAGTAGTGACTGGCGTATTGTAACGAGCCAGTTGCTCGGCCACCATTGACCAGACGTTGGTGAGAGATCTGGAAAATGTGCTGGCCTGGGCAGCTGTCGAACATTTTCTGTACCCAGAAAGGCCCGTACAGGACCTGCAACATGCGGTAGTGCATTATCCTGCTGAAATGTAGGGTTTCGCAGGGATCGAATGGAGGGTAGAGCCACGTGTCGTAACACATCTGAAATGTAACATCCACTGGTCAAAGTGCCGTCAATGCGAACAAGAGGTGACCTAGACGTGTAACCAATAGCACCCGATACCATAACGCCGGGTGATACGGCAGTATGGCGATGACGAATACACGCTTCCTGTGTGCGTTCACCGCGATGTTGCCAAACACGGATGCGACCATCATGATGCTGTAAGCAGAATCTACATTCATCCAAAAAAATGACGTTTTGCCATTCGTGCACCCAGGTTCGTCGTTGAGTATAACATCACAGGCGCTCCTGTCTGTGATGCAACGTCAAGGGTAACCGTAGCCATGGTCTCCGAACTGATAGTCCATGCTGCAGCAAACGACATCGAACTGTTCATGCATATGGTTGTTGTCTTGCAAACGTCCCCATCTGTTGACTCAGGGATCGAAACGTGGCTGCAAGATCCGTTACAGCCATGCGGATAAGATGCCTGTCATTTCGACTGCTAGTGATACGAGGCCGTTGGGATCCAGCACGGCGTTCCGTATTACCCTCCTGAACACACCGATTCCATATTCTGCTAACAGTCATTTGATCTCGACCAACGCGAGCAGCAATGTCGCGATACGATAAATCGCAATCGTGAAAGGCTACAATCCGATCTTTATTAAAGTCGGAAACGTGATGGTACGCATTTCTCCTCCTTACACGAGGCATCACAACAACGTTTCACCAGGCAACGCCGGTCAACTGCTGTTTGTGTATGAGAAATCGGTTGGAAACTTTCCTCGTGTCAGCACGTTGTAGGTGTCGCCACCGGCGCCAACCTTGTGTGAATGCTCTGAAGAGCCAATCATTTGCATATCACAGCATCTTCTTCCTGTCGGTTAAATTTCGCGTCTGTAGCACGTCATTTTCGTAGTGTAGCAATTTTAATGGCCATTAGTGTATATCTGCGTCGATAGCTGATGAAGTTAGAACTTCTTGTTTGCCTATTGGTACTGATACTTACTCATTACACTTCCAAATTTCAAATCATATCCACAACTTATCATGTTCATCTTTGGAAAAAACTGTCCTATGTTTTCTTTATTAGCCCAGAAATGGGTCCAATGAGGACAAAAGAAGGCAAGGCATACTATTATGATTATTTATGTCAACAAAGTGAGAGATCCTTGAAACTATCATAACCTGCGGATGTCAACAAAGTGCAAGATTCTTGAAATTCCGAAGGAACAAACTGAGTTCTTGTTTCATTAGACCGTCAATGTTTCAGTGTCACTGTGGTTTACACATCTCGATTTGAAATCTTACGCGTGACGTGACATTCTGCGTGCAGAACAAAAAAAACGAGAAGAAAACGTAAAATTAATTTTTGAAGGGAATGTTTCGTCAACTTCCCATTGAATAAATGTCACCATTAGTCAAGTCTGATGGTATTAATGAGCATTTAAATGAATAACTCTTTTATTAGTCAGTGCAAAAGGCCGCATTTTGATTAAAGAAATGGTATCATTAGCCTAAGCCCTGTAAAATATATATTTTGATGTAACATGTGTATGCTTCTTTAACAGGTGTTTCACATACACTTTAATAATGTTTTAATTAACAGCATGTAGTTTAAAACTTGATTTTCACAGTAAGTTATAGGATCTTTTTTTAACAGTAGACTATTTGCTTCATTTCCCAGAATATTTCTTGCCAAGATATTTCTGTGTCAGTTTTTCAGGAATGATCCGCTAGAGTTTGCTATTCAATTTCATTTTCAGATTTCAAAGTATGTAAGATTACACCAAGCTTTGAGAGAAACCAGTAATAATATAATACTAGGATGCCATGTAACTAGTGATTTTATTTATTCATTCATCTTCCTATAGGACATCACATTTGGTAAGAGGTATTTATCACATACAGAACAATCATGAACATAAGAGTATATAATAAGAAATATTATGTACATATGTAAGGTACATGGGAATAACAAGCAAGGCCCATCAAAATTTTAAACTTAGTTCATAATGCTATCGTATGGACGAGTGGAAGTACTGTAATGTGGCAAGGATTGGTTTTTGTAAAAATGATCAAGGTGCCCGAAAATCTGTGCTTAAGTTTTGACGAACTCAAGAAGAACAGTTAAGGTCCCCTTGGTGCTGAGGAAGAACACTCAAGATCGACTTTCTGCTTAGAGCTATGTTCCTCTCCTTTTATATTTCATGTTACAATACTGTAATGTTACGTTACTGGTTTACCAATAATACTTGTCAGTCATTCACACATTACAAATAAAGTTCGAACTGTTACGTTACTTAGCAATAAAACAAAGACCGATGTAAAATTACGCTATATTGTCTATCCAAAGTCGGCTGGAAATGATGTTTTTTCGGTAATTTTACCTGGAACACTCTTGTCTTACTGTTACCGAAATTATGCAAAAATTTATACCTCAAGTGAAATGATGGCATCAGAAATTGCGGAGAATGAAAATAAAGATACCAGTATTCTGTAAGATACAGGTAAAAGGAAAAGAAACGTTTTGGGGCTTATTAATGATTGTTCAAAAAAGATTACAGACCATGAGCCACACTATAGGAACACCGCACAGCAATACTCCAGAATAGGGCGAACAAGCGTGGTATAAGCAATCTACTTAGTAGACCTGTTGCACCTTCGAAGTGTTCTGCCAATGAATCGCAGTCTTTGGTTTGCTCTACCTACAACATTATCTATGTGATCGCTCCAGTTTAGGTTATTTGTAATTGTACTCCCCAAGTATTTAGTTGAATTTACAGCCTTCAGATTTGTGTGACTTATGGCGTAATGGAAATTTAGTGGATTATTCACATGCGTAATAAAAGATTATTACTCATGTGAATAACTTTCTTTATTCAGGGTCAATTGCCACTTTTCTCACCATATAGATATCTTATCTAAATCATTTTGCAAGTCGTGTTGATCATCTGATGACTTTACAAGACGGTAAATGACAGCATCATCTGCAAACAATCTAAGACGGCTACTCAGATTGTGTCCTATGTCGTTAGTGTAGATCAGGAACAATAGAGGGCCTATAACACTTCCTTGGGGAACGCCGGATATTACTTCTGCTTTACTCGATGACTTTCCGTCTATTACTACGAAAAGTGGCCTTTCTGACAGGAAATCACGAATCCAGTCGCACAACTGAGGCGATATTCCATAGTCACGCAGTTTGGTTAGAAGACGCTTGTGAGAAACGGTGTCGAAAGCTTTTCGAAATCTAAAAATATGAAATCAATTTGACATCCCCTGTCGATACCACTCATTACTTCATGAGTATAAAGAGCTACTTGTGTTTCGCAAGAACGATATTTTCTGAATCCGTGCTGACTACGTTTCAATAAACCATTTTCTTCGAGGTACTTCATAATGTTCGAATACAGTATACGTTCCAAAACCCTAATGCAAATAGACGTTAGTGATACGGGTCTATAATTCAACGGATTACTTCTACTTCCACTTTTGGGTATTGGTGTGACTTGAGCAATTTTCCAGTCTTTAGGTACGGATCTTTCTGTGAGCGGGTGGTTGTATACAGTTGCTAAATATGGAGCTATTGTATCAGCATACTCCGAGAGGAGCCTGACTGGTATACAATCTGGACAGGAAGCCTTACTTTTATTAAGTGATTTAAGCTGCTTTGCGAAAGGAGAATATCTATTTTTATGTTTCTCATCTTGGCAGTTGTTCTTGACTGGAATATTTACTTCGTTTTCTATAGTGAAGGACCTTCGGAAAATCCTGTTTAATAACTCTGCTTTAGTGGCATTGTCATCAGTGACTTCACCGTTGTTATCGTGCAGTGGAGGTATTGATTGCGTCTTCCCACTGGTGTGCTTTATGTATGACTAGAATCTCTTTGCGTTTCCTACCAGATTTCGAAACAGAGTTTCGTTGGGGAAACTATTGAAAGCGTCTCGCATTGAAGTAGGCATTGTATTTCGAACTTCTGCAAAACTTTTCCAATCTTGAGGAAGTTGCGTTGTTTTAAATTTGGCATGGTTTCTTCGCTGCTTCTGCAACAGCGTCCTGACCCGTTTTGTGTTCCATGGGGGCTCAGTGCTGTCACTTTGGTGGTATATATCTCTCAATTGATGCCGATACTATCTCTTTGAAATCATTCCACAACTTTTCTACGCTTACATGATCAGATCGGAAGGAGTGTAGACTTTCTCTTAAAAAGGCGTTAAGAGCATTTTTATCAGCTCTTCTAAATAGATATGCTTTGCATTTCTTCTTGATGGTTGCAGGAGTTACGGCATTCAGCCTAGTAGCAAGTGCCTTGTGGTCGCTAATCCCTGTATTTTTCATGATACTCACTATTTGTCCAGGATTATTTGTTGCTAAGTGCTCAAGTATGCTTTCGCAAGCATTTACGCTTCGAGTGGGCTCATGAACTAATTGTTCAAAATCATTATCTGAGAAAGCATTCTGTACAATTTTGGATGACGTTTTATGCCTGCCGCCGGCTTTAAACGTATAATTTTTCCATCATATCGAGGGTAGATTAAAGTCACCATCGACTATAATTGTATGAGTGGGGTGCCTATTTGAAATGAGACTCAAGTTTTTGATATAATGACAATTCCTCTTATTTTTATCTCCATGGTCATTATCACGTTGGACATCGCAGTAGTTATAATTGACAAGATTCCGAATTATCTCTGAGCAAAACACGAGTGTTCTAAACGTCCTTGACGAAGTAAGAGGAGTTGTGCATAATATAAATCATATGGAAATCTTTCTGAATGTCACCTCGACAAAACCTGCTGCCAGAAGGAGATCTGTATTTGTACACCGATATTTGCTTTTCAGCCACATCTATGCTATTCTTGCGTTATATCCCCGTCAGAACTACGTGGCTTGTTTTTCTGGTCTTCGTTAGTTCCCTGCCTTGGCCGAGAAACAGAACACATCTATCAATAGCGGAATTACCGCCGTGTATATTGCCTTTTCTCAGGTAATGATGAGTTTCTGGGTTCCCAAAGAAGGCAGTGTTCATTAAAGATGAGAGGGACAAAGAAAGTTGATACAGAACATCTACGTCATAACTAAAAAGTTTTGTGTTTATTAAAGCTGAACATAAGACCAGATGCGACATAGTAAGATGGGCGTGTGTGTGGTATGAAATTAGTGACAGTTCTATTGGAGGAACAATTCACCTGCAGCATGTTCGGCAAACGGAGATAAAACAGATCTGACTCGCCGGGATGGGGATTGTAGCATTTGGAGACGCATTACAAGACGAACAAAGAGAGCTCAGACCTAAACTGAAAACAGAAATACGAGAACAAATATTCTCGAATTCTTTCCGAAAAACGAAAGAAGTATAATTAAAGAGTGAGACAGAAGCGTTCATGTTAATCGTAGGATACATATCATTTTATTTGAAATAAATGATTGTAACTCCGTCATAAGCTGCAGCGAGAAGTATGTATTTTTTATTTCTTTATTGTGACCAGTTTCGGACACCTCTGTCCATTTTCAAACCGTCCGTGCTGTAAGTATTACAAATACAGACGATAGCCCATGTACAGAATCTGCCACTGCGGTAATCAAAGCAACATACACCACATATGGAGGACTTCCAACTGCAGCATGCTGCAAGTTCGTAAATATCTTTTTGTGTTCTCGAAATACGTACTACGATATATATATATATATATATATATATATATATATATATATATATATATATATATATATATATATACTCCTGGAAATTGAAATAAGAACACCGTGAATTCATTGTCCCAGGAAGGGGAAACTTTATTGACACATTCCTGGGGTCAGATACATCACATGATCACACTGACAGAACCACAGGCATATAGACACAGGCAACAGAGCATGCACAATGTCGGCACTAGTACAGTGTATATCCACCTTTCGCAGCAATGCAGGCTGCTATTCTCCCATGGAGACGATCGTAGAGATGCTGGATGTAGTCCTGTGGAACGGCTTGCCATGCCATTTCCACCTGGCGCCTCAGTTGGACCAGCGTTCGTGCTGGACGTGCAAACCGCGTGAGACGACGCTTCATCCAGTCCCAAACATGCTCAATGGGGACAGATCCGGAGATCTTGCTGGCCAGGGTAGTTGACTTACACCTTCTAGAGCACGTTGGGTGGCACGGGATACATGCGGACGTGCATTGTCCTGTTGGAACAGCAAGTTCCCTTGCCGGTCTAGGAATGGTAGAACGATGGGTTCGATGACGGTTTGGATGTACCGTGCACTATTCAGTGTCCCCTCGACGATCACCAGTGCCGCCGTTGGATAAGCAGCTGCAGCAGCAAGTCGTATACTCCTAGCTCACTCATTTGTTACATAGTTTAATTCTTAATTTCTTTGCGTGTTTTTGGTACTTGCATTGTTTAATTCATAAATTTCGGGCGTATTATAGTATTTGAGAGTTGTAGCATCGCGTTTTAGTACCTGAATAGTGTAAATTCGCGTAGTCGTCTGTCAACTGTTTTTGTTTTGAACGGCCAGTGTCGGTTGGTCACAGTCAGTGTGCTCCCTGCCGCCGTTGGATAAGCAGCTGCAGCAGCAAGTCGTATACTCCTAGCTCACTCATTTGTTACATAGTTTAATTCTTAATTTCTTTGCGTGTTTTTGGTACTTGCATTGTTTAATTCATAAATTTCGGGCGTATTATAGTATTTGAGAGTTGTAGCATCGCGTTTTAGTACCTGAATAGTGTAAATTCGCGTAGTCGTCTGTCAACTGTTTTTGTTTTGAACGGCCAGTGTCGGTTGGTCACAGTCAGTGTGCTCCCTGCCGCCGTTGGATAAGCAGCTGCAGCAGCAAGTCGTATACTCCTAGCTCACTCATTTGTTACATAGTTTAATTCTTAATTTCTTTGCGTGTTTTTGGTACTTGCATTGTTTAATTCATAAATTTCGGGCGTATTATAGTATTTGAGAGTTGTAGCATCGCGTTTTAGTACCTGAATAGTGTAAATTCGCGTAGTCGTCTGTCAACTGTTTTTGTTTTGAACGGCCAGTGTCGGTTGGTCACAGTCAGTGTGCTCCCTGCCGCCGTTGGATAAGCAGCTGCAGCAGCAAGTCGTATACTCCTAGCTCACTCATTTGTTACATAGTTTAATTCTTAATTTCTTTGCGTGTTTTTGGTACTTGCATTGTTTAATTCATAAATTTCGGGCGTATTATAGTATTTGAGAGTTGTAGCATCACGTTTTAGTACTCGAATAGTGTTAAATCGCGTAGTCTCCTTCCGCCGCCGAGCAGTGTGTCAGCAGTGCACAAGTGGCAGCATTACTGCATTTACTAGGCAATCTTGTATTTTAATAACCGCTTCAATTTTGTGTCGTTTTGTTTGCGCTCTCTGTAGATTAGTTCAGACGTTCTTTGCACAGTTTTTAGCATGGATAGGGACTGCAACTGCTGTGTTCGGATGCAGGCTGAGTTGGCATCCCTTCGCTCCCAGCTTCAGGCAGTGTTGGCTTCGGTCACACAGCTTGAGGCTGTTGCCAATGGGCATCACTGTGGGGGTCCGGATGGGGGTTTGTCGGGGACGGCCAGCTCGTCCCACGCATCCCCCGATCGGACTACGACTGTGGTTGCCCGGGATACTGCCCGCATTGAGGCTGATCCCTCACCTGTGGTAGAGTGGGAGGTCGTCTCAAGGTGTGGCAGGGGGCGAAAGACATTCCGGAGGGCTGAACGGAAGGCCTCTCCAGTTTGTCTGACGAACCGGTTTCAGGCTCTGTCTCAGGCTGATACTGATCTTCAGCCTGACATGGCTGCTTGTCCTGTTCCAGAGGTTGCCCCTCAGTCTGCAAGATCCGGGCAGTCGCAGAGGGTGGGCTTACTGGTAGTTGGGAGCTCCAACGTCAGGCGCGTAATGGGGCCCCTTAGGGATATGGCAGCAAGGGAGGGGAAGAAAACCAAAGTGCACTCCGTGTGCATACCGGGGGGAGTCATTCCAGATGTGGAAAGGGTCCTTCCGGATGCCATGAAGGGTACAGGGTGCACCCATCTGCAGGTGGTCGCTCATGTCGGCACCAATGATGTGTGTCGCTATGGATCGGAGGAAATCCTCTCTGGCTTCCGGCGGCTATCTGATTTGGTGAAGACTGCCAGTCTCGCTAGCGGGATGAAAGCAGAGCTCACCATCTGCAGCATCGTCGACAGGACTGACTGCGGACCTTTGGTACAGAGCCGAGTGGAGGGTCTGAATCAGAGGTTGAGACGGTTCTGCGACCATGTGGGCTGCAGATTCCTCGACTTGCGCCATAGGGTGGTGGGGTTTCGGGTTCCGCTGGATAGGTCAGGAGTCCACTACACGCAACAAGCGGCTACACGGGTAGCAGGGGTTGTGTGGCGTGGGCTGGGCGGTTTTTTAGGTTAGATGGCCTCGGGCAAGTGCAGAAAGGGCAACAGCCTCAACGGGTGCGGGGCAAAGTCAGGACATGCGGGGACCAAGCAGCAATCGGTATTGTAATTGTAAACTGTCGAAGCTGCGTTGGTAAAGTACCGGAACTTCAAGCGCTGATAGAAAGCACCGAAGCTGAAATCGTTATAGGTACAGAAAGCTGGCTGAAGCCAGAGATAAATTCTGCCGAAATTTTTACAAAGGCACAGACGGTGTTTAGAAAGGATAGATTGCATGCAACCGGTGGCGGAGTGTTCGTGGCTGTTAGTAGTAGTTTATCCTGTAGTGAAGTAGAAGTGGATAGTTCCTGTGAATTATTATGGGTGGAGGTTACACTCAACAACCGAGCAAGGTTAATAATTGGCTCCTTTTACCGACCCCCCGACTCAGCAGCATTAGTGGCAGAACAACTGAGAGAAAATTTGGAATACATTTCACATAAATTTTCTCAGCATGTTATGGTCTTAGGTGGAGATTTCAATTTACCAGATATAGACTGGGACACTCAGATGTTTAGGACGGGTGGTAGGGACAGAGCATCGAGTGACATTATACTGAGTGCACTATCCGAAAATTACCTCGAGCAATTAAACAGAGAACCGACTCGTGGAGATAACATCTTGGACCTACTGATAACAAACAGACCCGAACTTTTCGACTCTGTAAGTGCAGAACAGGGAATCAGTGATCATAAGGCCGTTGCAGCATCCCTGAATATGGAAGTTAATAGGAATATAAAAAAAGGGAGGAAGGTTTATCTGTTTAGCAAGAGTAATAGAAGGCAGATTTCAGACTACCTAACAGATCAAAACGAAAATTTCTGTTCCGACACTGACAATGTTGAGTGTTTATGGAAAAAGTTCAAGGCAACCGTTAAATGCGTTTTAGACAGGTACGTGCCGAGCAAAACTGTGAGGGACGGGAAAAACCCACCGTGGTACAACAACAAAGTTAGGAAACTACTGCGAAAGCAAAGAGAGCTTCACTCCAAGTTTAAACGCAGCCAAAACCTCTCAGACAAACAGAAGCTAAACGATGTCAAAGTTAGCGTAAGGAGGGCTATGCGTGAAGCGTTCAGTGAATTCGAAAGTAAAATACTAGGTACCGACTTGACAGAAAATCCTAGGAAGTTCTGGTCTTACGTTAAATCAGTAAGTGGCTCGAAACATCATGTCCAGACACTCTGGGATGATGATGGCATTGAAACAGAGGATGACAAGCGTAAAGCTGAAATACTAAACACCTTTTTCCAAAGCTGTTTCACAGAGGAAGACCGCACTGCAGTTCCTTCTCTAAATCCTCGCACCAACGAAAAAATGGCTGACATTGAAATAAGTGTCCAAGGAATAGAAAAGCAACTGGAATCACTCAACAGAGGAAAGTCCACTGGACCTGACGGGATACCAATTCGATTCTACACAGAGTACGCGAAAGAACTTGCCCCCCTTCTAACAGCCGTGTACCGCAAGTCTCTAGAGGAACAGAAGGTTCCAAATGATTGGAAAAGAGCACAGGTAGTCCCAGTCTTTAAGAAGGGTCGTCGAGCAGATGCGCAAAACTATAGACCTGTCTCTCTGACGTCGATCTGTTGTAGAATTTTAGAACATGTCTTTTGCTCGAGTATCATGTCGTTTTTGGAAACTCAGAATCTACTATGTAGGAATCAACATGGATTCCGGAAACAGCGATCGTGTGAAACCCAACTCGCATTATTTGTTCATGAAACCCAGAAAATATTAGATACAGGCTCCCAGGTAGATGCCATTTTCCTTGACTTCCGGAAGGCGTTCGATACAGTTCCGCACTGTCGTCTGATAAACAAAGTAAGAGCCTACGGAATATCAGACCAGCTGTGTGGCTGGATTGAAGAGTTTTTAGCAAACAGAACACAGCATGTTGTTCTCAATGGAGAGACATCTACAGACGTTAAAGTAACCTCTGGCGTGCCACAGGGGAGTGTTATGGGACCATTGCTTTTCACAATATATATAAATGACCTGGTAGATAGTGTCGGAAGTTCCATGCGGCTTTTCGCGGATGATGCTGTAGTATACAGAGAAGTTGCAGCATTAGAAAATTGTAGCGAAATGCAGGAAGATCTGCAGCGGATAGGCACTTGGTGCAGGGAGTGGCAACTGACCCTTAACATAGACAAATGTAATGTATTGCGAATACATAGAAAGAAGGATCCTTTATTGTATGATTATATGATAGCGGAACAAACACTGGTAGCAGTTACTTCTGTAAAATATCTGGGAGTATGCGTGCGGAACGATTTGAAGTGGAATGATCATATAAAATTAATTGTTGGTAAGGCGGGTACCAGGTTGAGATTCATTGGGAGAGTCCTTAGAGGGTGTAGTCCATCAACAAAGGAGGTGGCTTACAAAACACTCGTTCGACCTATACTTGAGTATTGCTCATCAGTGTGGGATCCGTACCAGGTCGGGTTGACGGAGGAGGTAGAGAGGATCCAAGGAAGAGCGGCGCGTTTCGTCACAGGGTTATTTGGTAACCGTGATAGCGTTACGGAGATGTTTAACAAACTCAAGTGGCAGACTCTGCAAGAGAGGCGCTCTGCATCGCGGTGTAGCTTGCTCGCCAGGTTTCGAGAGGGTGCGTTTCTGGATGAGGTATCGAATATATTGCTTCCCCCTACTTATACCTCCCGAGGAGATCACGAATGTAAAATTAGAGAGATTAGAGCGCGCACAGAGGCTTTCAGACAGTCGTTCTTCCCGCGAACCATACGCGACTGGAACAGGAAAGGGAGATAATGACAGTGGCACGTAAAGTGCCCTCCGCCACACACCGTTGGGTGGCTTGCGGAGTATAAATGTAGATGTAGATGTAGATGTACGGCCAGTGTAGGAGATCGCTCCCAACACCATGATGCCGGGTGTTGGCCCTGTGTGCCTCGGTCGTATGCAGTCCTGATTGTGGCGCTCACCTGCACGGCGCCAAACACGCATACGACCATCATTGGCACCAAGGCAGAAGCGACTCTCATCGCTGAAGACGACACGTCTCCATTCGTCCCTCCATTCACGCCTGTCGCGACACCACTGGAGGCGGGCTGCACGATGTTGGGGCGTGAGCGGAAGACGGCCTAACGGTGTGCGGGACCGTAGCCCAGCTTCATGGAGACGGTTGCGAATGGTCCTCGCCGATACCCCAGGAGCAACAGTGTCCCTAATTTGCTGGGAAGTGGCGGTGCGGTCCCCTACGGCACTGCGTAGGATCCTACGGTCTTGGCGTGCATCCGTGCGTCGCTGCGGTCCGTTCCCAGATCGACGGGCACGTGCACCTTCCGCCGACCACTAGCGACAACATCGATGTACTGTGGAGACCTCACGCCCCACGTGTTGAGCAATTCGGCGGTACGTCCGCCCGGCCTCCCGCATGCCCACTATACGCCCTCGCTCAAAGTCCGTCAACTGCACATACGGTTCACGTCCACGCTGTCGCGGCATGCTACCAGTGTTAAAGACTGCGATGGAGCTCCGTATGCCACGGCAAACTGGCTGACACTGACGGCGGCGGTGCACAAATGCTGCGCAGCTAGCGCCATTCGTCGGCCAACACCGCGGTTCCTGGTGTGTCCGCTGTGCCGTGCGTGTGATCATTGCTTGTACAGCCCTCTCGCAGTGTCCGGAGCAAGTATGGTGGGTCTGACACACCGGTGTCAATGTGTTCTTTTTTCTATTTCCAGGAGTATATATATATATATATATATATATATATATAAATACTCGTCGGCTGTCTTTGTTGAAATTATATTTCTCTGACTTTGTGTTTTTCAATTAAAAACAACAGCATAAATTTCGTTCAAGATATCGGAGCTTTATTTGGCGTAGGTTCTGATTACGATCGCAGGAAGTGATTAAAAGGTCAATTTAAAAGTCTTTTGTGTTAGATTCAAATGGCTCTAAGCACTATGGGACTTAAAATCTGAGGTCATCAGTCCCTTAGACTTAGAACTACTTAAACCTAACTAACCTAAGGACATCACACACATCCATGCCCGAGGCAGGATTCGAACCTGCGACTGCGTGGTTCCGGACTGAAGCACCTAGAACCGCTCGACCACAGCGGCCGGCTTTTGTGTTAGGACTTACAACGTAAATTTTGCAATCGTATATGTGGTCTGATTTTTCTTCATTTAACACAAGATGTCAAGTTACAAACAAAATAAATATCACACTGGAAATCTCACCTGACCTGGTAATTGTGCAAGTTATAAGTTTTCAATGAATGGGTATTTAGAAGATGATGAACTCTGGATCTGTGTGTTAGAAGATCCCTTCTCATATAATGTGAAAATACTGATCATGAACCACACCGGAAAACATTTAAATTTAAAGCAGATTTACGAAAATGATTCCTACTTCGGAATCGGCACTTATGATGGGAACACTGTTGTCGCCGCGGTAGACTTCGGATACAAAATTGTTTTCTTTTCAAACCTTGTCTCTTTTCGGGAGGCATTATTGTTCTTGGCGCGCTCAAAATATTCCACTGTTTCAGGTAAGCGAAAATTGACTACGTGAAGCAATTCGCTGCTGTACACAGATGCTAGTTACCTAAGGCGTGTGACAATTAACGATTAATTTTAAATTAAATACGCACAGTCATATGATCCTCTTTTGGCTACACAAGAAACTTCCTTGTGTTTTCTAACGGCAACAACAAGCTCCGTGCGCCGCGATTATTTGCAAGAGCAGTGACGGCAGTGTGAATCTTCCGTGTAGTGTGTTTACTCTACAGGCGCACTTGCATCATACCTATTTAGTGTTGTAACAGCTCCGTCCTCCGTCAGTGGATAGAAGGTGGCAGACCATCGTCCAGTAATATCCCACTGGCTCCCAGACCCTGGGTTTCGCAACCAGAAAGTGTCGCCACCGAGATCAGAAAGTAAGGTAGTGGAAGCCGATCATTATCTGATTGTTTATTTACGTAACTATAACAACAAGACAATCAGTGATATTATATAAACGTAGGTACAAAGATAAAGTAGTCAGGACAATGATATTCCACAACTCCTTTAAACAGGATTCGTGTTGTTTATGTAATAATGTCACGTAGAAGAAGGTGTAATAAGATGAATGACGAACACTAACTTCACTTAACGAAGGTTTATTCAGCACTTGCACATACAAGAGCGCGGAGCGAACTGCCTCCGGCCAGAACACATGCAGTATACAGGGTGAGTCACCTAACATTACCGCTGGATATATTTCGTAAACCACATCAAATACTGACGAATCGATTCCACAGACCGAACGTGAGGAGAGGGGCTAGTGTAACTGGTTAATACAAACCATAAAAAAATGCACGGAAGTATGTTTTTTAACACAAACCTACGTTTTTCTTAAATGGAACCCCGTTGGTTTTGTTAGCAAATCTGAACATATAAACAAATACGTAATCAGTGCCGTTTGTTGCATTGTAAAATGTTAATTACATCCCGAGATATTGTAACCTAAAGTTGACGCTTGAGTACCACTCCTCCGCTGTTCGATCGTGTGTATCGGAGAGCACCGAATTACATAGGGATCCAAAGGGAACGGTGGTGGACCTTAGGTACAGAAGAGACTGGAACAGCACATTACGTCCACATGCTAACACCTTTTTATTGGTCTTTTTCACAGACGCACATGTACATTACCATGAGGGGTGAGGTACACGTTCGACGGGCGTTTCATAGGACGTGGAGGACGCATAAATTGGCCAGCCCGTTCTCCTGATCTTACACCTCTGGACTTCTTTCTATGGGGTACATTAAAGGAGAGTGCGTACCGTGATGTGCCTACAACCCCAGAGGATATGAAACAACGTATTGTGGCAGCCTGCGGCGACATTACACCAGATGTACTGCGGCGTGTACGACATTCATTACGCCAGAGATTGCAATTGTGTGCAGCAAATGATGGCCACCACATTGAACATCTATTGGCATGACATGTCGGGACACACTCTATTCCACTCCGTAATTGAAAACGGAAACCACGTGTGTACGTGTACCTCACCCCTCATGGTAATGTACAGTACATGTGCGTCAGTGAAAAAGACCAATAAAAAGCTGTTAGCATGAGACGTAATGTGCTGTTCCAGTCTTTACTGTACATAAGGTCCACCACCGTTCCCTTTGGATCCCTACGTAATTTGGTGCTCTCCGATACACATGATCGAACAGCGGAGGAGTGGTACTCAAGCGTCAACTTTAGGTTACAATATCTCGGGATGTAATTAACATTTTACAATGCAACAGACGGCACTGATTACGTATTTGTTTATATGTTCAGATTTGCTAACAAAACTAACGGGGTTCCATTTAAAAAAACGTAGCTTTGTGTTAAAAAACATACTTCCGTGCATTTTTTTATGGTTTGTATTAACCAATTAGACTAGCCCCTCTCCTCACGTTCGGTCTGTGGAATCGATTCGTCAGTATTTGATGTGGTTTACGAAATATATCCAGCGGTAACGTTAGGTGACTCACCCTATATACACAGCTACAGAACATTCCAGTACAATATTCTTGACATTTATGGTTACTTCTAGAATGTACTCGGACCGAATGTAGAAATTAAAATGGTACAGTCCAGGTGAGCTTGAGCTCACGACTCTCCATTCAAAAGTTTAGTATCAGAACCACTACACCACGATACTACTCAGCTTCTGCTGCGACAATATTAACAAAGTTGCCAATGTACCTTGATTTTTATTTACATTTTGAAGACTTGTACAAAATATTCAAGTATGCGGCTTGTAAAAGTCTTTTGCAAATAGCATATACATCGTCAGGCGTAATACTCTGTAATAAATTACTATTATGACGGTCTTCGACATTTTACTTATGCGTTTGCATAAAGACTTAACGTAACTCACGCTATCGTTGGCTCTCAACTGACAGCTAATGTGTACTGTTAACTAATAATCTTCGTTTTTCACTGCGGAAATGTAAAGAAGGAGGCCGAGGTGTGCATTCTACCTTATCTGAGCAGAGGTTTACAGCCGAATAATTACTCTGACATTTTATTAAAAACTTACTAACACAATGCCTATCTACTAATGAAGACGGAAAGCATATGAGACGTCACCGTTTCGCAGATCTAAGGAAAGAACTCAAGGCAAGATCTAAGGTGATTTTATTACTGTGTATAGCAAGCCTGCGAAAAAATGGAGCTAGTTTTCGATGATAGTCGTTTGAAAAGACGAGCGGCATTATCACCACTACTTCAGAATCGTCTGAAAGTGCTGAAGACATTAATTTTTTCAGTCAGTGGTCTTTCGAATGGTTTCGTTCGGTCCACGATGCATTCCTGTACTGCGCCAACCTCTTCACCTCAGAGTAGCACTTACAAATGGTTCAAATGGCTCTGAGCACTATGGGACTCAGCTTCTGAGGTCATTAGTCCCCTAGAACTTAGAATTAGTTAAACCTAACTAACCTAAGGACATCACACACATCCATGCCCGAGGCAGAATTCGAACCTGCGACCGTAGCGGTCTCGCGGTTCCAGACTGCACCGCCTAGAACCGCACGGCCACTTCGCCCGGCGTAGCACTTACACCTTACGTCCTCAGTTACTAGCTAGATGTAGTCCAGTATCTGTCTTCCCCTACAGTTTTTGCTCTCTACATCTCCCTCTTTTATCAAAGAAATTATTCCTGGTGTCTTAACACATATCCTATTATCCTGTCCGTTCTTCTTGTCATCGTACGTATCTTTTTTCACTGATTCTGTGAAGAACCTCCTCATTCTTGTCAGCCCACCTAATTTTCAACATTCATCTGTAACTCAACATCTCAAACGTTTCGGTCCTCTTCTGTTCCAGTTTTCGCACTGTCAGTGATTCACTTCCATACAATGCTGTGCTGCAACCGTACATTCTCAGAAATTTCTTCCTCAAAGTAAGTTGGGTTGGGTTGTTTTGGGGGAGGAGACCAGACAGCGAGGTCATCGGTCTCATCAAATTAGGGAAGGACGAGGAAGGAAGTCGGCCGTGCCCTTTCAAAGGAACCATCCCGGCATCTGCCTGGAGCGATTTAGGGAAATCACGGAAAACCTAAATCAGGATGACCTAAATCAGGATCCCGAATGCGAGTCCAGTGTGCTAGCCACTGCGCCACCTCGCTCGGTCAAAGTAAGTCCTATGTTTGATACCAGTAGATTTCTCTTTACCATGTATGCCCCCTTGCGTGTGCCAGTCTGCTATTTATGACATGGGTTAATTTTTTTCCAAGGTAGCAGAATTCCTTAACTACTTCGTGATGACCAATTTTGATGTCAAATTTCTCTCTAAACCAGTTTTCTGCTCCTTCTTGTCACCTTTGTCTTTTTTCAGTTTCCTACTAATCCATATTCTGTACTAATTAGACCCTTCATTTCAGTCAACACATCCTATAATTCTTCTTCACTTTCACTGAGGGCAGCAGTGACGTCAGCGAATCCTATCGTTGATATCCTTTCATTATTAATTTTAATCCCACCCTTGAACCATTTTTGTTCTTTTAATTTTCGGCATTGCATCTTGGATGTATAGGTTGAACAGTAGGGGCGAATGACTGCTGCATTCCTGTCTTATGTCTTTCTTTAAGTCGAGCTCTTTTTTCTTGGTCATTCAGTCTCATTGTTCCTTCCTGGTTCTTGTACATTCTGTATATTACTCGTCCTTCCCTACAGCTTATTCCTATTTTTCTAAGAATTTCGAACATCTTGCTCCATTTTACAATGTGGAACGATTTCTTAGGTCAACAAATCCTACCACCGTTTCTTGATTTTTCTTCAGTCTTGCTTCCATTATAAAACGCAATGTCAGTATCACATCTCTAATGCCTTTATCCTATAGTCATCTAACGTATCCTCAGATTTCTTTACCTTTCTTCTGTCTGTTATTCTTGTTAGAAGCTTGGATGCATGACCTGTTAAGCATGCAATTATCGGATCCTGCCATATTCGGTATTGTGTGGATGATACTTTATCGAAAGTCTGTTGTTAAGTTGCCAGTCTCATATATTCTAGACACCATCTTGAATAATCGTTTACGTGCCACTTTTCCCACTGATTTTAGGAATTCCAATGGAATGTTCGCTATCTTTTCTGCCTTATCTGATCTTGTCTCCGAAAGCTCTTTTAAATTCTGACTTTAACACTGGGTCCCCTATGTCTTCCATATCGAATCCAGTTTTTCTTCTCTCACGTCGTCAAACAAGTCCGCAGCCTCAAAGAAGCCTTAAATATACTCTTTCCAACTATTCGCTCTCTCTTCTGAGTTTAACATTGGAATTCCCATTGCGCTCTCAATGTTGCCGTCGTTTCTTTCAATTTTCCCGATGGTTGTTTTGACTTTTGTGTATGCTGAGTCACTCCTTCCAACAATCATTTCTTTTTAGATTTCTTCACGCTTTTTCTGCAGCCATTTAGTTTTCGAGTCCCTGCTCTTTCCATTTATTTCATTCCTAAGGGATTTATATTTCCTGAATTTTCCTGAACAGTTTTTAACTTCCTTCTTTGGTGTCGAACAGTTGCAGTATTCTTTCTGTAATGTTGCTGCATCGCAGTAACACTCCTTGTAGCTACGTTTTTCTTTCCAGCTTTTGTGATTTCCCCTCTTAGAGATGTCCATTTCTCTTCAACTGAAGTGTCTATTCAGGTATTCCTTATCGCAGCATCCACATCCTCAGCGAATTCAAACGCGTCTCTTCATTCCTCAGTACTTCCGAATTCCACTTTCTTCCACACTCAGTCTTCTGGATGATTATCTTAAAATTCAGTCTACTCTTCACCATTACAAAATTATGGTCTGAGTATGTGTCTGCTCTCGTGTACGCCTTACAATCCAATATTTGATTTCGAAATCTCTGTCTGGCCACTATGTAATCCAGCTAGAGTCTTCCGGTTTCTCCAGGTCATTTTCAAGTATATCTCGTCCTGTTTTGCTTCTTGAACAGAGTATTCACTATTATCATCTGATATTTATTGCAGAACCTCATTAATCGTTCTCCCTTGTACTGCCATGCCAGTATTCTCCCGTAAGTCTTCCTTCTATTCCTTCCCCAATAACCACACTCAAATACCAATGATTATTGGATTTTCGTTTCCGTTTGCATACAGAATTACTCTTTCAGTATCCTGATATACTTAATCTTTTCGTCGCCTGCTTGTGACCTTGACAAACATCCTTTTCGATGTTGATTTGCTGTCGAATCTAATAATAACAACCCTGTCACTCAACTATTCAGAGCAACTCACTCTCTGCGCTATCTCCCTGTTCATAACACATCCTGCTCCCGTTATACTATTTTCAGCTACTGACGACATTACGCTACATTTGTGTGACCAGAAATCCTTCTTTCCATTTCACTTCAGTTGACCCCCCTCTATATCCAGATTGAGCCTTAGATTTTCTAGCGTTAGTACTAGATGTACTACTTCTGACATTCCAGGCTCCGAATCGTAGAGTGTCATCCCTTCCTTGGTATTCCATCTTTTTCTCGCGGCTACCCTCTAGGCAATGTCCTCCCGGAGATCCGAACTGGTGACTAATCCAGAATCTTTTGCCAAAGGAGAAGTAATCACGACACTTTTTCACCTACAGCCATACGACATGAGGATAAACGTTATGTTTCTTTATGCAGTGGTTTCCATTGCCTTCTGGATCATGGCGCTGATCATTCTTGATTCTTCCGCCTTTTAACGACAGTTTCCTACCCCAATGGCAAGAGAGAGCCTTGAATCTATGTCCTCTCCTTCGCCCTCTTTGATAAAGCCGTATGCAGAAGGGGTCCGACTTTTTATCCGGGAAGTCTTCGGCAGCAATTACAGATAATTTTTATTCAGAAGTTAGGTAGTGGCTGGGTTCGAACCTGGGACCAAGGACGTTTTGATTACTGGTGAAAGGCGCTACATCTATACCTCGGCTGTACACATTCACGTCAATCGTTCATAAATTAAGAAATTGGTGTTAACGATGGATTACTTTTGTTCCCGGGCTCTCCTGAAACATTCAGTCCGATAACGATGGGAATTGATAACTGTGGAATAAGAATATGACCAGACCTAACGAAATCAAATCTTCTACAAGAAGCAAAAGACCTTGACATTTCGGCATTCTATACATGAAAAGGGTTCAACGCAAATAACCGCACAAATGTCCGTAGTAAGAAAGTGCATAGTTATCGCAAAAATCTGAAGATAACAGCATTATTATGAAAGAGAAAGGCTTATTTGTATACGGAATAACAAATTTGGTTAGTGGGGAAGCAAAAGAGGAAGTAAACAGGGTGTCTGAAATCTTAACACCATTTTGTTAAGCTACATGATTAATAATAAATGTTCATAGAATGACAATTGTTTAAATAATGCCGAGACTGTCCAATGGTGACAAGTCAGAAGATATTTATGATTCAGTTAATTAATCTCTAATCTAAGATCCTAAACTCTAATATTGTGTGAGTGTCTTAATTATGGCATTGTGGTTCACAACGTGGAACTTTTATCGCAAACTGTCACTGTCGCAATAGGTTTTACGAATAACTTAATTGTTAATATTTATGTTTTCTGAATTATAACTTTAACATAAGGTGTGATTTTTAAACCCTAGAATACTTAAAAAATGCAGTGTATAGGCCACAACACTGGAAATGTGAAGGAAATAGGCAGTACAACACAACAAGAAATAGTGAAATGAATTTTTTGAATGTCTGAGGACAGTAATATCACCCTGTTGCTAAAAGGCTCTATTTAGATTAAAATGAACTCCAGCGTACCAGTCTATATCTGGAACATAAAGGGCAGGAGTCCCTCGTTTTTCTTACGTCTCGTCTTGCACGGTAGTATATAGATAATACCGAAGTAAGAGCGTGTTAATACTAAGAGAACAAATGCGATAAAGACTCATTGTCAAGGATATGAAACAAATGGAGGAGAATTCGGAGAAAATTAGAGGCAAAGAAATAAGTACGAAAGTACGAGCTAATAAGAAATTTACAGGAAGTTTTTATTTAACCTCAAAGAGAGTAGTCAGTTCTTGAACCAGTAATAAAACTCTTATACAGCTTGTCAGTTCACTGGAAATATAGTAAGAGGAAAGTACAGCCTGGACAAAATCAACGTAGAAGGCGGTAGAGACAACTGAGCTTTCGCTTCCTGGAACACGATGACGTCTACAGCGTAAGCTTAGCATGTGACCCCGTTTGAAGGTCATATTCGAGGTCGAACTACGCAAATACATCGCGTCATATGAGATGATTGACTAGGAAAAAGAGAAACAGAAGACTGGCAGCTAAATGAGCTATCGATCAAGCAGGTATTAGCGACATCACGAATAGGCTTCTCTCGAGGAAGGATGAATGGGAGCCATCAGTCACTGCTAGAGGTCACTGAACTCACCCCTGTCCTTTCTATGTATGTTTCTCCATTCTCCCTGGCGATATTCCATTTTCTCTGACGCCATTTACGCAGGTATCCACAGAAACTCAAAAACTCGCTCGCCAGTACACACCGACAGTACTGTTTAACTAGGAAGCTTCAACAACAATCCACGAACAGCTGCTTATGACACAAATGATGATAGCATTTCGTCACTGGTAAAATATTTAAATGAGACTATAATTTCGAAATAGGCAGATTTAAGAGCAAAATTATGTTTAAAGACATTTCCGGAGGAGTGTGCCTGGCCTAAGTGGAAAAAGAAACACAAATACGAAAAGTTGACGTCTAAAGCCCAACTTAAGAACAGTGTTCAGGTGGATTACGAAATTAAGTGCCCTTGTTTAAGGAACAACCTCAGGATTTCCCTCTACGTATATAGGAAAACCAGTGTTACCCATCTCCTCAAACTGCTAATCTAATCAACCATTCACTCTTCGCGTAACTGCTAGTTATAATAAAACGAATAAACATCATAATATCTTTTGAGACTTTCTTCTCATTAACGCATTATGACACAAATATCTGAGATAACCCATCCGATGCGAAGAAAGTGTTAACTGCACGGAAGCTACCGCTGAAAGTATTGGGTGATGGTCACCCTCTGTTAGCTTGTAGGGGCCACTTGAAGGAGTCAGGTACATCTTTCATTCCATCAGAATGCTCGTATATAAATTCGCTAGAGGAATTCTACATGAATAATTGATGGCAATTTCAGAGAGATTACCATGTTCATAGTAACTGCACTAGAAGAAAAAGTTTCATCGATTATTAATTACTAAAACTGTCGCTGGCTCAGGGAGAAGTTCGATATGGTTTAATATGCTACCACAAAAATCTTAGATCATTTTCTAAACAACATAATATATCTGACAGATAAGAAATGTAAGTTTCTAATACGAAGTAAACTTAGTCTTCTGTAAAACTCGTTGTATTCAGTAGAAGAATATATCATTAATAACTATATGCATGTTTAATACCGTACCGTAGGCAAAGAAATTTACCTTGTTGTTTTAAGTTTGTGTTTCGATTTTAACGTATGTAGTACCAAATAACAGTTTCTTTTCCAAATTATCTTTACCTACAGCGCAGTGCTATTTAGTAATTTGTAAATAGCCAGTAAGCAGCCTATAAACTGACCCCTAACTGTTGAATTCGCTAGAAATCATACGATGATCTTTGAATCGCATAGGTTCCAAAGTAACATACTAAGTAATTATCCGCATTAAATCTTAATTTTGATTGCTGGATTGCATTTGTGATCCGCTACACTAATGAAAAACCTCAGTGGTTCCATTGAGGATCCACTTAATTTCGTTGCTATAATGGTACAGTCGCTTGTTCTGTGGAGCACAACAGCACAATAATCAGCTCAAAAAATGGCTCTGAGCACTATGGGACTTAACTTCTGAGATCATCAGTCCCCTAGAACTTAGAACTACTTAAACCTAACCAACCTAAGGACATCACACACATCCATGCCCGAGGCAGGATTCGAACCTGCGACCGTAGCGGTCGCGCGCTTCCAGACTGTAGCTCCTAGAACCGCTCGGCCACCCCGACGGCACAATCATCAGCCTTTGAAACATTAATCTCCCACGTGCGTGGTCACGTAATTAGGAAGTCAGCACTAAAGTAAACGTCTTTGTTTTGCTCGTAATTACTACATCATAATTTTCCCAAGATGACAATCATGGGTATTATTTCACAGTAGAACTTAACAAATCTTGGTCAGTGTCGAATCAAGTGTCACGTGCGTTGTTACCTCTCAAATCTCTTAATCTTTCTCGGTACCGAATATTAAAGGTGTAGGTAAAGACGACACAAACAGAGAACACGCACTTATTCACCGAAAGGTGTTCAGCAGAAATGAAACATCTGGCTCCCTGCCCTGCTATTTTGGCCGGTCTGTAGTGACGATTTAGGTGTTTTCGTTACTCTTCAGCTAGGGCTTATACAATTTATTTCGTAGTATGCAATCTGACGTTTCTACTTGAGTATTTTACCTTCGTTTTGAGTATTTGCCTTATCCTACGGAAGACATAATTCAATTACATGTTTGATACAGAAAAATCATATCTGTATCGGCAAAGCGGAAATTTACGTCCGCAAGCTGTACTCCTTTTTTGTGTAATACTAGTAGTAATTATCAGCTTAGAATATTCCTAGTACATCCGAGGCTATCATTACATAGGTTCTGGCGTAGAGTCAGGCTGTTGACTCTAAAGAGCTTATTCTGTATCGATAGGTAAAGGTCGCATCTTTATGTATGGGCTACTGCCGTGACTGCAGCTGGAGTAGAGCTTTTCTTCCCGGCAGCTTCAGGAGGGGGAGACTTTCGGGCTCATCGTCCGAGTCACATTTTACCGCTGCGAGAGATCACCGGTGCTTCTTTTACGGCAGGAAGAGTGGGCCTGAGGCTGTTCTGGAGTGACTGGAATGAGGAAAAATTCCCGCCCCCATACGGGACTGGAGACCTCCGGTCTCTCCGCAGTATCCTTTCTTTCAGGAGTGCTTGTTCTGCAAGGTTTCGCAGGAGAGCTTCTGTAAAGTTTGGAAGGTAGGAGACGAGATACTGGCAGAAGTAAAGCTGTGAGTACCGGGCGTGAGTCGTGCTTCGGTGGCTCAGATGGTAGAGCACTTGCCCGCGAAAGGCAAAGGTCCCAAGTTCGAGTCTCGGTCGGGCACACAGTTTTAATCTGCCAGGAAGTTTCATATCAACGCACACTCCGCTGCAGAGTGAGAATCTCATTGCTGATTTAGGTTTTTCATTATTTCCCAATATCGCTTCAGGCAAAAGCCGGGATGGTTGCTTTAAATATCACGACCAACTTCCTTCCCCATCCTTCACTAATCCGACGGGACCAATGACCTCGCTGTTTGGTCCCCCCACCCAAATCAACTAACCAACCAATCTACCCAGATCCACATATCGTAGTACAGTACTCTGATAAGGAATTCTGAGTAGATAAGAAGGGTTGCTGACGTAGTTACTTAGAAAAAAATTGTGGTAAGTTCTTAAGGGACCAAACTGTTGAGGTCATCGGTCCCTAGACTTACACACTGCTTAACCTACCTTAAACTAACTTACGCTGAGGACAACACACACACCCATGCCCGACGGAGGACGAACGTCCGCCGGAGGGGCCGCGTGAACCTTGGCAAGGTGCCACAGACCGTGCGGCTACCCCGAGCTGCAATTACTTAGATCTGTATATGATATAGATTGATCTAAGCATCTAATCTAATTCAAGATATGCTACTAAGGTGGAACAAAAAATGAGAATTATTTTAAGTATCAATGCGCTCGTTGAATCTCTGAAGACTGTTACGTCGTCTAGAGTGACAACGGAAGATATCCAGCAAAGACGTCTGGCACACGACACCGCGGTATCGTCTATTACTTCGACTGCTCTTTACCGAAGAGATTAGTGTTTTGATTACTGTTTAGCTCGCGAGTGTTCGTGTTACTTCGTGCAGACCAAATGTGACCTCTTTATTGTAGTCTCCTAGCTTTGTTTTGATTACTGATCTTAAGCTTTGAAAAAGTATTTGTATCGACACAGCGAAACAGAGCATTCTCGTGAAGTTTGCATCGTATATTCTGGTTACATGACATTAATACTTGTTCATAGATCATGAATACGGTACGACATTTCGTAATGATGTGGAACATGTCAAATTAACCAAGTTTTCTTTACACGACGTAATTTCTTTTAGTTACTACTTCAAATCTAAAAGTTAATTTATTGAGTAGAAGGGGTTGTCATTCAGAAATCCTTTGAATTTGGTTTTAAATGCTGGTTGGCTGTCTGTCAAACTTTTAATGCTATTTGGGAAATAATTAAAGATTTTTGTGGTAGCATGGTCCACAGACTAAAATAAAAAGAGCTTGTTCTGCAGACACCGCCGACACGCGCGTTCCTAACGCAATTTCATATGAAGAATTTAACATCCCTTGGTGCATGAAACGGCAAATTTGTGACGGATTAAAATACAAAGATACGAGACTTCTCTCGCGGTGCCCTCAGGCAATGTCACACAATGATGAGCCTCTCGGCAGGTAGTCGTTAGTATGTACAGAAATCTCTCCATCTCGCAGCCTGGAGAGAGTGCCGCAATTACGTGGCTGCAGTTCCAGGAATGGTCCTTCCCCAGCAGGAAGAGGTCTCATTCCGACGTCAGAACACGCGAGGGGCTCCGCCAAGGCCACCTGTGGTCGCCGATGCGCCGATAAGGCTCTCACGAAGGCGTTGGCGAGGCGACTGCCTCTACATCGTTGAAGAAGCTTAGGGCGGAAAATAGTTGAGGCGCGCTAGTTGCGGAACAGTTTCAAATTCTCCGCCGTTACAGTCGACTGTTACTTGAACACCTGAACTCATTTCTCCCCTAAGAAGTGCACAGTAGTCTTAACGGGTGTGAGGCAGGCGAATAATATATTCGGACTCATCAGTGTGTCCCCATTCGAGTGGTCGTTGCAGTGGTATCTAAAATTAGCAACAGAAAAAGTACTACGCAAAGTATTCCGCCCAACTCTACCAGAAAATTTCTGCCGCTATTCACGGAAACTAGCGATGCGTGATGTTTATATCACTTTCAACAGAGAGAGAGAGAGAGAGAGGAGTAAACTGTAGGGTGGCCTACCATTCACAGGGCCGCGACAACAGTACAAAGTCTTCCACAGATCCGTATTTTTACTCTCTAAAGCACAGTCCAATCAAGCATGGCGCGCACTTCGACCAGAACGCGCTCGCGGCAGTACAAATCACTATACCTCACCTTTTAATTAAGTGCATTTAGTATTTTAAAGAGAAAGCTGCTCTATTTGAGCTGACAAGGAAGGTTTAGCTACGTGACTGCTTTGCAATTCACGCATCAGCGCCTGGCAGATGGTTCATCGGACCGCCGTCAGGCTCTTTCTCTACCGTTCCACTTTCGAACAGCGCATGGGATTAACGAACACTTTCTTTCCGTGCGAACTATGATTTCTCTTACGATTATCATTTCTCCCTACGCAGGTTCGCGTCAACAAAATATCTTCGCATCCGCAGGAGAAAATTGGTGATTGAACTTTCATGAAAAGATCTTGTCGCAGCAAAGAACGCCTTTGTTTTAATGATTTCCCCCCCCCCCCCCCCCCGTCCCCGTCCCGCCCAGTCGCGTCGCCTACCCGTGATACTCTCTCACCTTTTCCCGACTATACGAACGAGCTGAACTTCTGACCTTCTTTGAACTTTTTGGATGGTTTTGGTCGATACCGTCTGGTAAGGATCCCATATCGCACACCGATACCCTACAAGGAACGGATAAGCGTAGTGTATGCCGTCTCTCTAGTGCATCTGTGGCATCTTCTAAGTGTTCTGCCAATAAATCGCATTCTTTCGTTCGCCTTCCCCACAAAATTACCTATGCCATCGTTCCAATTTAAGCTTTTCGTATCAGTAATCAAATGGTTCAAATGGCTCTGAGCACTATAGGACTTAACAGCTGTGGTCATCAGTCCCCTAGAACTCAGAACTACTTAAACCTAACTAACCTAAGGACATCACACTCATCCATGCCCGAGGCAGGATTCGAACCTGCGACCGTAGCAGTCGCACGGTTCCGGACTGCGCGCCTAGAACCGCGAGACCACCGCGGCCGGCATATCAGTAATCCCTACGTATTTCGTTGTACTGTGTTTGTGGGATGTATCGTTTAATCGCAATTTAACGAATTCTCTTTATTACTCATGTAAATGACTTCACAATTTTAATTATTTTCGCACAATACATTGTCTGAATAATTTTGTAGCTCGTTTTGATCTTTTAATGACTTTAGTAGACAGTGAAATACAGCATCATATGCAAACAATATCGTCCTAAGAAGACTGCTCAGGTTGTCTTCTAAATCTTGTATACACAATAGGAACAGCAGGTGCCTGTAAAGTGTTCCTGGGGAACGTCAGATAACATTTCCGTTTTACTCTACGGTTCTCCGTCAATTACTAGAAGCTGTGAACTTTTTTATAGGAAATTACCAATCCAGTCACACAGCTGTGACGATATTGTATAGGCACACAATCTGATAAGAAATCTCTTGTGAGGAATGCTGTCAATATCCTTATCGAAATCTAGAAATACTGAATTACAATTTTGTTTATTATCTTGATTCCAGCCTAAACATCTAGGGTGAAGACTTCAGTGTGCTGCAGAATGTGAGGCTCCTCCTCTTGCACCCAGTGTCGGGATAGACAGATTCATCCAACAGTTGTAATATTTCAGATTATTCCAATGAATCGCTCTTCTGTTACAATAACTTTTAGATTTGATTATAAACATTATTTTCATGTTGCTGTCGATTTTTTCTTGTGCTTTTAGTTCTGGCGCTAGTTCTGGTGCGTCCAAATTTGTAATAATCATATCCAGATTTACTACGTAATTTATTGTTGGATCTGCAATACAGGTATATCATTAAGTCTGACCCAAACAGATCTGCCATTGAAGTGCAAAATAAGTTATAATTACATTTAAGAAATGTTGTAACATCTGTGTTTTTTTTTAGAATACATTACGTGATCACAGCTACCCGGACATTCCCAAAAACATACGCTTTTCATATTAGGTGTCTTGTGCTGCCACCTATTGCCAGGTATTCCATATCAGCGATCTCGTGAGAGAGGGGCGCTCCGCGGAACTCAGAGACTTCGAACGTCGTCAGGTGACTGGGTATCACTTGTGTCATACGTCTGTACGCGAGATTTCCACACTCCTAAACATCCCTAGGTCCACTGTTCCCGATGTGATAGTGAAGTGAAAACGTGAAGGGACACATACAGCACAAAGGCTTACAGGCCGACCTCGTCTGTTTACTGACAGAGACCGCCGACAGTTGAAGAGGGTCGTAATGTGTAATAGGCAGACATCTATCCACACAATCACACAGGAGTTCCAAACTGCATCAGGATCCATTGCAAGTACTATGACAGTTAGGTGGGAGGTGAGACAACTTGGATTTCATGGTCGAGCGGCAGCTCGTAAGCCACACATCACGCCGGTAATTGCCAACGACGCCTCGTTTGATATAAGAAACGTAAAAATTCGACGATTTGACATTGGAAAAACGTTGTGTGGAGTGACGAATCACGGTACACAATGTGGCGATCCTGTGGCAGGGTGTGGGTATGACGAATGCCCGGTGAAGGTCATCTGCCAGCGTGTGTAGTGCCAAAATTCTGGGGCGGTGGTGTTATGGTGTGGTCGTGTTTTTCATGGAGGGGGCTTGCACCCCTTGTTGTTTTGCGTGGCACTATCACATCACTGGCCTATATTAATGTCTTAAGCTTCTTCTTGCTTCCCTCTGTTGAAGAGCAATTCGGGGATGGCGATTGCATCTTTCAATACGATCGAACACCTGTTCATAATGCACGGCCTGTGACGGGGTGGTTACACGACAATAACATCGCTGTAATGGACTGGCCTGCACGGAGTCCTGATCTGAATCCTATGGAACACCTTTGGCATGTTTCAGAACGCCGGCTTCGTGCCTAGTCTCACCTACCGACCTCGATACCTCTCCTCAGTGCAGCACTCCGTGAAGAATGGGATGCCATTTTCCAAGAAACCTTCGCTCCTGATTGAACGTTTGCCTTCGAGAGTCGAAGCACCATACTGAATTGCAGCATTGTCAGTGGAGGGCGCCACGAACTTGTAAGTCATTTTCAGCAAGGAAAATTTGTGGTAATGTCTTATGGGACCAAACTGCTGAGGTCATCGGTCCCTACGCTTACGCACTAATTAATCTACCTTAAACTAACTTATGCTAAGGCAAACACACACACCCACACACCCATGCCCGAGGGAGGACTCGAACCTCCGACGGGGGGAGCCGCGTGGACCGTGACAAGGCGCCCGAGACCGCACGGCTACCCTGCGCGGCTTTCAGCCAGGTGTCCGGATACTTTTGATCACATCGTGTATGTGTTCAAGGCATCAGGCAGATCTGAACTATTTTCTAGTAACATGAAAATTATTATCATTCTTGCGAACACCAGGGTTAGGTGTGAAACCGAGTTTATGCGTAGCCAGACCTGCCTTTCCTGCAACTGTCTCTTTGTTTGGCGGCCGGAGTGGCCGTACGGTTCTAGGCGCCGCAGTCTGGAACCGCGAGACCGCTGCGGTCGCAGGTTCGAATCCTGCCTCGGGCATGTATGTGTGTGGTGCCCTTAGGTTAGTTAAGTTTAAGTAGTTCTAAGTTCTAGGGGACTGATGACCTCAGAACTTAAGTCCCATAGTGCTCAGAGCCATTTGAACCATTTTTGTCTCTTTGTTTACTTCACAGTTATTTCTATTACTTCAGTGATCAGTAATCAGTCTTCTGCAAAAATAAACAAATGTTAATCGTCGTAAAAGAAATGACGAAATCTGTTGCTGATGATGGTCACGTAGCTTGTATGTGGAAGAAGTGCTGCAGTAGGTCTGTTTGTTGTGGTATTTGCTGATGATGCCAAAGAGTGCGCGGGAAAAATGGTTGTACTATCCACTATAGTCATTATCGCTGTTCCTACAACCTTTATAAATTAGCGCATTTAACAGGAATCAGCAATAGAAAATGGATTATTTGAGAAAATGCAGCTATAATATACTTCGCCACTGAAAAAAAGTAATGTGTTTCTTACTACTCTTTTCGTTTCCAAGGTTACTACATACGAGGGTCAGTCAAAAAGTAATGCCTCCTATTTTTTTTTCTACGTTTAATTGTCAGGAAATTTAAATGCAATTACATAGGTTGAAAACCACAACATTGAGGATCATTTTGTCATTTTTCAATGTAATCTCCGCCCATCTCTACAGTTTTGGTCCATCTTTGAACAAGGGCATGTATCCCAGCACGGTAAAAATCACAGCTCTGCTTCCTAAGCCATTGACGCACGGATGTTTTGACGGCCTCCTCATCTTCAAAATGAATCCCACGATGAGCTTCTTTAAGTGGCCCGAACAGATGGAAGTCTGATGGTGCCAGGTCAGGGCTGTATGGGGGATGAGGCAAAACTTCCCATCCAATTTTGACAATCTCGTCAGAGGTGTGACGACTGGTGTGTGGTCTTGCATTGTCATGCAAAAGAAGAACATCTGCCATTGATTTTGTTGGGCGAACTCGCTGAAGACGTGCTTTAAGTTTGTTGAGGGTTGTGACGTATTGAACAGAATTTATTGTGCATCCCTGCTCCAAAAAATCAACCAGAATCACACCCTCTGTAGCCCAGAAAACTGTTGCCATAACTTTCCCTGCCGATCGCGCAGTTTTGAATTTTTTCTTCCTCGGCGAGCTTGTGTGACGCCACTCCATTGACTGCCTCTTTGATTCGGGTTCAAAAAAATGCACCCATGTTTCGTCCCCGGTCACAATTTTTTTCAGAAACTCATCTCCCTCCAAACGGAAGCGCTGCAAGTGTTGGGAGGCTATTGTTTTCCTTGCCTCTTTATCCTGATCGGTTAACATTCTTGGAACCCACCGTGCACAAACTTTTGAGTACCCCAATTGTTTAATAATCGTGATCACACTGCCTTTACTAAGAGAAATAATGCGACACACTTCATCTGCAGTCACCCGACGGTCACCACGAATGATGTCATCAACTTGCTGAATGTTGTGTGGAGTCACTGCACTCACCGGCCTGCCGCTCCGCTTTTCGTCAGTCAACGGTGTTTGCCCTTCAGCTTCCTTACAACGACGAACCCATCGTCTAACAGTGCTGACATCCACTGTCACAACACCATACACCTTCTTCAGTCTTTCATGAATGCGTATGGGCGTTTCACCTTCTGCATTCAAGAATTCAATCACACAACGCTGTCTCAAACGAACATCGATGTCGGCCATCTTACAAACTTCTGCTGTGCTGCCATCTGTTCACACAGAAAGTTACTACTGCAGTGGATTGCAGAAGAAGGTTTGAGGAATGGCGCCAAATTCAAATTTTTCACTTAACTTAATTTCTTTAAGTAGAAAAAAAATGGGAGGCATTACTTTTTGACCGACCCTCGTAATTGTCAGAAAATATCTAACCGTCTAACGCAGAGCTTAACAACGCTAAAGAAGAAGTGACTGTATAAAGTAAAACAAAGTCCAAAAATATTTTACAGTTTTGAGTTTTTTCTATGTCCTCATGAATACTAGTAACTAGCGTCCACAAGACTTGTGTCATAACTCAGCTTCATGGGTAAATGACTGGAACAAGGAAAACACTACAGTATTTTTGCGACTAACATTTGAATTGCTTAGCACCCCAGTATTTCTAATCACATGAAGGAAGTGTGTGCTTTACGCCCCACGAACAGTGAACCTTACCACTGGTAGATATTGTTACAGAATTTAAATTGAAGTAGAAAGGTTCAACTTAGATATAGTGGAAGTTAGTGAAGTTCGATGAGAGGAACAGGATTTCAGTTTGGGTGAACACAGGATTACTTAAAATAAAATAGGGCAATGCAGGAGAAGGTGTAATAATGATTAAGAAAATAGGAGTATTGATGCTCTACTCTATGAACAGAATATTGTATGCGTAGAATATTTTAAGAGTATCCACTAACTCAACACCCTCCACAGTAGTTCAAGCTTGTATGCCTACGAATTTCACAGATGATGAAGACGTTCCAAGAAATATGTGATAAGGAAAAACAATTTACTCGCATCGTTAGGAGAGAAGAAATTTTATTGTGATGTGGGACTGGAATTATACAGTAAGAAATGGAAGAGAAGGCAAATTAGTAGAATAACATCGACTGCCGGAAGAAATTATAGGAGAAGGCACCTGGTAGAGTTATGAACAGAGCACAATATGATATTTGCTAACGCTGGTT
This sequence comes from Schistocerca cancellata, assembly GCF_023864275.1. NCBI lineage: Eukaryota > Metazoa > Arthropoda > Insecta > Orthoptera > Acrididae > Schistocerca > Schistocerca cancellata. The sequence continues at coordinate 322,966,784 of NC_064628.1, read as the reverse complement.
TCAGGGTGTTTTCTGGTCTCGACGTTTCAGTATTTTTTGTTGTTGTATATTTTGACTCCTTATCGTCTTAAGAATATGTAATCGACAGCATTTTGTCGGGAAATGAGTCGTTATAGCTGAAAATCACGTTTCAATGGTAGCGCGCAGAAGCCTACTCTAGCTGCTACCGGCGCTTGGGTCGTTTTTAATTCCGATGGATATCCCATTCTCTGTAAAGCTATCGTAACATTAGCGAAGAAAATATCGATACAGGCGTTGTACTAGACCACTAGGCGTCTGAAGTATAAGATTTCGACAAAAGTGAAATGGAAAAAGTGGTTATGCTGATACCTAATCGCAGGAGTTCAATGAATCACAGTCTGCAACAAGATTACTGTTCTGAAAGTTGGTGTAAATGGAAGCAATGTGAGGTGAAGGGGATACGGGATACTTTTGATCATAAGCCAACACTGAAGATTGAAGTTATTGAAGTATTTCTGATGTGTACAGACATCTGACGGACGACAATTTGAAGGACAGATGCTTTGGAACCTATACTCAGAATAACAATGAAGCCCTGAATTCTTTAACTTGGACTTTTGCTCCATAAAAAATCATGTTTTCTAATGTAAAAGTCATCCAAATTGTTAACAATTGGGCATGCTTCACTTTTAACGACAGATTTAAGGGTGCCCCGCATAACATTAAAGTAATGAGAGTCGTTATGGGCACCTTATGTTGCTCATTCACCACGAAAAGGGACGAGAAGCGCCTCATTCCAGAGCAGCGTCGAGGTGGAACTGCAACTAGAGAGACTCGCACTCTGTAAACTGAGATCTTCGAAGAAAAGACAGGCTTACTGTACGGTCCAGGAATAGCACATTAGTGTTTATATATATTATGTACACAAAAATTGAACTCAAAACTTTGAACGCTTATTTCTCGGCACAACGTTTTTTAAACTGATTCGCATGACTGCAAAAAAACAAAACAATAACAACTCTGTAAAATTTGATGCCGTTTTAGATTTCATAAAACAGACACTTGTAATTTTGGTGTGAACCTCAAAAACAATACATGTTTCACAATGTTTGTTATTTATTTGTATCTAAAGACAACCAAATAGGTCGATTTTCAGTACCTACTTTTTCAAGTGGCCCGATTTTGAAACATACTTCCTGAAATTTTATTTTCACTGTTTACGCTTCTTGCAGAAATGGCAAACAGCCAGTCAGTTGCAAAGTGACCCTTTTATCATTGTTTCAACGCTTATGAAAACGTATTCTTCAGAAGGAAATATTGACAACTGAATTACATGTTCTGAGGTACGTTAAAATATAGCCGAAATTTGTATTTGACAGACGCCTTTTGGCTATATTTTAACGTACCTCTGCCACAATATGTAACCCAGTTCTCAGTATTTCCTTTTGAAGACGAGGTTTTCATAGAAGTTGAGACTATGGTAAAGGGGTTTTAATAAACCTTCCATTTGTCAGCAGACTGACCGTTTACTTTTTGTTCAAGAAGATTTCATTCCACGGTTGCTGCTCCAGCCATGTACAAAATTTTAATATACATATATTTAATTTTGTCAAACCTCACTGCAGATTAAACCATAAAAACATCTGACGGAAAGATATTAGAGACAGAACGTGGATCAGTTAACAGGACCAGAAGGTTTCCGATCCAGGCGCTCAGTCCAGAACCGCCCGACCGCTACGGTCGCAGGTTCAAATCCTGCCTCTGGCATGGATGTGTGTGATGTCCTTAGGTTAGTTAGGTTTAAGTAGTTCTAAGTTCTAGGGGACTGATGACCACAGATGTTAAGTCCCATAGTGCTCAGAGCCATTTGAACCATTTTTGAAGGTTTCCGAGAATTTCAAATGGCGCGCTTTAAACAACAATTGACTGAAACAGGGGATAAGAATACAAGAGAACGTGACGGGGTAACTCTCAGAGACGAAATAGTGAAGGCAGCAGAGCTACAAACAAGCGAATGGACAAGTCAGAATAGAACTCATTCGACAATGCACGAGATATTGAATTTAACTAACGAAAGGAGACAATATAAAAATGCAGAAAATAAAGCAGCTGACAAGAAATATAGACGACTAAAAATGATAAAAAACTTTCTATAGCCAAGATCGCATGAATACTTCTTTATTACTAGCAACAGGTTTCGACAGACTTTACTGTCATCTTCTGGTCAGAAAATGCCAGGAACGTCCGTCGATACCGGTTGTCAAAAATAAAAAAGTAATTATTTGATCTTGGCTATAGACTCTTCGAGAGATTACACGCCCTCTTTTGCATGCCGCCTCTCATTTTCATCAATTTTATTAGTGTTCTGTGTCATTGCACGGTTGTAACAGACCGAATAAGGTTATTGTAATGAGAGTATTTGTACTGAGAGCTCAAAAAAATACTTTTCACTCGATTCCTAAACATGTCGTTTTACTTCACTTGGTGGGTTGTGCGAGGCGAGCATCGGAGGACGCGACACACGGCATTTCCGGTTGGGGGCTGCACTTCCCTGAATTCTGAGGGGTTCACACAATAGGCTTAAGCGCCTGGCGGAACGACTGACGTCGGTCAAATTCCGCCTATCGTATGCAGGGCGAAACGACCTGCGAGACGTCTGAGTGTCGCCGCAGTTTATGTGTTTACCATTCCAGCGGGTCCGGAACGAAGATTCCTGGCAGCGACTGACTACATTGTCCTCTTGATTCTGAGAATACTTGTGGACTGTGCCCTGCTGAGTGCGACTGTCTGGCACCGGATGGCCGGTGGTCTAGGCGGGTTGTTTTCATAGCCGGTCAAACGGCAAGTTCAGTGCCCTCAACTGAATAGCAGAGGCATGATTTGTCAACTTAAACTGAGGCTAGTTGACGTCATAAAGCCCTGCTCGAAATTGGAGGGAACGGTCGCTATTGGCGCGAGTGATGTTCTGAGACAGTGGGGGGGGGGGGGGGGGGGGGGGAATTTAGGAATCAGAACTGAATGCTGATTCGCGGTTTTTCGAGGAGAGTAGGGAGTAGAGCAATGTTGCCTTGCGCGGGCAGTGGGATTTGGGATCTGATCTTCCTTGGAGTCGGATGGTCTTGCGACTTGGCCGCTCGTTTTCGGAAGAACTTAGAATTCTCGGACAGCCTTCGCGGCCAGGGGTTGACACAGAGTTGCTGCACGGCAGAAGTCGGCGCCTACATCAACAGGACGCTGCCTACCAACGACGTGCTGCAGATTTCAGTACTGGTACAGTATTTTGCGGCTCCGGCTTTGTAGGACCTTATCAATTTTATACTGAATCCCTCAGTAGCACACGCGCTCGCTTTGCTACAAGTCCACCTTGCTTGTTTCTCCATGTGATCCCATTTGAGCTCTCACTACTAATTGCGATACTGCTATACAGTCGAGAGATTAATATTTGATTCATTAGGACCTCCAGTCATTATCGTAAATCTATTGCATCACAAAGAGTCGGAGCCCCTTTTTCTCGAGTCAACTCTTATTCTCATAATATTTCAGTATACCCTATCCTTTAACTTACTGTGTATGTCGTTAATCATGTGCATTTATGTCCTGATGTATAATAAATCTCATTGTAATATTTAATCCGCATATCATTTGGTAGAATCACATTTCCTGTTGTTTATTATGATGAAGTTCTCTTTTTTTGAGTAGATTACAATTTTATTAAATTATTGTAAGTGTGCACTCCTTATTTTACCAACTATCAGGGTCCACCATCATTTCCTTTCGTTACCGTTGTGCTCATATTAATTAGCTGCTAGATAAGGAGTGCATGTCTCGTTCTCATGCAAAATTCGTCTGAATTAAAGAGGTACTAACTCTTCTCCACCCCGACACCTCGCAACTTTTTTACCAAATGGCGTAAAATGGCGTATCAAGAATGGCTACACGATAAATGAAAAGCTAAGGTATCATGTATGACCATGGTAAAGATTGATGCAGCAAGTAGGAAGATTAAGAACACTTATGTGGCAAAGAGAGAAATACCTGTATGAATACTAAAACTCAAATGTCAAGACACTACTAAGCGGAGACGGGAAGACTGAAAGATGGAAGAAATGTCCAAGGTGGTCAAATACAGTCTGAAAAGGTTGTAAGGTTGTTTCAAGGCAGGTTGTGCTGAGAACAAACTGCTCAGAAAAAGACTCGATAACTTGGGCCGTTTCTGGGTTAATTAGTATTGAAATTACCCAAGCAGGCCGTTGCGCCCGCGGATTCAAGCGGCCCGCCGGACGCGACTAGTATAAGTTTCTGTCACAGCGTAGATAACAGCGCCTTTGGCTTCGCTTCGATCCTTACTACCACCCCATGTCCAATTTTTGTATTGGTATCTTGTTCTGTTTTAGGAAACCAAACGAAGGACGCGTCTTCACAGCATAACCTACAATGTAACACTCTCAAAAACTTTTCAGACTGATTCACACCACACAGTATAGTTCAAAGGAAATGTATTTAGAGTTATTATTTTCATCTTAGTCTGATAAGTCATGGTTACAACAGCCTGAAAGAACTGGTAGCAGTCGACGTAGGGGACGATCACTTTGGGTTCTCGAGAAATGTAGGAGTACAGAAGCCATTTCTGACCCTATAACCTACAATAGAAGATAGTCTTGACAGTGGTATAACTACATTTACAACATTTGCACAGAGCGTTTGACAGTATTGACTGGAATACACTCTTCGGGAATTCTGAAGGTATCAGGAGTAAAAATACAGGGAGCGAAAGGTCATCTACAGCTTGTACAGACTGCAGTTATAAGAATCGAAGGACATGCAAAGGAGGCAATATTGGAGGAGCGAGTGAGACTGGGTTCTAACCTACCTATAATGTTATTCAATCTGTACATTGTACCAGCAGTAAGGGAAATCAAGGAGAAATTTGGAAAGGGAATCAGTTGCGGAAGAAGAAATAACCTTGATACGATATTGCAGTGCCTGTGTTGTTAAGTCTGTATTGTTAATAAGAAAGGTGCAGTGTTCCTTCATACATGCATTATGACTGAACTGTGTTATCGTAGCCGTCCGGAGTGGCCGAGAGGTTCTAGGCTCTACAGTCTGGAACCGCGCGACGGCTACGGTCGCAGGTTCGAATACTGCCTCGGACATCGATGTTTGTGATGTCCGTAGGTTAGTTAGGTTTAAGTAGTTCTAAGTTCTAGGGGACTGATGACCTCAGAAGTTGAGTCCCAAAGTGCTCAGAGCCATTTGAACCATTTTGTAATATCGTATGTATCCGCCGATACCAGGCACCTATTTCAATTTACATGTCCTCCCCTGTAAGAGAATGTGTCTAAGAGTAGTGACGTATGAACGAAGACATAGGGAAATTTGGGTCTAGCCGAACGTTGTGCACGGATAGCTACAACAATTTGGCTCGAGTAGCCGTGCAGTGCGGACGTACTGTTTACGTCCTTGCCTCGGAGTGCGCGCTCAGTGTTTGTCTACTTACTTCGCCCATTTTGTGCGTCCTAGTCTTTTCAGCGACTCAAATGGCCAACTGTTGCAGAATATCGACGCTGAAATTCAGTTTCAGTGAATTTACTCGACCAAAATCTCTGGAATTAGAACTTTTCTTCCGAGAGGAATTAAAGATCTGTAGTGACAAACTAGTTGGTATGCACCTTTCCATATTCAGCAATATGGTGTACGTCAAGCTCTAGGCTCCTTGAGGGACTTAAGACAGGCTCAAATTCTGACATTTGGATGGGAGTGTGGGTGTGTTGAACACTGACCATGCTGGCCCGGGATTGTGGATGTTCAGGATTTCGAACTCCCTTTCGAGTTTCCTACACATGAGATGGTGTCTGTGCTTCGCCCTCAGGGGATATTGGATGGATATGTTGTGGACAAATAGGCTCAGTTAAGCATATATGCTGCCCTTAATGGTGTCTGTCAGATACGCTTGATTTTAAATAGACACGACCTGCCCTATTTATACATTGGAGGATGCAGAGCCGAGATCACACGACGGACAGCCAAAGGTGTGCTAAGAATGCACGAAAGGAAGCCACATCCGGTTTGTATGTCTACAGAGGAGATGCGATCCCTTCTCTGTTGCCGATGTCGATTTCGGCACGTTGACGACTCTGACACACCCTAGCAACGCTTCTCAGTTGACTGAGATACTACAGAGGAAGGAAGTTACTCCCTCAACAATTATAGCCCCGACTCCTGCTGTGATGTGTATGTCGACAGATGATGAAAGATGTGGGGGTGGGGGGCGGGGAGGGGGGAGGCGGTGGAAGTCGGAAGACAGTGCAATTGTTGTGATGTAGAAATGGAGCAATTTAGCTGATGTCGAAAAGGGCATCATCAAAAAGGGGCATCATCACTGGCTTCCAGGCCATGGGTGGAAGCACTTTTAGCACGGAAGTTTGTAAGCTGTTCGCATGCCGCCGTGGTCAAAGTATATCGTGTAAGGGAAATGGCGCTATCCAAAACCGGCGCCGATGCTATTGCGGTGCACCACGGGCCATAGATGCATGGGGTGAATGGCGGCTGAGGAGAAGTGTACGGAGAATAGACGTGCGACTATTGTCACCTGACCGCAGGGCCCGAGCAGGCACACGGGGGGAGTGATTTACTAGTTATTGGGAGCTCCAATCTTAGGCTTGTTATGGAGCCTCTCAGGCATATAGCGTTCATGGCTGGATGGAAAGCCAAAGTGCACTCAGTATGTCTGCCAGGGGGCCCCTTCCGAGATGTGGAGGCTGCCTTGCCTGTGGCTATTGAGAATGCATGGTGCAGTCGTCTGCATTTTGTTTGTGGCTCACGTCGGCACGAACGGCACCTATGTCAGTCTCCAGGCTTTCGTGGCCGTTGTCACTGAAGTTAAAATCTTCTGGGTTACTAGGCCGTGTCATATTTGTTCTAAAATGTTCGACGTTTTGACCCATCTGCTGGGATCTTCCTCAGGATCTTTGGGTGTTCACTACTGCTAGAACACTCGGCACCTGTCGCATTGGTTCTGTGGCGATCGTACAGGCGGCTGGCGGAGGTGGTGAAGACTGCTGGTCTCCCGCGTGGGGTGTAAGCAAAGATCGCAATTTGCAGCTTCGTTCCCAGAGTTGCTAGGGATTCTTTGGTTTGGAATGGAGTGGAGGGTCTCAGCCAAAGGTCCCGTCGACTCTGTGATGGTCTTGCCTGATTTGTAGACCTGCGAAATCGCGTGGAAATTTGTAGGACTCTCCTTAGTAGTTCAGGGGCGCACTACACAAAGGAAGCAGCTACTCGGGTAGCAGAGTACTTGCGGAGTGCACATGACGGTTTCTGTGGCTAAGCAGCACTTTGAGATGCTCTGGTGAACACTCGCAAGTGTATATGCGGCAAGGGAAGTCAAATGCCGTTGATAATAAAGACACTTCGACTGTCACAATCTTATCAGAAAATTATTATCGAAGTATTCGTAATAAAGTTTCTGAATTTACCGCTCGCGAGGAAAATTCTCGCACTGAAATTACTGTTGGGAGCGAGAACTGGTTGAAATCCGAAGTGGAAAGCTGTGAGATATTTAGCGAGTCGCGGAAGGAATATCGGAAAGACAGATTAAAGGCCATGGGAGGGAGAGTGTTCATTGTAGTTGACAAAAATATTGTCTCTATTGAGGTCGAAGTTGAGAGTGACAGTGAAGTCATCTGGTCGCGTATAACAGGTGTAGATGAAACCAAGTTAACTGCTGGATGTTTTTACCGGTCATCCGATTCTGCAGTGACAGTTATAGAGTCATTCAAAGAAAGTCTACGGTCAGTAGTGCGTAAATACCCAGATGATGCCATACTAATTGGAGGCAACTTTACCCTGCAGAGCATAGACTGGAATGTCCATAGGTTCACTGCGGGGGATGCAGATGGACAGTCATGCGAAATACTTTTGAACAAGTTTTCTGAAAATTGCCATGAACAACTTAGCTCGGCAGCCCACACGCAGTGGAAGTATCTTAGACCTTACAGCTACAAATATGTCGGACCTTCAATGTCAGTATAGAAACTGAGATTAGTAATCACGATGTTATTATAGCAACTATGATTACGAAAGTTAATAAATCAGTCAAGAATGCTAGGAGAGTGTTTCTGCTAGACAGAGTAGATAATCAGTTATTAACATCTTACTTAGACAGTGAATTGGCGTGACTTAGCTCCAATAAGATAAATATGGAGGAATTATTGACGAAGTTAAACCAAATTGTAAATCGTGGTGTGGAGAGTTGTGTGCCTAGTAAGTGGATAAAGGATGGAAAAGACGTACCATGGCTGCAAGGCTGTTGCACTTTAGGTTCAAAAGGAGATGCAGAAAAGACGAGAAGCGAAGGTTAGAGGAGATTCGTGCGTCGGTGAAAAGACGTATGCGAGAAGCATCCAACAACTACTACCGTCACACGTTAGCAAAAGATCTGGCAGAGAAACCTAGAAAATTCTGGTCGTATGGAAAATCGCTAAGCGGTTCTAAGGTTTCCATTCACTCTCATGTTGACCAGTCTGGTGTGGCAGCTGAAGATGTAGCAAAACGAAATAAGTTTTTAAATTTCACGTTCAAGAAATCTTTCACACAGGAGAATCGTACAAGCATACCGTCATTTGACCATTGGACAGACTCACGTATGAACGACATATTAATACACGTACTTGGCGTAGAGAAACAGCTGAGTGTTGTGTGATGTCCTTGGGTTAGTTAGATTTAAGTAGTTCTAAGTTCTAGGGGACTGATGACCATAGATGTTAAGTCCCATAATGCTCAGAGCCATTTGAACCATTTAGAGAAACAACTGAAATGTTTGAAAGCAAACAAATCACTAGGTTCGGATGGAATCCCAGTTGATTTTACAAAGAGTACTGTACGGCATTGCATTTACAGTAAATTTCTTGCCGAGCACGTAGTCCCAAGCGACTGGAAAAGAGCACAGGTGACCCCAGCATATAAGAAAGGTAAAAGAACGGACTCGCAAAATTACAGACCAATGTCTTTGCTGCAGAATCCTTGAACATATTCTCAGTTCGAATACAATAAACTTTCTTGGGACTAAGAAGCTTATGTCCAGAAATCAGCATGGATTTAGAAAACATTGCTCGCGTGAAACTCAACTTGGCCTTTTCTCACAAGATATACGGAGAATTATGGATGACGGGCAAGAGACAGATTCCATATGCCTAGATTACCGGAAAGCATTTGACAGAGCGCCTCACTGCAGGTTGTTAAAGAAGGTACGAGCATATGGAGTAAGTTTACAAACATGTGTGTGGCTTGAAGATTTCTTAAATAATAGAACCCAGTACGTTTTCCTCGACGATAAGTGTTCATGAAAAACAAGGGTATCGTCAGGAGATCCGCAGAGGATTGCGATAGGAGAGCTGTTGTTGTCTATATACATAAATGATTTGGCAAACAGGGTGGGCAGCAATCTGTGGTTGTTTGCTGATGATACCGTGGTGTACTGCAAGTTGACTGACTGAAGGAAGATACAGGACGACTTACACGAAATTTCAGTTGGTGTGATGGATGGCAGCTGTGAAAAAATGTAACTTAATGGGGATGAGTACGAAGATCAAACTTGTAATATTCGGATACAGTATGACTAGTGTCCTGCTTGGCACAAGCAAATCTTTTATATATCTGGTCGTAACGTTGCAAAGCGGTATCAGGTGGAACGAGCATATGAGAACTGTGGTAGGGAAGACGATGGTCGACTTCGGTTTATTGGGAGAATTTTAGAGAAGAGTGCTTCATCTCTAAGGAGACCGCATGTAGGATGCTGGTGCGACATATTCTTAAGCATTGCTCGAGTCTTTATGGTCCGTATCAGGTCGGATTGTAGGAAGAAATTTAAAGATATTTAGAGGCGGGATGCTAGATTTGTTACTGGTAGGTTCTAACAACATGTAAGTGTTACGGAGATGCTTCGGGTACTGAAAAGGGAATTCCTGGAGTGAAAGCAACGTTATTTTCTGGAAACTCTACTGAGAAACTTTAGAGAACCGGCATTTGAAGCTGACTGCCGAACGACTCTATTGCCGCCAACATACACTCCTGGAAATTGAAATAAGAACACCGTGAATTCATTGTCCCAGGAAGGGGAAACTTTATTGACACATTCCTGGGGTCAGATACATCACATGATCACACTGACAGAACCACAGGCACATAGACACAGGCAACAGAGCATGCACAATGACGGCACTAGTACAGTGTATATCCACCTTTCGCAGCAATGCAGGCTGCTATTCTCCCATGGAGACGATCGTAGAGATGCTGGATGTAGTCCTGTGGAACGGCTTGCCATGCCATTTCCACCTGGCGCCTCAGTTGGACCAGCGTTCGTGCTGGACGTGCAGACCGCATGAGACGACGCTTCATCCAGTCCCAAAAATGCTCAATGGGGGACAGATCCGGAGATCTTGCTGGCCAGGGTAGTTGACTTACACCTTCTAGAGCACGTTGGGTGGCACGGGATACATGCGGACGTGCATTGTCCTGTTGGAACAGCAAGTTCCCTTGCCGGTCTAGGAATGGTAGAACGATGGGTTCGATGACGGTTTGGATGTAACGTGCACTATTCAGTGTCCCCTCGACGATCACCAGTGGTGTACGGCCAGTGTAGGAGATCGCTCCCCACACCATGATGCCGGGTGTTGGCCCTGTGTGCCTCGGTCGTATGCAGTCCTGATTGTGGCGCTCACCTGCACGGCGCCAAACACGCATACGACCATGATTGGCACCAAGGCAGAAGCGACTCTCATCGTTGAACACGACACGTCTCCATTCGTCCCTCCATTCACGCCTGTCGCGACACCACTGGAGGGGGGGCTGCACGATGTTGGGGCGTGAGCGGAAGACGGCCTAACGGTGTGCGGGACCGTAGCCCAGCTTCATGGAGACGGTTGCGAATGGTCCTCGCCGATACCCCAGGAGCAACAGTGTCCCTAATTTGCTGGGAAGTGGCGGTGCGGTCCCCTACGGCACTGCGTAGGATCCTACGGTCTTGGCGTGCATCCGTGCGTCGCTGCGGTCCGGTCCCAGGTCGACGGGCACGTGCACCTTCCGCCGACCACTGGCGACAACATCGATGTACTGTGGAGACCTCACGCCCCACGTGTTGAGCAATTCGGCGGTACGTCCACCCGGCCTCCCGCATGCCCACTATACGCCCTCGCTCAAAGTCCGTCAACTGCACATACGGGTCACGTCCACGCTGTCGCGGCATGCTACCAGTGTTACAGACTGCGATGGAGCTCCGTATGCCACGGCAAACTGGCTGACACTGACGGCGGCGGTGCACAAATGCTGCGCAGCTAGCGCCATTCGACGGCCAACACCGCGGTTCCTGATGTGTCCGCTGTGCCGTGCGTGTGATCATTGCTTGTACAGCCCTCTCGCAGTGTCCGGAGCAAGTATGGTGGGTCTGACACACCGGTGTCAATGTGTTCTTTTTTCCATTTCCAGGAGTGTACATTGCACGTAAGTGTCACAAAGACAAGATTCGAAAAATTAGGACTTATAAGGAGGCATATAGTTAGTCGTTTTTCGCTCGCTCTATTTGCGAGTAAAACAGGTAGGGAAATGATAAGTAGTGGCACTGGGTTTCTTGCGGAGTATCTATGTAGATTTAGATATGAACCACGCGGTCTACTAAGAACATCTCCTCAAAACCCATTCAGCGAACGTTACCGTATGTGAACATCCGCAGCAGGCGCTTGGTTCATCTACCCATGCTGACTGGCGTTCATCGGCAACGAAGGCAGGAATTTTCACACCAGAACCGCAACTTGACGGCCAGTGAATAGCGACAGGTGGCTTTTTCACATGAATCACGTTTTGTAATTCATTTGGCAGATACGTACTGCGTCAAACTTGTGAAAAGAAATAAGGAGGAAGCATTCAGTTTGTTTTTCCTCGGCTCAATGGCGTCTACCAGCAGGACAATGCAACGTGTCACACATCTGTCAGTGCATGTGTGTGGTTCGAAGAACATCAGGATGAGTTCGAAGTATTTTCCTGGCCACCAAATTCCCCAGATTTAAAATCAGTCGAGAACCTGTGGCACCAGCTCGAAGGGGTATTCGCGTCATTGATACTCAGCCGAGAAACCTTGCGCAGGAGGGCACGGCACTGCAGTCGGAATGTCGCCACAGCCCTGTCTGTACTTTCCAGAACCTCAATGACTCTCTTCCTGCACGACTTCGAGCAGTCCGCGCTGCAAAAGGCGGCTACTCATGCTTCTGACTGGTGGTCACTTTAATGTGGTTCAAATGGCTCTGAGCATTATGCGACTTAATTTCTGAGGTCATCAGTCGCCTAGAACATAGAATTAATTACACCTAACTAACCTAAGGACATCACACACATCCATGCCCGAGGCAGGATTCGAACCTGAAACCGTAGCAGTCGCTCGGCTCCAGACTGTAGCGCCTAGAACCGCACAGCCACTCCGGCCGGCCACATTAATTTGACTGGACGGCGTAAAATGTCACCAGGAGGCCACCGAACGACTATCCTTACAGATTTCAAGGTCAATCACTACACCATTTTATCAGAATATAAGCGATTTTGTTTATATTAGTATACGTTACGTCTTTTAATCGGTTTATTCAGAGGTTTAAGATCAATGACATTGCCGCTGTCTATCCGCCCACTAATTGTGAGAGCTAAATGAATAAATAAATTATGAATGAAAGCACACACAACGCTGGTGTAATATTCCACAATATTTATTATTTAGCTCACAAACTGGTTTTCGGCTATTACGCCATCATCAAGTACAAAGGTAAGTATGTGCTACAGTGATAAACTCTTCGATCAAAGATTTTAAACTGGAACATCTACAGAATATCTTTGTTTCCAGAGAAGAAGAATATTAGCGTTAGGTTTGGGAATAAGGCAAGAGAAATTATTTCAGTGTAAATGCAATGTAAGATCGCATTTACACTGATTAAATCCCTCTTGTTTTATTCCTAAACCTAACGTTAACATTTTTCATCTCTGTAAATGGAGATATTCTCTAGATGATCTAGTTTAAAATCTTTCATCCAAAAAACTTTCGCTGCACCAAATACTTAAATTATACCTGATAAAGGCAGAACAGCCGAAAACCGTCTTGTGAACTAAATAAGAAATATTGTAGAATATTACGCCAGTGTTGTGTGTGTCTTCGTTCATAATGTACAAAATATTCTACTAAGCACACACGGAACAGTCTATCATTGCGAATAAATAAATAATGAACTACTACTCTGCTTTACGTTAGTCTACTTTTCGCCCCTTTAAAAGGTTGGAAAGTTATGTATTTGATGTAGAATAGCGCACGCATGACTTCCTGTTATACCTACCGAGCTCTCTAAAGCACAACGGAAAAATCAGTGCAATTAACGTCGAATGCTAATGATTTATTGAGAATTATATTCGTGCAGATGATATGAACTGAGTGTCATATTTGTAGGTATCATATTAAAAAAATATAGATTGTATAGAATATAACAACCCATCTTAAAAACAGAAGACGACGGAATCAGCTGTAGCAGCAATAAATAAAATAAAATAAATACAGAACATGTAAACAAAATTCTAAAGGAACAACTAATACTGCAGAATAGGAGTAAAATAAAGGATACGGTTGGAGTTAAGGAAATAATAAATGAATTGTGTATGGCTGTCAAGCTGGCAATGCGTGAAACCTGCAACGACTACCATAGCAGAATCTTATCGAAATATCTCTTACAAAACCAAAAAGAATTCTACTCCTAAGTGGTTCAAGGTTTGGCAACTTCTTCCCTTGTCGAGAAATGTAAAATTATTCACTCCACAAGAAAATTTACTATGCTATTACAGTATCATGATCCCCATCAACAACTTGTAGTGGGACACCCTCTTCTAGCATCACTTTTCTTTAAAGATATAGGCGATACCATATAAGTAATTTCCGAATATTTTATAGGTTGAAATTATCACAGCTGTTTCACTAAAGAAATTTCATTTGGTTTTGTATACGATGTATTATATTTCAGGTCAAATTGCATAAAAAGAAATTAATTTGTTACACTCTGTATGTAGGGTTAAAATTATACTTCTTTTAGAAATATTTGAAATTACGTAATATCTAGCTTCTTTGAAATTCATATTATTAATTTTACAGTCTATCGGGAATTATTAAATTTATTTCTGGGTTATTCATTTGTAGAACAATGTTATATCCATTTAATGATTCTTCTTTCGTCAAGAAAGTTTGTAAACTATTTTTTTGCTTTGTAAACTCTTTGGAATACTGTGAGCTCCACAGAATGTTGGTAGGAGTAGTGGGCATGCCTCTGATGGAAGCGCACGTTTTTTTTTTTAATTTTGTCTACAAGAATGTAATTGGAGGTTTTATGAAAATGGAGATTCTGAAGTCAGTGTGGTCCAGAAGAATGGGATAAAATAAAAAAGGTATTCATAGCAACAGAAAGAATTCCATCAGTTATTGAGTTCAACAAGAACCTACAAAATCAAAATTTCTGCCGCAAGAATGTACCGATAGACGCAATAACTGGAGCCAACAACAAGAAGAGAAAATGAAGATAAGTAAATATTTTTCTTTTGTATATCTTACGCCTCTCGAGGCTTTCAAAGCTTGTGCAGAGACAGAGAAATTTAATGTTGATGTGTGGGAGGGTAAGATTACAAGCTCAATGGTCAGCACAGCTGGCTGGCATGCGAAGCAGCCTGGTTTGATTCGCGGCACTACAAGCTGAGGAACAACTTGATCGAGTAGTAGTGGCTCCCAGGTCATGAAAACTGACAGCTACCGGGAGAGTGGTATGCTGGCCCCACGACTCTCGACACCGCATCATCCAATGACGCCGTTGGCAGAGGAAGACACAGTGGCCATACAATGCCGATGGGCGCGCCTCGTCTGTGGACGGTGTTTACATTTACAGTATTAGTTAGTTATTATGGAACTGAACCCATACGAATAATAATGTTTGGGCATATGAAATGGAATAACCCCATAGGCTCAAATGTAGGTACAGCAGGTGACAGACTTCGATTGATAGCATACTGGAAAAACGTAGTCAGTCTCTACACCCTTACGACCAGTCGTAGAATACTGCTCACTTTTATGAGGCCCACGCCAAACAGATCAGGAGTGTTGAACGTATACAAAGAGGAGCAGTGCGTTTAGTCACCGGTTTGTTTGACCATGAGAGACCGTCACAGAGGTGCTGTAGAACCCCAAATGAGAGACGCCTAAGTTTCGCAACAATCTTAATTTTCAGAACTAGCATTCAGGAGTCTAGGAATACAGGGTGTCCGCTTCTAACGAAGGAACTCGGCATTTTGTGTTGTTGGGTAAATATCGCAATCAACAGAGACACTCTTTAAGATGTAAGCCTCACAATTTTATGGACAGGTCTGAGTTTTACTGTACATGTGCACAAATGTTTACTGTACAGCAGGCAGACGTATTACTGACAGCCAACAACGAAAGGTAAAGTGTGTACAACGGTTAGCAGAGTTAAAGTGTCTAACACATATTCAGCAGCGTGCAAGAAGAGAAAGGAACATGGATTCCCCCACGCGTAAGCCCGTTTATCAGTGCGACAGAACTCTTCAGGAAATGGGAAGTTTGAGTTCAAACCCTGGAAAACGGCCTAAAACGCATGTGAATGGCGTCACCGTGGAACGTGTGAGCGATGCATTCGCCAGAAGCCCACGTAAATCCATTAGACAGGCTCATAAGGAACTAGCCGTCCCTCGTGCAACGGTGCACGACGGGGTGAAGAAACGTCTCCGGCTGCGGGATTACAAACTTCTTGCATCACATTAAGCCTGAGGACCACCACAGAAGATGCGATTTTAATGTTAAAATGTTCCATTGTATAGACGGAAACACAGACCACCTCAACGTAGTGCTGCTCAGTGACGTATCTACCTTCCAAGTTTGTCTCGAAGTTAACCGACATAACAGTCAAATATCGATAAGTGAGACTCCATGAAAAGTGATTGTGTACGTAACGGACACGCCAAAAGGTAATGTGTGGTTGCTATTACACAAACACGATGTGACTGGTTGTTGGTAACGTATGGTTGGCATTATACAAACATGGTGTGACTGGTCGATGTTTTTAATGGAATCTGCAGTGACAGGGCACAACTACCTAGGCACGTTGGCGAACTAAGCAGTTCCACAGATGCCTCCCGATGTCATTTTCCAGTGCACCACTCCACTATCGTGGGGATGGTACCACATTTCTCCAGGAGACGTTTCCTAAGCGTTGGAACGGAAAGGGTGAGGATCCATTACCTGGCCACCTCGGTCTCCCGATCTTGACTCCGCTGCATTTCAGTTCCTGGGGGTTTGTCAAGGACTTAAATTACGGAGGAAAGTTTCGAGATTTGGTAGACTTGAGACAAAAACTACGCCGCAGTAGTGGTTCAATGGCTCTGAGCACTATGCGACTTAACTTCTGAGGTCATCAGTCGCCTAGAACTTAGAGCTAATTAAACCTAACTAACCTAAGGACATCACACACACCCATGCCCGAAGCAGGATTCGAACCTGGGACCGTAGCTGTCCCGCGGTTCCGGACTGAGCGCCTAGAACCGCTAGACCACCGCGGCCGGCGCAGTAGTGGCCATAGCGCCTTTCATGTCTATGAACACCTGGCTAGAAGTAGAGTACCAATTCGATATCTGTCAAGCGACAAATGGTGCCCACATTGAACTGTACCAACATGTGTAAAAATGTTTGAGCTCCTGTGTACGATGTTGGACAAATAAAGTAATATACATCAATAATTAGTGAAATATAAACAAATACTTTTGTATACCTCTAGTTCAAACACTCTATGCACTATTTATGTATTTGTTTATTTATTTACTCCTTTGTAGACTGTTTAAACACAGGCAGTATTCATTCTTACAGAAATTGAGCAATGTACATTTATACTTAATTTTACCCTACATAATTCTACTTCCCACCACCATAACTATATTTACTATCAATAATAATATTAATAATAATAACTGAAAAGAACTATTTCTACCGTGAACAAAACCTATACCTACTACCAAATTTATGTCTACTGCTGTTATAATAATATCACTTTTTGTACAAGGGTAACCCCAAAAGTAAGTTCTCCAATTTTTTTATAGGTACAGAACTCTGTTTGTGTGGCAGTTGGTCACACTGTTATGAAGAGTGCTTCACGCGCATTGTGTGAACATGTGCACGCCGCGCTGAGGCGCTCAGTCTTGGTTTGGCAGCCGTTGAGAATGGAGCTCCCGTTGGATGTTACCTCCAAGAGCGAATTGCGCACAGTTATTCGGTTTTTGAATGCAAAGGTCACTGCGCCGATTGAAATCCACCGCCAATTAACAGAAGTGTATGGTGAGTCGTGCATGGATGTCAAAAATGTTCGTAAGTGGTGTAGAGAGTTTGCAGCAGGGTCGGGAGACCGTCAATTTCTGAGGAGACAGTGTTGAAGGTTGAGCAAAGCATGCGTGAAGATCGGCGGATCACCCTGGATGGTTCCTGAGGTTTCCCGAATCACCGCTCACAGAAATTTAACGGAAACATTGAACTACCGGAAGGTGTGCGCAAGATAGGTGCCACGCATGCTGACTGTGGACCACATGTGGCAATGGGTTGATGCTTCCCGCGCATTTCTTCACCGCCTTGCAGCCGAACAGGACTACTTTCTGGATTCAACTGTCACGGGCGACGAAACCTGGGCATACCACTTTACACCTGAGACCAAGCAACAATCACGCCAGGGGCGGCATCCTTCTTCGCCAAGGCCTCGGAAATTCAAATACAGTCTGCCGGTAAAGTCAGGGCAACCGTTTTTTGGGGTCGGAAATGGATATTGTTGGTCGGCTTTATGCCCACTGGGACCAGAATTAAAGCTGACAGGTACTGTGAAACTCTGAAAAAACTCAAACGAGAAATTCAGAACCGGAGAAGAGGAATGTTGAGCAAGGGCGTACACATTCTCCGTGACAACGCTCGCCCACACATCGGTCGGCAAACCGTTGCTCTCCTGCAACAGTTTCAGTGGAACACAATCACCCACCCACCCTATAGTCCTCCTAACTTGGCGGCCAGTGACTATCACCTGTCCCCTAGGTTAAAAGACCATTTGGCCGGAAAGCGATTCAGCTCCGACGACGAGGTGAAAGAAGAGGTTCACTGAACAGCATGGCGGCGAGCTGGTATGACATGGGCATACAAAAACTGCCACAGCGTCCACAAAAATGCACCGACAGAAATGGCGATTATGTCAAAAAATAGCTCAATTTTCAAGCTGTAAACTGATGTAAACCGTTGTAGAAATAAACAAGTCAATGTAGTTATAAAAAATAGAACTTACCTTTGGGATTACCCTTGTATGTCACATTCCACAATGCATTCCGATCCGTAGGCATGCCCGGACAGTTCCTTGGACGCTCGGAGGGTGTTGTGGTTGTATCTGCCCTTCTGTTGTTTGGCTCCGTGCTTTCAGGGAAGGAATCCCCTGTTGCAACGGAACATCGTTGCTGCCGCCGACGAGCGTAGGCACACGCCAGTCCGCGTCACCCGGGTTCTGGTTCCTTGGGTGCCGAGCCACGAGCCACGGCTGCATTCCTCTCTGGTGTTCTTACGATGGCCGTGCATCCGGTGCTGGCAGTTCTTCTGCCGCAACTCTTGACCTCAGCTCCCTTCACTGCGTTGCTTCTCTATCTTCTGTCGCAACCTCTCATGTGCGGTAGACGGGGGTAGCCTAATAAGATAAAACGTTGCCCAAGCCTTCCTTGAAATAGCTTCAGCAATGTTGTCCAAGAGCGGCCGTTCTGTTTTGCAACGCAGTATCTGCCTGAAATCCAGTCTTTCGTTCCGATTCTGTATCAGCTTCATCAGCATACAGTGGACGTCACCAAATAGTGTGTTTTGGCGACCTTCTCCCCACAGGCACACTCAGAGGTCTATCTGCAACCAGTTCGATGCTAGTAGGCGGCGTACGACCCATGATCAGTCAAGAAGTTCAAATGGCTCTAAGCACTATGGGACATAACATCTGAGGTCATCAGTCCCCTAGACTTAGAACTACTTAAACCTAACTAACCTAAGAACGTCACACACATCAATGCCCGAGGCAGGATTCGAACCTGCAACCGTAGCAGCAGCGCGGCTCCAGATTGAAGCGCCTAGAACCGCTCGGCCACAACGGCCGGCAGTCAAGAAGTGTGTCAGGCCTCGTGAGCGATTCAGATGCTTCCTTTCCAGTCTCTGTTTTATATTTAGCAAAATCCATAGGTGCGCCTCGCTGTTTGAACATCATCCCATCATCCCCTTATACCACAGGTGGAGGATCTGATATTGAATTTGTTGCTTGCTTGTGACCCGTATTCCCATTAAATTCAGCACTTCATGATATTGTTCTTTCTTCAGCCAATACATCGCCACATTAATCCGTTTTTAGAGATCGATTGGACGCATTCCAGGCATTACTTGCAATTCGTCAACTGACACAGTGTCAAAAGCTCCCGTCAACCGATGAAGTATTCTACGTTGCACCCTGTTAACTGCCCATGCTGGTGTTGCGAACAAAAGTCTGTGGACCCAAGCACTCGCTCAGTATCCCATGATCGCAGTTAAGATAGCGTTATGAGATATTCTTATTATTTGCATTGTTAGCTTATAATAGTAACTGGAGAGACTAATAATTTTGTTGATCATCATCTTGGCTCTCTTGCTCATTTCCTCATTACGTGCACGATAATTTTGTAATTCTTCCAAGAAGACGCCTAAGTATCTGGTGATGAACTTTCTCTTTACGTACCTGTCGCTTAATTTCATGATCGGACCTCGTAAAAGATTCCCTCTAAAGAGCATGCACATGGCCTCTTGAGGCACAACGCACGGTCTGATTCTTTGTCACCACCAACGCAATTGTTACAGAACTATGTGATATCCATCTTCCGCGTTGCTTCTAGAGCTTTCGTTTACAAGGATTATCAGGTCGTCGTCAAATGTCACTACTCCTACGACCTTTTCTTTATCCTGAAGCTTTCCTTGTACCGGATCCGGTACTGTATCCCATAAAACATCCCTGTGGGCAGACTTCTGAAATTTCCTTTATTAAGGTCTCTGCTAGACCCACCAGTGTTGCTTTTCTGTTTTTATAGTAGTTCTTAAAACAGTTGTATAGCGTTCGTGGGCACTACAAGCTCCTCGGGTAGACAAAATATGATCGAACGCCCCGACGATGGCCACCATTAAGGCTTTCTCACAAGTCTTATCGCTTCATTTACAGCATCTTCTTTTGACTTCCCGCTTCTGAAACCATTCTGCTGAGAACTCGTTCCATGAAGGACTCTTTTCTCCTGTAGATTACCGCACAGCAGCTTCTCGAGAATCTTCAATAAGGTATCGAGAAAAAAAATCAGTCTGTAGGACTCTGGAGCTAGGGGATTCTTTTCCTCGCCCTTTTTCAAGGTTATCACTTTTGCGTTCTCCTGTACGTACTACAACCCAATAGAATCGCTCCCGTAGGGTCCACAAAGACAAGATTACGGTCATTACAGTGTGCACAGTCTTCTAGTGTTCCAAATGTGAGTGGAACAGTAAGAAGCTCTATTATGTGACACGGTTACAAGTCTCACAGTGGTTTGCAAAGTATAGATGTAGATCTGCATTGACGAGCAAACACATTATGATCACCTCCTTTATGGCATGTTGGTGCACTGAAGAAGCTCAGTACAGCATCTTTCTGGTGTGGCGCGAATTCGAAAAGTTCTGCTCGAACAGTCCACGGGTGTACTGCCGGTCCCTGGTCGCTTTCTTTGCTGAGCCTCTTTTTAATTAGACTCAGTACTGGTTCCCATGCCTTGATGAGGGCGGACGAGGCAGTTACACTGACGCCACCACCACAGACACCGACGTCAGCCTCTCAGCGACCGCCGACGCGATGCCCGGGTGCAGACCACGGAGAGAATGCATTGCGGGGGATGGGGATTTAGGACGGCCGCCCGCTAGAGATGGGCAAAACTGTTCTTTTCAGAGACTGGATCAGAACTGTTCACTCCCTGAAATGAATTAGCTCTTTTTCATGACTCACCACTCATTTACAATAGAAAATAAATGGAAGGCACATTGCCCTTTAAACTTGGTTTATTCCAGTACTATACCTGTATTTTGATCTTATTTGATCCTATTTTGAAGTAACACAGATAATGAGTAAGATTTTTGTTTTGTTTATTGAAATTTCCACGATATGACAAAGTTTTTGTTTATTGATTTATTTTGCACTATCGTGGTTTTTTGGGTGATCAGAAAATGTTGTAACTTGAGATTTACATTAACAATATATTTGGCTATAATGTATTAAACTTTCATTAACCTCATACAAATACATCGCAAGCCATATATTTTTAAAGTGAACGTTTCCTTTCGAAGACGCCTAAAATCGCAAAATCCGTACCAGAATAAGAAAAAAAAATATAAATTTGACTGTAAACGAAAGTGCTGCATATAGCCTTACGCAGAATAAAACAAGGAAAATATTGGTGTATCACATTTTGCGATACGTTTATCGGTTCGCTCGTAATTAAAGCGTAAATTCGAGTGTCCACAATAAAAAATCCTATAGTAAGAGGAGTCATCAGGAACCTAATCTAATCAGTTTAAACAAATAAAAATAAAATAAAAACAATTGATGTATACATAACATAATAATGTAATATACAAAGCGGTATTACTACGAAGAACAATATCCAGTGGGGACGAACTCCGATGCAGAGGCGCTGAGTCGAGCAGGTCGAGCCGCGAGCTGTATTACTACGTGAGCTGAGACCGCAGAGACCAGAGTGACACCTGAGTCGCTTTGCTCGACGCTCTGGCTAGAGTAGAGACGGTGGGGTGAGCGTTGAACGGGCGAGTTCCGAGGGTGGGGGGGAACGGTGAACTCACCCGCTCCGAGACAAATCGTCCGTTCCCTTGCGAGCAGGTTTTTGCAAGTAGTTCCTATGTTATCCGCTAGGTGGCTCTCTGTCCTGTTGCTCGCATCAACGGCCCAGAGGGCAGGACGTGCGACTGAAACGATCGCCGACAGAGTGCGATGCGAAGTTAAGCTGCGCCAGACACTGCACAGTGCACACGGCAGACGACGCACAGAGACGGCACGGCATATGTGAAACACAAAATCCAATGGGGCACTGCACAATGCAGGCAGCCAAGGTAGAAGCAGGGCAGAGGCCGGCGCTGGCTGTGTTGTGTGGCGTGCACTGTGCTCTGACCACCAGAGGCGCTGCTGATATGCTCCGTCTCTCTCTCTCTCTCTCTCTCTCTCTGCCGTGGGAAACGTTTGGAGCTACCGTTCTTTTTTTCTGAATCACTGATTGTTCACTCCTTTGAAAGATTGAACTCTATGAATTAGTTCAAGAGCGGATCCCCCATCTCTACCGCCCGCCCTCAGGAGCTCAGTTCGTCAGCGCACTTGACGATGGCGACATGTCTGATCGCCGAAATATTGTGCCCGTTGGACACTATGGACCGGCGGTATACCCATGGACTGTTCGAGCAAGACATACGCCGGGAGAAGTTGAAGAATCACATCGAAAAGTCCGGGTTGGTTTCCTGAGGTATCTGCACCAATGGTGTACACACAGTTGACGCAATTGCCGTAAATTACGGCCGGCGGGTTATGGACGCAGAGCTGGCCCAGATAGCGTCCCACATGTGTTGAAATCCGGCGAATTTTGATCTCGAAGACATCGACGTGAATAAATTGTAATGATCGTCCAACCCTTGCAGCACGAATGTGATCTCATGACATGGGCAATTATCCTGCTGGTCGACATCATCGCCACCGGGGAAAACACAAAACGCAAATGCATCCAGATGAGTCACAATAACGTTCATGTATTCCACAGTTGTCATGATCGAGTACTATCACAGACTGGCCTGCATCCGTAGCACGGTGCAAGTTCCGAGCGGAGTTTGCCTCTGTCGGTGTATCTGGAAACGGCAATCGATCTGTTGTAATAAGTAACGTCATTCTTCCGACCAGTGACAAGTTTCCATCGACCCACGGTCCAATCTCGATGATCGCGGACCCACTACATTTGTAATCGACAGTGCCTTTTGTTCAGCATCGTAAGCCATTGGAGTCGTCCATTACGGAGTCCCATGATCAACAATCTGCAATGAATTTGGAAAACTCTCGTGCCTCCGCACGCACAGTACTCTGTCGTCATACCTGCCACAGATCGCCGTCTGTCCAGATTGACAAGTCGGCAAGTTTCCGACCTTGACGTTCTTTGATGCGGTGTGGCGCCTGGCCCCTTGCTTCACCTTCCCATCGGCAGCTTCTAGGTAGCACCTCACCAGGTGGCGTGTATTACTCCCTTGTGCAGTTATCGCTGCCCCGACTAGGCTTCAAAAGCGTCCGCTGCAGCGTTGTGGGGGAACATTCGGAGCAGCCCGGTGCAGGAAGGTTATGTGCAATCTTCGCGCAGTGTGGAGCTGGGACTGACGGCAGTGCTTGGAGCAACTGACACGCGGTGCGGATCGGCACGCCGTCTTCTCCTGCTGGTCGTTCAGTCTCCCTCGCCAGGAGTGGCTAGAGGGCAAAGGTTTCGTTCACCTATGCCGTGCGTATCTGGTTGTTCAGCTCTGTGCGCCGATTTCCCTCTTCGCAAGCTCTTCGAGCGGATGTTCATGTTTATATTCATTGAGGCGTCATGCACGTCTTCGTTGTTGACTCTGTGTGACTCTGGGACAAATTTATTGCCTTGTCTGCTCTGCAAGTTCTTGGAACTGACGTGTGTTAATCTGAAGTCCAGGCTTCTCTCAAAAAATTTGTCATTGTTAATGTTTTGCCCACATTTCATTCACAGTTATATCAGGGGCCTATGAATAACCTAGTATTTGAAATCTTGCGTTTGCTCTTAAATTGTTTTATACGACAGGACAAACTGTTTCTGAATTTTAATATTTGTTTTCATTATGTTTTAGAAGCTGGTGTGCTCGCTGGTGTTACTACCATCCAGTTTTGTGTGTTACAGGTCCTGTAAGACTTATATCGATTAGGCTCTGGCTCTGAGCACTATGGGACTTAACATCTATGGTCATCAGTCCCCTAGAACTTAGATCTACTTAAACCTTTATATCGATTAGGAGTAGATTTATTTTATGTAAATGTGTATCTGAAATTTTTGAAGTGTGTATTCTGTGTTGTTTAAACTCCTTGATTTACGGCAAGAAAATTACAGATTTGTAACACATACATGAAAAAAAAACAAAAGAATATGTTGAAATGATAAATTATTATAATATGAGCATGTTCATACTCTACTGGCCATTAAAATTGCTACACCAAGAAGAAATGCAGATGATAAACGGGTATTCCTTGGACAAATATATTATACTAGAACTGACATGAGATTACATTTTCACGCAAGTTGTGTGCATAGATCCTGAGAAATCAGTACCCAGAACAATTACCTCTGTTTGATTCAATGCCCAGACGTATCAAGGCCGTTATTACCCTCGTAGATCTCAGTTTAAGGAATAGAACGGCAATTTTTTTGCTCAATCGTCTCTTTGCCAGACTTTAGTAATGCTACTACTTGCGTTTTGCTCCACATTTATAGAATAAAAATCCGCACCAGCTGCCGGTAATTTCTTAATTTATTTCACGACTTGTTTCGACGTATAAAAGTTCATCTCCAGATACCACCATGTAATTCTGCGAAGGTATGTGTGTGGCGATCGGGCTAGTCAGCCACTGGGGCTCACACCCACATGTCGTGTCATGCTGTCCAGGCGGCCGCTGTTGTTGCTGGTCCTACGCTCCCAGGCGTTGCTTTGGCTTGGGTGTGACCCCCACGAGTGAATGGACGGAACATTTATGTTCCCATACTTATTTAGTGACACCTGAAGATGGAACTTCATGCCTCGATATCGATCACAAAATAAATTAAGAAATTACTTGCAACTAAAGCGGATTTTTATTCTGTAAATATGTTCCTCACTTTGGGATGCTCATCTGAGCCAATACATTGCTTTCTTCCCTCCTCAGTTTGAGAATCTGAAATGTTCCCAAACATCTGTTCATCGTCCCCGCTAGCAGTTCATTAGGTTTTGGACCAGTCTTTTTTATTTGTTCAGTCGTATGTCATCAGGGCCCGCGGCTTTATTTTGTTTCATTTGCGGTAATTCTCTTCCCAGTCCTTTAGCGGTGAATGGCTTTCTAGCACTGCTAATAACGTTTACAGTCATCGGTTTATTTTCATAATGTGTTTCCCTCAGAGAGTATTCCTTTACCGCTCTTAACCACATTTCATGGCGTGTGAAGAAGCCATATCGAAATCAATAACGCGGAGGAGATCTGGGCGACTGAGATTCATTGAGGTTAGTCGGTAGGGCCGAGCAGAAAGCGGGTCACAAGCAACTGACAAGACAGCCGCTTCATCGTGTCTAGCCGCTGGCGCCGGCACAGTGAAGCTCGGCTTGAACAATGGCGTAAGAAGGCAGCGTGTTAGGGGGAGGGGTCAAGAGGCTTCTGAGCCACAAGGAACACAGGACGACTCTGTCTGCCTCTCTGACATGTTCGGCACGTGGAGAAGCCGTCACTAGTTAGCGACACGGAATGCACCGTTAGATCTTAACCGTTAGTTTAAAATGCTACGCCTACTTCCCGGATCTCTGGACCCTGTTTTACACATTGCAGCCAGGCCAGTGAATTATTGCAATGTAAGTTATTATATACTACTCTTCATCCATCGTCAAAATAGACACTAAAAATGATTGGTTTCGCATATCATAACAAATGGATGCCATCATTCGAAGCTTCTGCCAGAAGAGATTTGGTTACATCTTGGAGGCAGAAAAATTGTAACGAAAGACACAAACATTTGCAAGATAAATTCGAAATACAGTGTAAATGACTTTCACACTAAGGGAAAAACAGTATACTCTCCAAAAAAAAGTAATGTACGTGTACAGACAAAAAAATAATTACAGTTTCAGCAAAATTTGATTATTTGTTTTAGAGGAAGAACTTCACAAATTGAGCAGGTCAATAACGCGTTTCTCCACTTCTAGCCCTTATGCAAGCAATTATTCGGCTTGACACTGATTGAAAGAGTTGTTGGATGTCCTCCTGAGAGATATCGTGCGAAAATCTGTACAATTTCTGGGTTAGATCGTAAAAATCCCGAACTGGTTGGAAGGTGCTGTCTAAAGGTTCCAACCGTTCTCAGCTGGGGAGAGCTCCGCCGATCTTCCGGCCAAGGTAAGGTATCCCAACCACGAAGACAGACAGTAGAAACTCTGCGGGCGATCATTATCTTGGTAAAAGGTAAGTCCAGGATGGCTTGCCATAAAGGGCAACAAAACGGGCCCTAGAACATCGTAGATATACCGCTGTGCTGTAACGGTGCCGCAGATGACAACCAAAGTGGTCCTACAATGAAATGAAATGGCATCCCAGACCGGCACTCCTGGTTTTCGGGCCATATGGCGGCTCAGTCAGATTGGTATCCCACCACTGTTGGGGCATCTCCAGAGGTGTCTACATATATAATCTCACTGGCTGGAGTAGAATTGTCTTCAGTGATGAGTGCCACTTGGAACTGAGCCCGATGACCAGGGATAACATGTTTGGAGACTCCCGGGACAGAGTTGGGATACCAGTCTGACTGTCGACCGCTGTCAGGCCGGCAACCAGGAGTGATGGTCTGAGGTGACATTTCTTTTCGTTACAGGGCCCTTTTGGTTGTCGTCCATGGTACTCTCACTGCGCCCCGCGGGATTAGCCGAGCGGTCGACGACGCTGCCGTCATTGACTGTGCAGCTGGTCGCGCACGATGTTCGAGTCCTCCCTCGGGCATGGGTAGGATAATTCAAGTTAAGTAGTGTGTAAGCTTAGGGACTGATGACCATAGCAGTTAAGGCCCATAAGATTTCACACACATTTGAACATTTTTGCTCTCACAGCACAGCGGTCTATCGATGATATTATACACTGAGGTTTGTTTCCCTTCATGGCAAGCTACCCTGGGCTTACATGTCAGCAAAGTAACGGCGAGAGTTTCTACTGCTTCTCTTCGTGCTTGCCATACTACACCTTGGCCAGCATGTCGCCCAATCTCTCTCCACCCGAGAACGTTTGGAGCATTACGCGCAGGCCCTCCAATCACTTCAGAAAACTTGGCGATCTAACGCAAAAATTGGACAGCATTTTGCACGATTTCCCTTCAATCAATGTTAAGCCGAATAACTGCTTGCATAAGGGCCAGAGGTGGAAAAACGTGTTACTGACTTGCTCAATTTGTGAAGCTAAGAGATTGCGTGGCACTCTCATTTCTGATTTGGTGTTATGCCGCTTCATGTTCTTAGGGAATATGATCTTTATTGCAATTTTGACTTCATACATCATCATGATGGTGGGCAGTAGTTAATGCTCTTCCTTTCATGCTCTAGGGAAGGAATATTGGTAAGCTTTATCTGCGTTCAAAGGAATAGGGTGCCGATTTCAACGACTGCAGTAAAAGCGCACGGCGGCGGTGGTCCAAGGGAAGCGCATTTTTTCTGCGGAACCTGGAGGAGACATTTCTGGATGGCCGAGTTCTGCGGTCTCATTGTGCAGGCGCTTTGGTTGGCACCAGTCGGGAGGCAGCCACGTCCAGGTAGACTGACTAGTGCCGAGAAGTCGCCACTGTGATGGCCAGTGCATTGTAGACCGGTAATAAAGCAGAGGATGGGCTCTTGTTAGGCAGGAAGCTGACAAACCAAGTGTGAGCATTCTGCGAATTTCCGTGGGACATCGACATTAGCGCTCAGATGTCCAGACTCTGCTACAAAACATATTTGTGAAAGCACGAGGCTTTTAGCGAGTTTATGGCTGTTCTTTATAAACTTTAAATTGGACGCACCAGAGGAGATAACAAGCTTTTATGGAGGGGTGTTGTTCCATTCCAGTCATATTGTTGTAAGGAGGCTGTTTAGGTTTTTTTATTGGTAACACCACGCAGCGCTCTGTATGAAAATCACTGGCTGTGCTGTGTGCAGTCTGTAGCTGGTTTGCATTGTTGTTTGCTATTGTAGTGTTGGGCAGCTGGATGTTAACAGCGCGTAGCGTTGCGCAGTTGGAGGTGAGCCGCCAGCAGTGGTGGATGTTGGGAGTGAGATGGCGGAGTTTTGAGAGCGGATGATCTGGACAGAGACAGTAAATTTGTAAGACTGGATGTCATGAACTGATATATATATTATGACTTTTGAACACTATTAAGGTAAATACATTGTTTGTTTTTTATCAAAATCTTTCATTTGCTAACTATACCTATCGGTAGTTAGTGACTTCAGTAGTTATAATCTTTTATTTAGCTGGCAGTATTGGCGCTCGCTGTATTGCAGTAGTTTGAGTAACGAAGATTTTTGTGAGGTAAGTGATTCATGAAAGGTATAGTTTATTGTTAGTCAGGGCCTTTCTTTTGTAGGGATTACTGAAAGTCAGATTGCGTTGCACTAAAAATATTGTGTGTCACTTTAGTGAACGTCTGAGTACGTTCAATTTTGCTCAGCTGTTTGAAAATCAAATAAAATAAGATGTTTATCAGCACAGTAATTCACTAATTTTTCTAAGGGGACGTTACATTGTTAGAAAAAGATACGGCAAACGCGTGGGAAAAAGGCTGCAAAACTGAATTTTTTTTCCTTTTCTCCCAATTAACTTTAAACTCTCTGAATGGTCAAATCTGTGTATGCAGAGCAAAGCCCGCTCTCCCCGCTTCGATTTCTGGGCTCCAGCTCATGAATGGCTTGTGCTAAAGTGGGGGAAGACTAAGATGTAAATGTGCTTTGCTACCGAGCTGAGGAGGAAGCGGACAGAAAGACAAGAAAACACACTATTGTACAGGAACTTCGCTAGTAAAGAACTGCAGGTCTATACCTAAATGGTGCGATTTGTGTCCTTTGCTAGTGTGCCACTTAGAACCAGTGCCAGTCACCTTCTGAACCATCAGAGGTACTGCTTCTAGCATCACGCACACAATGAGTGATGCATGGGCGTACTTATCAGTCTTGAGTCGGCTGTCCAAACATTTGACACATTTCGTCACGCACAATCGTGGTACGGAGTCAAATTGGTTTGACAGACAAGCAAATGGGTCCACTTGCACACTGGAATCCACCTTGCATCCACCTTGCATTTGCCGGCCGGAAAGGCCGAGCGGTTCTGGCGCTACAGTCTGGAACCGCGCAACCGCTACGGTCGCAGGTTCAAATCCTGCCTCGGGCATGGATGTGTGTGATGTCCTTAGGTTATTTAGGTTTAAGTAGTTCTAAGTTCTAGGGGACTGATGACCTCAGAAGTTAAGTCCCATAGTGCTCAGAGCCATTTGAACCACCTTGCATTTTTTGGGAACGCGCCATTAATAACAGATTGCGGCCATCCATGATTTCAGTTGCCGCCCTGACGAGCAGGAGGGTAAAGTAGTTGCTGCTATGGCGTAGGGCTCCAATATATGTTTCTCAGCACCCTGTTCTTTCTAACCATATTTTTCTTTTTGGAATGGTAGAATATAGATGCTAGATGGTGGCATAACCTGGATTCACGTGTATGAAGTCAAGTAAAGCGATTAGTGTTCCGGTTAGTGTCGTGAGTCGATCCCCAGCTGATCACTTTTGCCACCATAGACCCTATGTTGTTGAAAGCGTTTGGCAAATAAAAATGTTTGTGTGACGTTTCTTTAGTCATTTTGATGTCTTGTAATGTTAAGGATGAATAAATCTATTGCCATTTAGATCATAACTTCTCCCTGAGCTCTAATTAACAGTACCTTGCCATTCTATTATTAAAATCTACATTTGATACTTAAGTAGAAGGCTTGAAAAGCTCTTTCTCTTGTATAAATCTTTAATTTTTTTCCGAAACTGTAATCATTTGTTTTTCTGTATACGTGCAAAATATTTACCGATTTGCATTCCATTCGGATAATTCCTTCATGGTGCATCGATTTTTTTTTTGCCTTAGAGCATATTTTTTGTAACAACAATTATCATTTGCATGCCATGATTTTCGCTAGTTATTGTAGTAACACGTTCTGATAAGCCAAGACATAATGAGCACCTGCTTAATAATGCGTTGGAGTGTTGGTCGACCTAGGAATGCGTTGTACCAACGTTTCAGCGTGGCATAAAAAATGGCTCTGAGCACTATGGGACTCAACTGCTGAGGTCATTAGTCCCCTAGAACTTAGAACTAGTTAAACCTAACTAACCTAAGGACATCACAAACATCCATGCCCGAGGCAGGATTCGAACCTGCGACCGTAGCGGTCTTGCGGTTCCAGACTGCAGCGCCTTTAACCGCACGGCCACTTCGGCCGGCTTAGCGTGGCATAGTTTCGACTAGTCCTCGCCACACTTCTGGAGCTATGTCGCACCAGATGTCTACACACAGGCCACGAAATTTCCGAAAATTCCAGGTTGGCGGTTGTATGGCACGGGCTAGCGGCAGATTTCTGTTAGTTGCTAGCTGTATGAATAAATGTTGCACAAAACTGTTCACACATGTATCAGAAAATATGGCTTTCTACGAAGAGAGGTATATGTGACACTAGAACACAATTACGACTATTACCACTGAAATAACTTCCTTTTCTCCCTCTTTCATATATTTTTGGCATTATTGCTCATTTTCATATATGGTATAGAATATTTTAAATGAGTTGTGAAGTATGCCTAACCTCTCAACACATTTGTAGCTACAATAGCCGGCCGCGGTGGTCTAGTGGTTCTAGGCGCGCAGTCCGGAACCGCGGGACTGCTACGGTCGCAGGTTCGAATCCTGCCTCGGGCATGGATGTGTGTGATGTCCTTAGGTTAGTTAGGTTTAACTAGTTCTAAGTTCTAGGGGACTGATGACCATAGAAGTTAAGTCCCATAGTGCTCAGAGCCATTTGAACCATTTTTTTTAACTACAATATTATGTAAAATGTGAAAACAATATTCTGCAAAATTGCACTGCCAGTTTTGGGCATTTAGTATAACGTTACCTCCGAAACAGTCTGAGTGGTAGATCACAGCATAGTATGTGATTATGTACTGATATGTTGAGAGAAATAAGTCATAGAGCGGAGCAGGGGACACGTGTGGTTGCGAGTCTCACTACCGGACACAAATGCCGGAGTACATTGGCTGCTAATTATGAGGCTCCAACGCGTCTACTTGGAAGAGAACTGCCAAGTGGTAGCAGTTTCTTGGAAAACCCAGTACTAGAAACTTAGCACCGGGAAGAGCGTCAGCACCTTGAGGAAGGGTGCAATAGTCTTGCCAACGAGTTAACTACATACCGTCTCCAGCAGTGAAACTGTAACATCAAACCACTACAGGTGATTAGCTGTGCCGAAGGTTTACTAGTGTTTCGCATTATATGGACCAAAAATATCATTTTGCCCCCAATGTAATTCTCGACACTGGTGACTATTTTCCCAAGTTACTATTGCTTGTAGCAGGAGTCTAATCCAATTGCCCTCTGATTGTCATGCTATGATTTACTATTTAAATGAGAAATAATATTAATTTATATTGCCAGAGAGTAAAAGTAAATTTTACGTAGAATTGGAATATAATGATTTCGATTAACTCGTAAGTACACGCAGGTGGTCTCTGAGACCACGGAGAATACTTTCACATTAATACAATGTCTGACAGTTGCTCCTAAGAAGTTATCTTCTCAGAACCCTTAAGTAGTCTTAATAGGAGACGTTTGGTATAGTGCACCTAGTATTTTAATAATAGCACTTCCGGTTAGCTTACAACAAACATTTTTTCTAGAGTATCACGTACCAGCCACGCGCACTGGTGTCAGTCTGTTGTCAGCTCGGCTTAGGTTGTTCCCGAATGCTCTGTTTAGTGTTAGAATAGACATTTTCTTGCTTGGTACCTTATTGTAGTGTCTTGTAGGTACTGTAACTGCGACATGGTATATTATTACAAGGCAGAAAAGGACAGAATTAAGCACCAAATTGAAGACGTGATGACTGACATCAAGCTGATGATTCTGAAGATGGAGAATTCGATTACTGTGCGTGTATATAGCTTTCCTTATTTTTATATTTTTTAATATTTTCATTTATTTATTTTTTATATAAACTGAAGTGCAATGATAGTCGACTAAAGCAACTCTGGTAGACTAGCATTACAATGTATTTTATGCAATTTGTAGGTGGAAAACAGCTTAGAAAAGATACATTCAATTTAGCTGCTGGTAAGTATTTCGGGATGTGAGGTAGTTGCCCAAGTAACTCTTCTACTCCTGACGTTTCATCCAGGACTGCGTTGGACATCCTCAGAGATACTCCAGCGTAGTCCTGGACGAAACATGAGGAACAGGAGAGTTCCTTCGACTACGATGGTTTACCAGCAGCTATGTCATCCGGCCGTGAAAGCCTTCTTTCTATGAACACATGCAATTTATTTAATTAATTTATTTATTTGATGTTTTCGTTGTAGACTGTGAATTAGTTCGAATACTGATTTCTGTTGTTGCTCTTTTTATCATTGAGAATGTTTTCATTTTTATTTATGCTTCCTGCGCGAAATATTCCTCCTGTAGTGTGAATACTCCTTTCTTTTGCTGTTATGGCATAAGATTGCCATGTCTGTTTTCCTCCCACTATGATGGTCATCTTCTTTCATTAAATATCCTA
The DNA here is from genome assembly GCF_023864275.1 of Schistocerca cancellata. Lineage (NCBI taxonomy): Eukaryota > Metazoa > Arthropoda > Insecta > Orthoptera > Acrididae > Schistocerca > Schistocerca cancellata. The sequence continues at coordinate 322,934,114 of NC_064628.1, read as the reverse complement.
CATATAGAGAATGACTACATTCATTCCTCAGTGTTCTCATATATTCTTTGTACCTGGTATTAAAATTTCTTACAAGTATCCCAATACATTTAGAGTTGCACCTATTACAAGTTGATTCGTATATTCCTGAACTGTCGCATTTATCTTTTTCTTCTATCACAGCTTTTAGCTTCTTTTGTGGTATGCTGCTTCTACTAAAGAATACATGAATATTATTTTTTTGCAGATTTTTTAAACGTATGTGTTTTGGTTATGGTATGTCATTAAGAGCCTTTTTTGTTACTGAAGGATATGTTTTCCGTTGAGAGTTGCATTGTGTCTTACTGTTATTTGTTGCCATATATGGATTGCTTCTAATTTTCCTGTGTTTTGTCTGTATTTCCTTTCTAGTGACGTAAAGTTGTTTCTGTACTATGCTGCTGCTGTATCCAGTGTCTTGTGCTATTTTGATGACCTTGTTTCGTTCTTCTTAATAGTTCCTTTTGCTTAGAGATATTCTGCATACTCTGTATATGTCTGAAGACTGATGTTTTTTGGTAATGTGGATGGTTTAGTTTCTGGCGAATTATCATGACTGTAGCTTTTCCTTTCTGAAAATGTTGAAACTGTGTCTGTTATTAGAATTTATGAATTTGAGATCAATGTTGTGTATTGCCTCTTCTGTCTCTGTTTCCCTAGTGAATTAAATGTTGTGGTGCATGTTATTTATCTGTCTATGTAAACTATTTCTACATCTACACCAATAGGCTGCAAACCACTGTGAAGTGCGTGGCAGAGGGAAGGACCCACTGTACTAGTTGTTAGGGTTTCTTCCCGTTCCACTCACGTATGGAGCGCGGTAAGAATGATGGTTTAAATGTCTCTAAACGCGCTGTAATTGCTCTAATCTTCTCTTCACGATCCTTATACGAGCGATACGTAGGGGATTGTAACATATTCCTAGAATCATCATTTAAGCCAGTTCCTGAAGCTTTGAAAGAAGGCTTCCTCGGGATAGTTTGCATCTGTCATCAAGGGTCTGCCAGTTCAGTTTCTTCAGCATCCCTGTGAGACTTCCCCACGGGTCAAACAAACCTGCGAATACTTGTACTGCCCGTCTCTGAACACAGGACACAAATACTTCAGCAATATTCTATAATGTACCACACGAGTGATTTGTAATCAATCTCCTTTGCAGACTGATCCGGAATTTTACCAATAAACCGAAGTCTACCACCTGCTTTACCCACGACTGATCATTCCTAGGTATCTGTAGGAGTTGGCCGATCCTAGACTCATTGATATTGTACTCATAGGATACTACTTTTTCCGTTTTGTGAAGTGTGCGTTTTTACATTTCTGAACATTTACAGAAATTTACCAATTTTTCACCTCTTTCAAACCTTGTCAAGATCTGACTGAATATTTATGCAGTTTTGTTTCAGATAGGACTTCATTATAATTAATTGCATCATTTTCAAAAACAGTGAGGTTACTATTCATATTGTTCGTTTGGTGATTAATATACAACGTGAACAGCAAGAGTCCCAACACACTTCCCTGGGGCACACCCGAAGTGACTTCTACATCTGACAACGGCTCCATGCAACGTAATATGCTGCATCCTCCCTGCCGAAAATATCCTCAATCCAGTCGTAAACTCGCTTGATACCTCACATGATCTTGCTTTTGCCGATAAACGTAAATTTGATACTGAATCAAATGCTTTTCGGAAATCAAGAAATACTGCATACACCTGATTGCCTTGATCTAAAATTTTCAGTATTTCAAGTGATAGAAGTGTGAGTTGGGTTTCACATAACGCACATTTCGGAATCCATGCTAATTCGCTTGTAGGAGATTTTCCATTCTGGATACCTCATTATGTTTGAGCTTATGTTCTTAACTTCCACAACAAATCGATGTCAAGGATACTGGACGCTAATTTTGTGGATGATTTATACTATCGTTCTTGTAAAAGCGTGTGACCTGTGCTGTCTACCAACTACTGGGCGCACTTTTCTGTTCGGAAGATCAACGATAGATTACAGGAGATAACTCTGCAGCAAATTAGGTATAGAAGCTGATAGAGATCGCGTCAGGCCATGGAACTTTACTCAATTTTAGCAATTTCGACTTTTTCTTAACAGCACTGACATTAACACTTATTTCTCTCATCTTTCCAGTGGTACACGGATTAAATTGGAGCAATTTTTCTGGTTTTTCCTTTGAAAAGAAACATTTGAAAACGGAATTAAGATAAATTTCAGTTCCTGTCTCATTTGCGAGGGACTGGACACTAATTTTGGTGCCATTAACAGCCCTTACGTATGACCAGAACGTCTTTGGGTTTTGTGAAAAATAATTTCAACATATTCTGATACGGTAGTCATTGAATGCTTCTCACATTACACTGTTGACAGCCAAATGTGTTTTATTTACATCTATTAAGCAGTAGTCTCTGTTTCTTTACAAGATTCTTCACAGTGTCTGTATACCGTGGGGGTCCATCCCATTATGAACTGTTCTACATGGTATATATCTGTCCAGTGCATGGTCAACTATTCTTTTAAAGTTTACCCAGAGTTAAAGTACAAGCTCCTGCCTGTTCCAAAAGTTTCTCATTGAAATATGATACTACTGATTTTTTACTTAGTTTAGTGTACGTGTATATCTTTATGCTTGTTTTGTTGTCTTTCGTAGTTTGGTAATTATTGTTGCCATAACAGGCTCATGGTGATTGACATGTTTTGACGTGGACGCCCTCAAAGACGTCAGGTCTATTTTTTGCCATTAGATCCAATGTATTTCCATGATGAGTCGAGTTACAATTTACCTGTTCGAGGTAGTTTTCAGAGAACAAATTTAGTAATGTTTAATGTCTTTGCGACAAGTACACCACCTTGATCCACCATTTGCTTGTCCTTTCTATATAAACCTAAATTTTCTTCAAAAATCTGACTGCTATCAATTTCAGGTTTCAAAAAGTTTTTCTGTAAATAGTATTATCAGAGCTTCATTACTTTTCAGGAGCACTTCAAATTCTGGCACTTTGTTGCTAATCCATTGGCTGATAACTACCAGGATTTTAATACTCTCGCTTGTGGAGGGCATTCTTTTGGATCTTACACTTGTACTTTGGGCCTCTTACAGCTCCGTTATCTGGAATGAATGCAGAGTTGCCTAATCTTATAAACCCTTGTGTGCACCCCATACATAGTCAGCTACCTTGGTAGCAATTACTGACGCCGCGCGGGATTAGCCGAGCGGTCTCGGCAGCTGCAGTCATGGACTGTGCGGCTGGTCCCGGCGGAGGTTCGAGTCCTCCCTCGGGCGTGGGTGTGTGTGTTTGTCCTTAGGATAATTTAGGTTAAGTAGTGTGTAAGCTTAGGGACTGGTGACCTTAGCAGTTAAGTCCCATAAGATTTGACACACATTTGAACATTTTTTGAATTACTGACGTACAGAGCACACTTGACGCATTTAGGAACACTCTACAGTTCTCAACTCTAAGGCGCAAATCCTGGAAGTGGCAGTCTAGCTTATCGCAGAAACTTCGAAATCTCTTTTCAGTTCTTCCACTCGACTGGAGGCCAGGGAGCCGTGATCCGTTGTGGGAACAATGCTCCAAATTGTGAGCTTTGTTGAAACTCCTTGGGCAAGTCTGGTCTCCTCATCCTTCTCTACCAGTCACTTGAATGATTCAAGTGTGACCTCGGAGCCTAGACGGCAGACATCGTTCGTTCCAATGTGCACCATAATCTGCAGCTTTTTGCACCGTATTCTCTCAACTGCTGCCAAAATAGGCACTTCAACTCTCTGACTGCACCTGCTGTTCTTTTCTGTCAAAAATGGTTCAAATGGCTCTGAGCACTATGGGACTCAACTGCTGGGGTCATAAGTTCCCTAGAACTTAGAACTACTTAAACCTAACTAACCTAAGGACAGCACACAACACCCAGCCATCACGAGGCAGAGAAAATCCCTGACCCCGCCGGGAATCGAACTCTTTTCTGTCACTCGCTGCCATTTCTCTGAGAGGTACCTTTACTTGTTGTAAATTTGAACTGCCGGCGATTAATAGACCATTGCTCTACATATGTTTTTGGATAGGGTCCGCCCTTAGCAAAACACAATTTTTGTTTTTTAATCCAAACATGTTTCAGTCTCTCTCTCACAGACACACACACACACACACACACACACACACACACACACACACACACACACAGAATTAATTAGTTTCAGGCGTAGCCATGGTGCAAGTGGTTGCAGATGACAAACTGTGAAACAAAACAGTCACCTTAGAAACATAATACATCAGAAAAACCACACCATGTGGTAAAAATGTATGAATCCATAATTTCATTTGTTTTTTTCAAATATCTGTAATTACGATTTAAAAACTAGTAGTTACACGTATACAAACAGTAAAGAACATTGCCGGCCGCCGGTGGCCGAGCGGTTCTAGGTGCTTCAGTCTGGAACCGCGCGACTGCTACGGTCGCAGGTTCGAATCCTGCCTCGGGCATGGATGTGTGTGATGTCCTTAGGTTAGTTAGGTTTAAGTAGTTCTAAGTTCTAGGGGACTGATGACCTCAGATGTTAAGTCGCATAGTGCTCAAAGCCCTTTGAGCCATTTTTGGGTAAAGAACATTCCTTATCTTTGACAGCCGTAGAATAAAAGCCCACTGTAGATGCTGCAACTGCAGTGAAACATGTTTGGGTTAAAAAAACCAAAACTGTGTTTTGCTAAAGGCGAACCCTATCCAGAAACATATGTATTGTTAAAGCAAACACGGAAAGAAAGAGCTTCAACCGCAAGATGATTATTTCGAGACCATTACCCTTTTGCGTCTACTTCCTCTTGACACTGGACAAAGCAGGTTTCCCAGAAACAAGTGAAGTGAGTGCCTCTGCCTCAGTTTCAGTGAACGAACTTGTTGTTTAGGGGGGTAGGTATAACACCATGAATCTTCGTTGGCCCCTGTCAACCCTGCACAGGATACCTAGATCTGCAATTGACACGCCACCCGCAGTCAAGTGGACGAGTAAGGACAGATCCTGTGCTTTCGGCAGAGGAGACAGGATCCAAGGAGACAATAGTATTCGAGATACCTTTGTGCTGGTATCACACGTACGCTTGATGTTCTGTGAGGCTATAGATACTGCAATGGATAAAAAAAGAAATACTTCAGCTGATCGACGGCAGTAGGAAGTACAAAAGTAGGAAGTATACTCGTTCGACCTATACTTGAGTATTGCTCATCAGTGTGGGATCCGTACCAGATGGGGTTGACGGAGGAGATAGAGAAGATTCAAAGAAGAGCGGCGCGTTTCGTCACAGGGTTATTTGGTAACCGTGATAGCGTTACGGAGATGTTTAACAAACTCAAGTGGCAGACTCTGCAAGAGAGGCGCTCTGCATCGCGGTGTAGCTTGCTCGCCAGGTTTCGAGAGGGTGCGTTTCTGGATGAGGTATCGAATATATTGCTTCCCCCTACTTATACCTCCAGAGGAGATCACGAATGTAAAATTAGAGAGATTAGAGCGCGCACAGAGGCTTTCAGACAATCGTTCTTCCCGCGAACCATACGCGACTGGAACAGGAAAGGGAGGTAATGACAGTGGCACGTAAAGTGCCCTCCGCCACACACCGTTGGGTGGCTCGCGGAGTATAAATGTAGATGTAGATGTAGTTCAGGGGAATTCATTAACACAAACATAAAAGTCACTTAGGACCGAAATAAAGAGGAAGCGCAGGGTAGCTAAGGCGAAATGACTGCATGAAAAATGGGAGAAATCGAAAAAGAAATGATTGTCCTAAGGACTGACTCAGCATGTAGAAAAGTGAATACAACCTTCGGTGAAATTAAAAGAAGGGCGGTAACAACTAAGAGCGCAATGAGAATTCCACTGTTAAATGCGGAGGAGAGAGCGAATAAGTGGAAGGAGTACACTGAAGGCTTCTGTGATAGGGAGGACTTGCCTGATGACGTGATAGAAGAAAAAACAGGAGTCAATAGGGAAGAGACAGGGGATCTGGTATTATAAGCAGAATTTAAAAGAGCTTTGGAGCACTTAAGTTCAAAAAGGCAAAGGGATAGATAACATTCCATCTAGCGGAAGAGCAACAAAACTATTCATGTTGGTGCGTAGAATGTACGAGGCTGGCGACATACCATCAGACTTTCAGAAAAACATCGTCCACACAGTTCCGAAGATTGCAAGAGCCGATGAATACGAGAATATCCCACAGTCAGCTTAACAGTTCATGCATCCAAGTTGCTGACATAATATACAGAAGAATGGAAAAGAAAATTGAGAGTGTGTTAAATGGTGATCAGCTTGGCTTTAAGAAAGGTGAAGTCACTACAGAGGCAGTTCTGACGCTTCGGTTGATGATGGAAGCAAGACGCATTCGTAGGACTTGTCGACCTGAAAAAAGCGATCGACAGTGTAAAATGGTGCAAGATGTCCTGAGAGAAACAGAAGTAAACGGTAGGGTAAACGGTAGGGAAAAACGAGTTATATAGAGTATGTACAAGGACCAATAAGGAAAAATAAGACTGAATGACCAAGAACAAAGTGCTCAGATTAAAAAAGAGTATAGGACAGGCATGCAACTCTTCACCCTTACTGTTCAACCTATGCATCGAAGAAGCAATTACGGAAATAAAAGAAAGGTTCAAGACAGGGATTAAAGCTCAAAGTTAAAGAATATCAGTGATAAGATTTTCTGAGGTCATTGCTATCCTCAATGAAAGTGAAGGAGAATTATAGGATCCATTGAATGGACTAAACCGTCTAATGAGTATAGAACGTAGACTGAGAGTAAATCGAAGTAAGACGAAAGTAATGAGAAGTAGCAGAAATGAGAACAGCGAGAAACGTAACATCAAAGTTGGTGAACACGAAGTAGATGAAGTTAATTAATTCTGCTGCCTAGGCACCAAAATAACTCATGATGGACGGAGCAAGGAGCACACAAAAAAGCAGACTAGCACAGGCAAAGAGGGCTTTCCTAGCCAAGACAAGTCTGTTAATACTTTTAACCTAGGCCTTAAATTGAGAAAGAAATTTCTGAGAATGTTCGTTTGGAGTACAGCGTTATATGGTAGTGAAATATCTACTGTGGGAAAACCGGAAAAGGACTCAAATTGAGATGTGCTGCTACAGGAGAATGTTGAAAATTACGTGAACTGAATAAGGTAAGGAATGAGGAGGTTCACCACATTATCGACGAGGAAAGAAATATATGGAAAACACTGACAAAAAGAAGCAGCAGGATGATAGGACATCTGTTATGATTTTTTTTTCTTTCCAAGCATTAATCCCGACTTTCAGGACTGCTGGTTAATCTGATGTGGCATGTTAATTTTTAGGGGTGGCAGGGTGCCCTTCCTGTCGCCACCCTGTACCCCCCTGGGGAGGAATTAGTGTACCCCATCTGTCTGTGTCTAGTGTAATCCATGGAATAGTGAGAATTTGTTCAGACGTGCACGAGTTGTGTAACTGAGGCGGAACGTGAGGACTAGCCCGGCATTCACCTAGAGGGATGTGGAAAACCGCCTGAAAACCACATCCAGGCTGGCCGGCACACTGGTCCTCGTCGTTAATCCGCCGGGCTGATTCGATCCGGGGCCGGCGCGCCTACCCGAGTCCAGGAAGCAGCGTGTTAGCGCTCTCGGCTATCCTGGCGGGTAGGACATGCGTTATGATATCATGGAATAACTTCCGTAGTGCTAGAGGGAGCTGTAAAACATAGAAACTGTAGAGGAAGACAGAAACTCGAATACATCCAGACATAGGTTGCAAATGCTGCTCGGAAGTGTAAAGGTTGACACAGCAGAGGAACTCGCGGTAGGCCACATCAAACCAGTCAGAAGACTAACGACTAAAGTAAAGAGCATGATTCTCTGGAACTGTTACAACACAGCGATCTGCAGCGGTTGCCAATCGTTTGACAGTAGTCCAGGCGATTTCCAGCTGCTTACGACCATCAACGACTTCATCCTGTGTTGGAGAACATCAGTTACAGTGGGGCTGTACAGTAAACAAATAATTTAAACTCAGGATTTTAATCTGTTGAGCTAAAAAAATTAATAATTCCCTATAAGAATTTAAGCAAAAATACAGCTAGTTCCCTAAAATTATTTGATATTAATTATAGTCGTTACACATTCCTCGCCCCAAATGGCCAGGAATTGTCCTGCAGCAATATGGCATGAGGAGCTGCCTGCACGGGGGGCATTGCCTTGGGCACTATAACCTCCCTAATATAGCTGCTGCTGTCCAGATTGCTCCCCACATCTAGGAGGCGAGATTGCGTGATGTACCCAATGGGACTCCGAACCATTACACTTGGCGTTTGTCCGCTATAGAAGTTATACAACAAAGTAGTCTGCCCGGCTGTGTACACCAAAGTAGCATCTAACACGAACGACGCAGCCATCACTGTCGACGAAGTTGCAGCGGGACTCTTTCGCAAAACTATATTTTGCTACGCACCACACCAGTAACGTAGCTCACGTGTTCATTGACGTAATGTGCTACCAGTACAGCAATCAGAGTGGTTCCGAATCTTCGACGCAGACATATTCGCACGTTTTGCAGGGCTCCAACATCGACACAACGCTGTGGACAATGCTGTTTTGTCGGTTATGGCCTTGCAAACAAGATGGAGGCAATCCTAGGGTGTGGTCATACCCGCTTGTCGCTGAACACAACTCTCCTCTGTCCACAGGCTTCATACATACACATCACTGCGGTAGCTGTGTGTCTTGTATGCCACTTAGTGCCATGATACACCAAACTCATTCTACCCCATTCGCAGGCACTCTTTCCACTTTGCACTTCCTCTACTTTGTCTGCACTGACTGAGCGTGGCGTAACACTGAGACCTGTCCAGTCACACAAGAGGACGAAGCTGGACTTACATTCATGCCATCTCTCTTCTACCTTATTCACTTATTATGGTTTCAGTGCTCTACACACTCTTCGATTTGGGTGGTTCAGACCACTCGTTCTGGGTGTTGTAATTTGCACAAACAGTAGTGCAAATAGCGTCAGTTCTTGGTCAATACTCGCATCTGCCCCAGTACAATGAAAACATAGCACAGTACATGGGATGACTGAGGTCTCTACCACGTAATGGTAACATACCACACAACTTTCTGTTGATGTATCCGATTGAAGCAGGACCTTGGAGCAATATCTGGCGCTCAGGAACAGTAAGGTCCTATCGCTTCTCCCCTTCTGGTCATTTCGTACAGTTTACAATTTCTTTAATGTGGACTGGAGCTGAATATATGCCGATCGAGTGTTGAAATATGAAGAAAGAAGCAAGATTAATGCTTGGCGTCCCGATGACAGCGCAATCGTTAGCGAGATGGAGCACAAGCTCAGATTGTGAAAGGATGGAAGGGGCTCAGCACTTCCCCTGGAGCGATGTGGTGAAATCACGGAAAACTTAAATTTGGGTGGCCGAATGGAGATTTGAACTCCCGTCCCCCCAGATGTGAATCCAGTGTGCTAACTAATGCGCCACCTCACTCAGTAGCAGTCAAGATGGCACTCCAGCAGTTATCGTGGCCACGACCTCGCTGCATGTCAGTGTGGGCGAAGTCGATATATCGGTCTGGCGTTGCGGAATTCCAGTTGTGTGCAAATGAATTGCAACTGTTTGTCGCGAGATACTGAATGTCTTGTACTAACAACTTTTTTTTCAACTGTGCTGTGTTTATTAACAATAACGCTAGCATTTCGTCAAATTCAATCGCTTGGTCGTTGTAACGTATCCATAATCAATAAGATCGTGCATCATGCCCCACTGAAAACTCATAGGTAAAGGGGTGGGACTGTGAAAAAGCACTAGGAAAAGTAACACACTCAGTAAATGATATTCGTTGGTAGCTGCGTAATACCATCACTTAGCGCAAAATATATATAATTGATTGTTGAAGCACGATACTAGTCAATAGGTCGAAATTAGCTAATTGCTAGAGTGGTTATGAATAAATACAACCTATGTAGATAAAATGTTGTATTCTGAAAACTGGAAAACCGGAAAATAAACATGACTCATATTGACGCATAACCTTACCCCAAGAACTAACAGAATCTTTGAAACAATCATCAACAGATTACAGCAGTTTGCAGAAAACAGTAACATTATATACCACACGAGCAAGCCGGTTTCAGAAATAACCATAGCACCGCTGATTCGTTACCAAGGCTGACCAGCAAAGTAGCAGAAGCCTGCAACTTAGTAGGTGCGATTGTTCCCCTCTTTTTGGATGCAAAATGGTTCAAATGGCTCTAAGCACTATGGGACTTAACATCTGAGGTCATCAGTCCCCTAGACTTATAACTACTTAAACCTAAGTAACCTAAGGACGCCACACACATCCATGCCCAAGGCAGGATTCGAACCTGCGACCTTAGCAGCAGTGCGGTTCCGGACTGAAGCGCCTAGAACTGGCGGCCACAGCGGCCAATCTCGTCCGTAGACCCAAGTTTACTAAAGATAATAGATGTACAAATCTGTAGATGAGATCTACATCTACATCTACATGGGTACTCAGCAAATCACACTTACGTGACCGGCACAGTTTTTTATTATTCCAATGTCGAATAGCGCGCGGAAAAAACGAACACATATCTTTCCGCGCGAGCTCTGATTTCCCTTATTTTATTTGATGATCGTTTCTCCCTATGCAGGTCGGGGTCAACAAAATATTTTCGCATTCGCAGGAGAAAACTGGCGATTGAAATTTCGTGAGAAGATTCCGCCGCAACGAAAAACGCCTTTCTTTTAATGATGTCCACCACAAATCCTGTATCATGTCAGTGATACTCTCCCCTATTTCGTGATAATACAAAACGTGCTGCTCTTCTTTGAACTTTCTCGATGTACTCTGTTAATCCCGTCTGGTAAGAATTCCAGACCGCGCAGCAGTACTCCAAAAGAGGACAGACAAGCGCAGTGTAGGCAGTCTCTTTCGTAGAACTGTTACATCTAAGGGTTCTGCCAATGAACCACACTCTTTGGTTAGCCTTCCCCACAACATTTTCTAAGCGTTATTTCCAAGTTAAGGTGTTCGTAATTGTGATTGCTAGGTATTTAGATGAATTTACGGCCCTAGGATATGACTGATTTATCGTGTGACCGACGTTTAACGGATCTTTTAGCACTCACAAGGATGTCCTCATATTTTTCATTATCAGTTGCCAATTTTCGCGCCATTTTTTCTAAATGATTTTGCAACTTGGTCCGACCTTCTGATGACTTTACTAGGCGATAAACGACAGCATCATCTGAAAACAACCTAAGACGGCTGCTCAGATTGTCTCCTAAATCATTTATATAGATAAGCAACAGCAGAGGGCCTATAACACTACCATGGGGAACGCCTGAAATCACATCTGTTTTACTCGATGACTTTCCGTCAGTTACTACGGACTGTGACCTCTCTGGCAGGAAGTCACGATCCAGCCACCTAACTGAGACGATATTCCATTAGCATGCAATTTTACTACAAGCCGCTTATGTGGTACAGTGTCAAAAGTCTCCCGGAAATCTAGAAATATCGAATCAATTTGAAATCCCTTGTCAATAGCACCCAACACCTTGTGTGTGTAAAGAGCTAGTTGAGTTTCACAAGAACGACGTTTTCTAAATCCGTGTTGACTATGTGTTAATAAACCGTTCTCTTCGAGGTAATTCATAATGATCGAACACAATATCTGCTCCAGAAGCCTGCTACATATCGACGTTAATTATATGGGTCTATAATTTAGAGGATTACTCCTACTACCTTTCTTGAAAATTGGCGTGACCAGTGCAGCTTTCCAGTCTTTGGGTACGGATCTTTCGTCGAGCGAGCGACTGTATATGATTGTTAGGTATGGTGCTACTGCGTCATCATGATCTGAAAGGAACCTAATTAGTGTACAATCTGAACCGAAAGACTTGTCTTTATTAAATGATTTAAGTTGCTACACTACTCCGAGGATATCTACACTCCTGGAAATTGAAATAAGAACACCGTGAATTCATTGTCCCAGGAAGGGGAAACTTTATTGACACATTCCTGGGGTCAGATACATCACATGATCACACTGACAGAACCACAGGCACATAGACACAGGCAACAGAGCATGCACAATGTCGGCACTAGTACAGTGTATATCCACCTTTCGCAGCAATGCAGGCTGCTATTCTCCCATGGAGACGATCGTACAGATGCTGGATGTAGTCCTGTGGAACGGCTTGCCATGCCATTTCCACCTGGCGCCTCAGTTGGACCAGCGTTCGTGCTGGACGTGCAGACCGCGTGAGACGACGCTTCATCCAGTCCCAAACATGCTCAATGCGGGACAGATCCGGAGATCTTGCTGGCCAGGGTAGTTGACTTACACCTTCTAGAGCACGTTGGGTGGCACGGGATACATGCGGACGTGCATTGTCCTGTTGGAACAGCAAGTTCCCTTGCCGGTCTAGGAATGGTAGAACGATGGGTTCGATGACGGTTTGGATGTACCGTGCACTATTCAGTGTCCCCTCGACGATCACCAGTGGTGTACGGCCAGTGTAGGAGATCGCTCCTCACACCATGATGCCGGGTGTTGGCCCTGTGTGCCTCGGTCGTATGCAGTCCTGATTGTGGCGCTCACCTGCACGGCGCCAAACACGCATACGACCATCATTGGCACCAAGGCAGAAGCGACTCTCATCGCCGAAGTCGACACGTCTCCATTCGTCCCTCCATTCACGCCTGTCGCGACACCACTGGAGGCGGGCTGCACGATGTTGGGGCGTGAGCGGAAGACGGCCTAACGGCGTGCGGGACCGTAGCCCAGCTTCATGGAGACGGTTGCGAATGGTCCTCGCCGATATCCCAGGAGCAACAGTGTCCCTAATTTGCTGGGAAGTGGCGGTGCGGTCCCCTACGGCACTGCGTAGGATCCTACGGTCTTGGCGTGCATCCGTGCGTCGCTGCGGTCCGGTCCCAGGTCGACGGGCACGTGCACCTTCCGCCGACCACTGGCGACAACATCGATGTACTGTGGAGACCTCACGCCCCACGTGTTGAGCAATTCGGCGGTACGTCCACCCGGCCTCCCGCATGCCCACTATACGCCCTCGCTCAAAGTCCGTCAACTGCACATACGGGTCACGTCCACGCTGTCGCGGCATGCTACCAGTGTTACAGACTGCGATGGAGCTCCGTATGCCACGGCAAACTGGCTGACACTGACGGCGGCGGTGCACAAATGCTGCGCAGCTAGCGCCATTCGACGGCCAACACCGCGGTTCCTGGTGTATCCGCTGTGCCGTGCGTGTGATCGTTGCTTGTCCAGCCCTCTCGCAGTGTCCGGAGCAAGTATGGTGGGTCTGACACACCGGTGTCAATGTGTTCTTTTTTCCATTTCCAGGAGTGTACTTCTAAGTTACTCATGGTGGCAGATGGTCTTCATTCGAATTCTGGTATATTTTCTTCGTCTTCTTTGGTGAAGGAATTTCGGAAGGCTGTGTTAAGTAGTTCTGCTCTGGCAGAACTGTCGTGAATTGTGTTTCAGTTGCTGTAGCGCTGAGAAGTCATTGATTGTGTTTAGCCTCTAGCATACTTTACACACAACGAGAATCGTTTTGGATGACTTGATTCCTGACAACATTCCAATACAGTTCCGCAGCCTGTGCATGCCAAACAAACGTATGTGCTACGGAACTCAATACATTCATGTAAACAGAAAATAGTAGTTCAAGGTTAAGGGAGCGACGCAATCACAAGCAAATAAAGTTCCCAGTGTAGATAAATGAGGTGTGACACGGCTGCTGTTTTTCATAATATTATGTATAAACGATACGTTCCGGTCTCGGAAACTGACATACGGCCGGGAGAGCGGTGTGCTGACGACATGCCCTCCCTCCATAACCATATCCATATCGAGTGACGCCAATGGGCTGAGGATGACACGGCGGCCGGTCGGTACCGTTGGGCCTTCATGGCCTGTTCTGGAGGAATTTAGTTTTTTTAAAAACGGTACGTCAGACGTATTAGCTATCTGAGGATGTCCAAAAAGCTGCAGTTTCGCATCGGCTGGTCGCGTCGGTTCTTGTAATAAAGAGGAATACTGTAAGATGATTGACGGTGAGTGTGATGGACTATCGCCTGAAACCTGACGTAAACAAATGTAATGTAATATGCATAAAGAGACGAAAATAAGAAACATCCTCTGACTGTATGATGGGTAATCAATAACTTTAATCAGTCCAGTCACAACCGTCAACATTCTAAGAAAACATAAGCGGAGCAATATTAGGTCGAACGACCACATAAATCTAGTCAAGCCTGAGTTCACAAAGAGATTTCTCGCAAGAATACGAAGGAAGTGAGTATACGGAAAGGAAGACGTTTACGATTCCTCATTCAATCTATGAGTGAGTGATATACAAGGTGACGATTATTGAACTATATGAAATAAAATCCTCATAAATTCTGAACGGGAAGCGCATACGCACGCACCTTGTTGTAGTCGGCCATTTGCACGTGAAAATGTCCCAGTACTGCGTACCTGAACGTATAGCGTTTGTGAAGGCCTACTATGCGAGTAGTAGCAGCCCATCTGCGGCTCAAAGGAAGTTTGCTACCGAGCTCAGGCTGAAGGCAAGCCGTCCAAGTGTGCTAGCAATCAAGTTTTGATTCGCAAATTTGAGAGACCATGTAGTGTTCGTGATGACGGTGTGTACAATGTCTGTCGTCCAGAATGGGTGAAAACGCCTGAAAATATTGATAAGACACTCACTGTGTTCCAAACCAACAACAGGAAATCCATCAGTAGAGCTGCACAACAGGTAGGAATCAATCGGGAGACACTGCGAGAAATTGTTGTTGAAGACCTGCCTCTCTTCCCACACAAAATTCAGACCCATCAGCAATTAAGCCCCAGGGCCATGGAACAGCGGTTGTGTTTTGCTAACACTGTTGTCCACAGAACTTTTATTTGGACTAGTTCGTCTATAAACAATATTGGCGCATTTGCGGGACTCGATCGCGATCGAAAAGTCTCTTCACCCTCAACGTATGAGAGTGCGGTATGCAGTGTCCAGTAACGGAATAATCCGTGCTATATTCGTTTATGGGACGGTGACTACCGAATGGTTCATTAAAGTTTTGGAAGATGATTTCATCCCCACTGTCCAAAGTGACCCTGATTTCGACAAGATGTGGTCAATGCGAGACGGAGCTCGACCACATCTAAGCAGGAGAGTGTTTCATGTCCTGGAGGAGCCCTTTGTGGATTGCATTCTGGCTCTGGGGTACCCAGAAACCACTGGCATATTTTCCAGACCCGAAAACAGAAGACTCTTTTTTGTGGGGCTATATTAAAGACAAGGTGTACAGCAGTAACTCCAAAACCATTACTGAGCTGAAAACAGCCATGCTGGAGGTCATCACAACATCGATGTTCTTACACATCAGCGAGTCATGTAGAATTTCGCTATTCGTCTGCGCCACATCATCGCCAGTGATGGCAGGCATATCGAACATGTCATAACCAAAATCCGAACATCTGTAGTGACGTTTACATATTGCATAAAGTGTGTGCACGCCGTAGTTTGTAACTATTTTATGTTTCTTTTCCATATACTTCAATAATTGTCACCCTGTACATCGATCTGGTAGCATTACCAACTCTGGACAAAGCAAGAGGTAAAGAACGTCCGGTTACTTCTGCTTCGTGTCACACGAGCTCAACAATTTATAATGTACTGCTTTGTGAAGAGTACGATTTTCTGTGATTTAGAATGAGACTGCTCGTCTCGAAAATAGTTAGGACATCATAGTCAATAGTTTCTGACTGGAGTGGTAGACAATATTAGCGTTGAAAACTGTGACTAATCTAGATCTTGAATTTCTTTTACATCTTCAGTCCTCTGACTGGATTGATGCCGACCACCACGAATTGTTGCCCGCCCGGCTAGCCGCGCGGTGTATCGCGCTGCTTCCCGAGCGGGAAGGCGTGTCAGTTCCTGGCACGAATCCGCCTGGCGGATTAGTGTCGGGGTCCGGTGTGCCGGCCAGCCTGTGGACGGTTTTTAAGGTGGTCTTCCGTCTACCTCGGCGAATGCGGACTGGTTACCCTTACTCTGCCTCAGTTACACTATGTCGGCGATTGCTGTGCAAACACTGTGTCCACGTACGTGTACACCATAATTACCCTACCACGCTAACATTTGGGGTTACACTCGTCTGGTATGAGACGTTCTCAGGGCGGGGGCGTGTACTGGGATCCGAACGGCAAAATAACCCTGGGTTCGGTGTGGGGCGGCGGTGGGGTGGGCGGACTGCTGTGACCTGTTGTGGGGTTGTCAACAACTGAGGACTATGGTGAGACGAAGCCTCTCCATCGCTTATAGGTTTCCGGTTTCATACGCAATACACAAGACACACCACGAGTTGTCCAATTGTGCCAACCTCTTGAGTAGCTCGTGCACCCAATGTCCCCAGTTATTTGTTGGATATACTCCAGTTTCTGTCTTCCTCTTGAGTGTTCACCCTCTACAGTTCCCACTAGCAGCAAGCAAGTTACTCGCTGATGTGTTAATATATGTCCTATTATTCTGTCTTTTCTTCCTGTTACTTGATCTCCACATTTTTCTTCCCTCGTCGATTCTCAGAAGAATCTAACCTCCTCATATTTTGTCATTCCATCTCATTTTCAACATCCTTCTATAGCAAAACATCTCAAGAGTTTGGATTCTCTTCTTTTCCACTTTCCCATTGTGAACAAGTCACTTAGGTACAATGTTGCATGATGACGATCTGGAAAAATCATGTCCACTAGCTATTAGTATGCCGTTGTGCGGATTTCGCTAAGCTATATTGAACAAATTGAATTAATTAGAACAAATTTATTTATTTATTTCATTGGAAAGAGCCTTCGAAGAGGCCTTCAGTGACCCAGCATGTGTGCCACTTCTTTCTGTTAGTGTCAAGATAACAGCACCGTAAACGCCATAAGGAGAAGATGTCTCATAAACCTTGGAAATGACTGAAAACTGCATCCACTTCTCTTCCGCTTCCGTATGCATTGACAAAATCTAAACAGATTCACGAGCAAGTTGTCTCATCGCTACGACTCCAAAGCTCACACTGCTGTGGTTCAAGCGCACAAGTTAACAAGTGAAATGTACTTGAGCTACGTGTTTGCTTATATAGCGTGTCCCAGAAGGTATGGCCTATATTCAGAGATATAACAGGAGTGACCATTCGGAGCGAATACGTCTAGTAAACATAAACTCTAAAATGAATATCTCAAAAAGCTATGAGCACTTCTTCATTTTCGACATTGTGAAACAAATCTCTTCCACTTCAAACTCTTTGCTATATATAATTTGAGAAGTGATAGTATGGACCGAAACAAGAAAAAAAGTCTAGTTATGCGCATACCTTAAGATCTATGAGCGTTCGTTTATCGTTGCTGCTGTGAAACACATCTTTTCTACTGAGCAAGTACTATATATCTTACGTCGTGTATTTTAGAGCTCCTGTTTACTTACTTTTTTGCTTCGAATGGTCGTTCCTGTCACATCCGTGAATAGTGACCATTCCTCCTGAGACACTCTGTTTCTAGTCCAGTACAGCAGACATTCTTCTCCTCACGGCGTCGTAGCGACGTGACAAGTAGCTCGTGAATCTGCTCATTGGCAATGCTAATGAAAGTGGAAGATATGGCGGCGCTTGTACCTGGTTACAATTTGATCAGTTTCAACACATCTAATGTCGATGACGTCGTCTTCAAATGCTTGTTCCAAAGTTACACTGAAAAATATGTAGTTCCATTTTTAAAGAAAAAGATTGGTGTCAAAATTCGACAACTATAAATGTTAAAAATTATTTGATTACATGAGAAAATTTGCCGCATTGTTCGCTATAGCTTAGTGAAAACCACACCTCGTTATATCAACTCATTCCGGATATACTTGTCGTGACATGCAGTTCGACCATTTGCATGAGACGTCTTACGGAGTCGCGTCAGATGACTAAGTGGCTGGAAACTCTGGACGCACTCCAGCAAACAAGTAAGCCGGCGTTACTCTCACTCTCTGTCCCCCTCGAGCGTGGCGGAAACGCTCCGGTGCGGCCGCGTCACACTTGGGTAGCTGTGCTTGATGCTGCGAAGCGTGGATGGTCGCTGTAAAACTTCAGGAATGCAAGGAGATGTGTGTGTTTGTGTGTTGTTTTGTGTGAATGTATTTTCGAGTTTAATGCTGTTATCGCCGTTCCTCGCTTCCCATTTTCCGTTGATTCTTTATCCAGTCACCATAACGCAGATCTCTACTTTGCATTTCTTCATACACATTCCGTTTCCGAGTTTTTGCTAGTCTACCTCTTTATCTCTTTACAGGCGGTGTCCAAGGCCATACTCGTTTCGACCGTCTTCTACCATCCATCTTTTCAAGATGCCCATACCAAAGCAGCCTTTGCGTTTAAAAAATTGTGTCTGTAATAGTCTTTGCAACTTCTAGTTTCCTCTGTATTTCCTTGTTCCTTATGTGATCCAATCACGCCATTTCACTACTCCGCCTCCAGTAGTCCATCTCATTTGCAAGAAGCCTCTTTTTATCTGTTTATTTATTTCCCAAGCTTTTGACCCATATATTGCAATACTTTCCATAATTGTACAGTTTGGTGTTTCGTAGTGTGTTTTCTGTTGCAGAAGGAAAAATTTAACTGACAGATGCCGTACTTGCCTTGTCCAAATATATTTATTATTTATTTTGTGCTCGTTCCACTAACATAAGATGTTACCATCAGATATTTAAAAGTTCTACATTCATTTATTTTGCCAGCATTAGTTTCAAAATCCATTGCATCACTTTCCACCCACTGCAAGATATTCAATTTTGGCAAGATTTGTAGAAAGACTATATAGCTCACATTGTTCTCTGAATTTCCGGAAGATATATTCCATATCTTAAACATCTGTGGGAATGATCACTTGGTCGTCCGCAAAATGTTATACACTCCTGGAAATTGAAATACGAACACCGTGAATTCATTGTCCCAGGAAGGGGAAACTTTATTGACACATTGCTGGGGTCAGATACATCACATGATCACACTGACAGAACCACAGGCACATAGACACAGGCAACAGAGCATGCACAATGTCGGCACTAGTACAGTGTATATCCACCTTTCGCAGCAATGCAGGCTGCTATTCTCCCATGGAGACGATCGTACAGATGCTGGATGTAGTCCTGTGGAACGGCTTGCCATGCCATTTCCACCTGGCGCCTCAGTTGGACCAGCGTTCGTGCTGGACGTGCAGACCGCGTGAGACGACGCTTCATCCAGTCCCAAACATGCTCAATGGGGGACAGATCCGGAGATCTTGCTGGCCAGGGTAGTTGACTTACACCTTCTAGAGCACGTTCGGTGGCACGGGATACATGCGGACGTGCATTGTCCTGTTGGAACAGCAAGTTCCCTTGCCGGTCTAGGAATGGTAGAACGATGGGTTCGATGACGGTTTGGATGTACCGTGCACTATTCAGTGTCCCCTCGACGATCACCAGTGGTGTACGGCCAGTGTAGGAGATCGCTCCCCACACCATGATGCCGGGTGTTGGCCCTGTGTGCCTCGGTCGTATGCAGTCCTGATTGTGGCGCTCACCTGCACGGCGCCAAACACGCATACGACCATCATTGGCACCAAGGCAGAAGCGACTCTCATCGCTGAAGACGACACGTCCCCATTCGTCCCTGCATTCACGCCTGTCGCGACACCACTGGAGGCGGGCTGCACGATGTTGGGGCGTGGGCGGAAGACGGCCTAACGGTGTGCGGGACCGTAGCCCAGCTTCATGGAGACGGTTGCGAATGGTCCTCGCCGATACCCCAGGAGCAACAGTGTCCCTAATTTGCTGGGAAGTGGCGGTGCGGTCCCCTACGGCACTGCGTAGGATCCTACGGTCTTGGCGTGCATCCGTGCGTCGCTGCGGTCCGGTCCCAGGTCGACGGGCACGTGCACCTTCCGCCGACCACTGGCGACAACATCGATGTACTGTGGAGACCTCACGCCCCACGTGTTGAGCAATTCGGCGGTACGTCCACCCGGCCTCCCGCATGCCCACTATACGCCCTCGCTCAAAGTCCGTCAACTGCACATACGGTTCACGTCCACGCTGTCGCGGCATGCTACCAATGTTAAAGACTGCGATGGAGCTCCGTATGCCACGGCAAACTGGCTGACACTGACGGCGGCGGTGCACAAATGCTGCGCAGCTAGCGCCATTCGACGCCCAACACCGCGGTTCCTGGTGTGTCCGCTGTGCCGTGCGTGTGATCATTGCTTGTACAGCCCTCTCGCAGTGTCCGGAGCAAGTATGGTGGGTCTGACACACCGGTGTCAATGTGTTCTTTTTTCCATTTCCAGGAGTGTATTTACAACGTTTCTGTGTCAGCTGGAACGTCCATTACGCAGCAGTTACAGTACGTTTGATTCTTATAAGACTTCCTCTAAATTGATTTTGAACAGAGTAGGAGATAAAGTACATCCTTGTCGGAATCCTTTTGTGATTTTAAATTCAACAGACACCCGTTTACCCATCTTTACACAACTGGTACATCCAGTATAAAACTCTTTCACAGCTAACATATATGAGGTGAGAAAAGTAATAAGATTGATTTTTTATCAACAAAAGTCTTTATTTTTTCAAACAACAACATTGTCCCCCTGGCAGCCATACAGAGGCAGAGTCGTAATTCGTACTTCTCAGTGTTGGTAGCAATGCTGAAGGGCTTCAACTGGTAGGGTCGTTAACACGTCGATCACATTCCTCTGAAAGTTCTACAGAGTCCCAAAATGCCATCCTTTTAAGACATTTTTCAATTTCAGGAGAAGAAGAGTCACAAGGACTCCAATCAGATGAATGGTGGGGGGGGGGGGGGGGGAGAGGAACAACAGGAACGTCTTCTCAGATCAAAAATTCCGTGATGGAAGTGGCTGTTTGACGTGAGGCGTTGTCAAGATGCAGCAACCGCCTGTCTGCAATGCCTGGTGTCAATCGATTCATCCTTTTCATGAGCCTTTAAAGGACATGTTTGCAAAACACTTGGTTGATAGTTTTTCCTGGAGGAACAACCTCACAGGAGCACAGACACTCTCGACCTTTTCTTCGGTTTTTAAAGTTGAAGGTCGCGGTGAGCGAGGTTCATCTTCAACGTATTCGCGTCGTTTCAAAAATTATTTGTACCAGCGAAACACTTAATGCTCTTCGCAAGGAATATTCCCCACAGGCCTGTTTCAACTTTTCAGTCGTAACACTCGGGTATTCCCCAAATTCAACACACAACAACTCAGTGACATAACGTTGCTCTAAATTCCTTTGTTCCATTTTCGTAACACACAACAAAAACACAATTTCATTGATGGAGCTCTCAAAAACTACATGATGGTTGCGCGGAGCTGAAACGCGGACTGAGCATCTGTGAGGGACGAACAAACCGGTCTACACAGTACAGCGTTGCCAGATCGCTCACAGTGTCGTCAGTCTCATTATTTTTCTCACGCACCTCGTAAGTCATACAGACAACATTTTTTAGTATGCTCTTCCGCCAATTACTTAGCAGGACTATGCCGTAAGCCTCATATACAGGGTGAGTCACCTAACATTACCGCTGGATATATTTCGTAAACCACATCAAATACTGACGAATCGATTCCACAGACCGAACGTGAGGAGAGGGGCTAGTGTAATTGGTTAATACAAACCATAAAAAAATGCACGCAAGTATGTTTTTTAACACAAACTTACGTTTATTTAAATGGAACCCCGTTAGTTTTCTTAGCACATCTGAACATATAAACAAATACGTAATCAGTGCCGTTTGTTGCATTGTAAAATGTTAATTACAGCCGGAGATACTGTAACCTAAAATTGACGCTTGAGTACCACTCCTCCGCTGTTCGATCGTGTGTATCGGAGAGCACCGAATTACGTAGGGATCCAAAGGGAACGGTGATGGACCTTAGGTACAGAAGAGACTGGAACAGCACATTACGTCCACATGCTAACACCTTTTTATTGGTCTTTTTCACTGACGCACATGTACTTTACCATGAGGGGAATCAGCAGGTTACTGTACTTTACGCAATCTGAATGTGGTTCAATCTAGGGGAAACTGCCTAATCGAAGGTACCTTATGTACCTTTCTGTGCACCAATCAAGATAATTGTGACTGCAGTAGTGTAGGTACCACAGGATCTCCTAAATAGGACAGACCTTGGCAGAGGAAGCATACGGAAGTGTCCCATATCTTAACAATGGGGCTAGTAATCGTCCCAGTGTGTTGAAGAAAACCATTTTAGGGAAATAATCAGTTATCGCGTTTGTTATCCTCCAGGTTAGAGTTTGAAGATGTTGTCGCAAATTACTTACACTCGTCAAAATTATTTCCAGAAAATTGGGTCAATGATGACGTGTCAGTGAGAATAAGGGATGAGGACGGATGGATTGTAGATGGAATTATGCTGGTAACATAATCTTCCAGCAAAATCACAAGGAGGAAACGTAAAAAAATGTATGCAAAAGCCTGAAAATCTAGCCAAAGTTACGTAGTGAAACAATAAAATATGGGAGTGGTAACATAAAACAAATAACAAGAAGAGAAACAGGGTTCAAATGTGGTACAATTCTGTAGTGTTCCTTGACATGTATCTGTCGTATGTACGCGGACTACAAGTGATACTGGCAAAAGTGGTTGCTTTTGCAAGGAATAATGCGCAACAGTCGATAAATGTGTGCCGGCCGCTGTTGTCGAGCGGTTCTAGGTGCTTCAGTCCGGAACCGCACTGCTGCTACGGTCGCAGGTTCGATTCCTGCCTCGGGCATGGATGTGTGTGATGTCCTTAGGTTAGTGAGGTTTAAGTAGTTCTAAGTCTAGGGTACTGATGACCTCAGATGTTAAGTCCCATAGTGCTTAGAGCCATTTGAACCATTTGATTTTGATATATGTGTACACATGAAATAAGCGATACTTGCAATGATGCAGCTTAATGCTTTGCCTATAAATCGGAACTCTTATCCACAAAAGCATTCAAAACGTTAATCACTGTGGTCAAGGGCCAATGTCTTACAAGTGCATAGTGACGAAAGTGTTTTGTCAGACATCGCTTTTGTATTAAAAATTTGCGCAAACATTCGAAGAGTGAAGTATAAGAAGACGTGAAAGAAACACTTTATATAATTACAATAGCAAAAGAAAACCGGCCGAAATTGCACAACTGGATGAAAACATGAGATGCTGTCGAAAGATAAAAGGCGTAAAAACAAACCACCCTGTAGAAAAGTACTTTAACAGTTAGTTTAATTGCGTAAATAAATTGAGACCCCACAGAAGAAGACACATAGGTGTGGGTAATATGTTTGGGTAAATATCAGAAAGAAATGCACCATGTTTTGCAGAAGGTGGAATTTAATAGCCCAAACCCTCCTATCTTATTTTCACGATGCCTACGTAAAATACAGAATGATAGCATCATACTGGTCACACAATCTTCAAATACAGTTTGTCTCAGAATTTCGGTTATACTTTCATATGGGCTGCACTGACTTGCTACGCTCGCAACAGTGCACCTCTGAATTCGCACGATACCTGCAGTCATGTCTATTCGATAAGGACTCGAAAATGCGGCAACAATGCCATAGAATGGTTGCACTGGCGACTTGTGCGGCACTGCCTTTACAACTACACTCCTCTATCCCATAAACCTTCCAACAAATCCAAGTCTTCCATTCGCCTGATAGCAGAAGAGCCTCCAGGTGCAAATTCAGTGAATGTGTGATGGACATAAATTTATTGTTTTGCATTGTTTGCGGAAATAAAACTGTTGTAACGTACTCGTTTTACATTTCCTCAGGCAGCACACTTTGTCCTTTTATGTATCATTAACTCTAGAGAATACCCTCAGACCTCAAGAAGAATATAATAATTTCAATCCCAAAGAAAGCAGGCGTTGACAGATGTGAAAATTACCGAACTATCAGTTTAATAAGTCACGGCTGCAAAATACTAACGCAAATTCCTTACAGAAGAATGGAAAAACTGGTAGAAGCTGACCTCGGGGAAGATCAGTTTGGGTTCCGTAGAAATATGGGAACACGTGAGGCAATACTGACCCTACGACTTATTTTAGAAGCTAGATTAAGAAAAGGCAAACCTACGTTTCTAGCATTTTTAGACTTACAGAAAGCTTTTCACAATGTTGACTGGAATAATCTCTTTCAAATTCTGAAGGTGGCAGGGGTAAAATAAAGGGACCGAAAGGCTATTTACAATTTGTACAGAAACCAGATGGCAGTTGTAAAAGTCGAGGGGCCTGAAAGGGAGACATTGGTTGGGAAGGGAGTGAGACAGGGTTGTAGCCTCTCTCCGATGTTGTTCAATCTGTATATAGACCAAGCAGCGAAAGGAACAAAAGAAAATTTCGGAGTAGGTATTAAAATCCATGGAGAAGAAATAAAAACTTTAAGGTTCGCCGATGACTTTGTAATTCTGTCAGAGACAGCAAAGGACTTGGAAGAGCAGTTGAACGGAATGGACAGTGTCTCGTAAGGAGGATATAAGATGAACATCAACAAAAGCAAAACGAGGATAATGGAATGTAGTCGAATTAAGTCGGGAGATGCTGAGGGAATTAGATTGGTAAATGAGACACTTAAAGGAGTAAAGGAGTTTTGCTATTTGGGAAGCAAAAGAACTGATGATGGTCGAAATAGAGAGGATATAAAATGTAGACTGGCAATGCCAAGGAAACTGTTTCTGAAGAAGAGAAATTTGTTAACATCGAGTATGGATTTAAGTGTCAGGAAGTCGTTTCTGAAAGTATTTGTATGGAGTGTAGCCATGTATGGAAGTGAAACATGGACGATAACCAGTTTGGACAAGAAGAGAATAGAAGCTTTCGAAATGTGGTGCTACAGAAGAATGCTGAAGATAAGGTGGGTAGATCATGTAACTAATGAGGAGGTATTGAATAGGATTGGGGAGAAGAGAAGTTTGTGGCACAACTTGACTAGAAGAAGGGATCGGTTGGTAGGACATGTTCTGAGGCATCAAGGAATCACCAATTTAGTACTGGAGAGCAGCGTGGAGGGTAAAAATCGTAGAGGGAGACCAAGAGATGAATAGACTAAGCATACTCAAAAGGATGTAGGCTGCAGTACGTACTGGGAGATGAAGAAGCTAGAGTAGAATGGAGAGCTGCATCAAACCAGTCTCAGGACTGAAGACCACAACAACAACTCCAAGAGCTTCATCCCCCATTTACACAGCGAGGTAATAACAAAATCGCGTACTAAAAACTGTAATACTTTCCTCGTTAGACTTTCTTGTGAGGTGACATGTCTCTAGTCGTCCGAGCTCCTCACGCACAGTGAGAAGGCATAGCGGAACAGTGAGTAGCTGGCAGCCAGCAGCAGTGTCGGGTGGCTGGCTGGCTACCTGGGCGATAGCTGGAGTGGTGCTCTCACAGACCACGACCCTACTGGCGAGTCCCACTCACCAGCAAGCACCTACGTCACAAGAGCATGCGCACAACTGCTCCACGCAGCCGGCTAACCTCTTGTGGCCCAGTAGTCGAGAATTCCTGAAGCGGTTCTATTCATTGGCGTGTTACCTCTCTATAGTGGAAATTCCGCTCGTCACTGCCATTAATGAGCAACGTGCACCAGCACTGAGGCGTCTAATACTGCTTTCACTATCATTTCCTTCTGACTCAAGTTTTTTGTTTTCATTTATGATGTAGCACACGCTGGGCGACTTACTGCGCTAGAGTGTTGCCCTCTTTTGTATCCCACTCTGCGTAAGCAGAACACAGTTCATGATCAGTCCGCAGTGAAGGTTAAAGTAGAGACCAGAGGAACAAACAGATGATTCCAGAGGTCGACGACGGTAGAGTTCACGAAATGATCAGCAAAAAACAAAACCAGAGCTCAGCAAAATTGTCTTCTGCATACAAAAACAGTCCAGGGAGCAATCCGAGTGGCAAATCTAATACAGCGAGGTCAAACTCCACAGAGCTCAGGTCACGAAAGGCATCAGTGACGCCGGCCGCCGTGACCGAGTGGTTCTAGGCGCTTCAGCCCGGAACCGCGCTGCTGCTACGGTCGCAGGTTCGAATCCTGTCTCGGGCATGGATGTGTGTGATGTCCTTAGGTTAGTAAGATTTACGTAGTTCTAAGTCTAGGGGACTGATGACCTCAGATGTTAAGTCCCATAGTGCTTAGAGCCATTTGAAGCTATTTTTGCATCAGTGACTGGCAATTGTGGGCTGTGGACAGCCAGTGGACGGATCGACGTGATATGCTTTAAGCTGCAGTTGGAATGTGAAGCCCTATCATCTGTTATCTGTCTTCCATATCGACACTAGTGAATTCTCAAACGTCGGACACCTAACTCAGGATGAATAACTTCAACCTTGTGACACATGATACGTCCGAGGTGATATGCAGTTCCACTGTTGCTACAGTTGGAAACTGCCACTGGCTCTTAGTCCACCAATAGTCGCTGACCACAAGTCTCACCCATTAGGGAAAGACCTGTAGTTCTCCACCAGAGGAGGACCAGAAGACAAAGAATTACAATCACTTTCTACTAAGCCTCGGTATTGGAGCCGAATTAGCAGAAAAACCCACCTCCACGTTGTACAAACGAATCAAACTATCCTCTACTCATTGAATCTCCCCTTTTGCGGCTTCCGATGACCTGGTAGACAATTCAGACACAGCACAAGGGGTTTCTACACTGGGAGAGCAGGCCTCTGCTTTGCGTATCCTGAGAGGAGCCAATCAGCGACTCAGAATCTCTCTTGTCTGAAAAAAAAAAAAAGATTTCATACTAGGTAGCTACCGTTCTCACTTTAGCTTTAATTTTTTTAGGGGGTGATTTTTACTCTTTTATATTTTTTATTCAGCGTGCTGTTATATCTTCTAGATTTATCTGAGTTCGTGGCACTTTACCACGATTTCGTTATGAAAGATAATGTATTTAGCTTGTAAGAGTTTTTATCTTTGTCTTTAAATTGTTTTATTTTCTTTATTGGTTTGAAGATTTTATTTATTTCATTCAGTTAGTGAAATTTTTTGAGAAAAGTTAATAGAAGAGTTAAACTTCTAGTTTAATGTTTTCAAAACATATGCTTTTCCTATGTTAATTTATTTTAGTTTTATTCCTTAAATAGCTTGGGTAAGCATGGCCATGTTTTGGCAAAACACATGTACCTAGACAAGACCAGAGTCCCTCATTCATGGAGAGATCCAGTCTTTCCAAACCGACCATTCCCAACTTCTGAAAGGAAGCTGTTAAGCTTCCCGGATAGTTGTGTCCATGAAATATACGCTTTTGCTGCTCGCTAAAAGAACCTGGCCTTCACTAAACACATGCACCATCCACTCTGTTCGTATCATCTCAGCATTTAATATGAGAATGCTTGTAGTTTTATAGCCATCCCACCTTTTACACAGAAGCTCAGATTACAGCAGACTCTCTTAAATGGTTTCCTCCAACCCACTTTCCACCAACTGGCCGCTTCGCAATGGTTTGCCGCCTGGCCCAGGTAAAATGTTTTGTGAACCGGCGTGTGAACCACTGCCCTCCTGCTCAGACCCTAAGTGGGAAGAGTGGAGGTGCCCCTGGCCGAAGTCCCTCTGTATGTACAATTAACTGAGTGCTGCTTCTCGAAATCACTAACACAATCAGGTCGCTGGACACAACATTTACCGCCCACAATCCATCTT
Organism: Schistocerca cancellata; assembly: GCF_023864275.1. Classification (NCBI taxonomy): domain Eukaryota; kingdom Metazoa; phylum Arthropoda; class Insecta; order Orthoptera; family Acrididae; genus Schistocerca; species Schistocerca cancellata. Next base: position 322,906,321 of record NC_064628.1, on the reverse strand, counting down.
TCTTCCTGTTCTCTGTTACCTCCACTACAGCCCTCGGGTACAAGTTCCCTACAGGCTACACATGCAGTTATACGAACATTTTGCCTAAAATTTCCTTATGTAAAAGATTCATAAACCACTCAAACCGAATGTAGTGCTGGGGAACATGGCGACGATGATCTAGAATATGAATATTAATCTGGCAGACAGTATAGGTAAAGTAAGAGAGTGGCGTGTCACTTCTCAGGGAAGGTGAGAACTAATGTTAATTTTTGGAAGAGGGAAGCGTTTAGGAAACGGAACAGCGTTCTCCAATGTAAAACTCATAACTAGAAACTGTTTATTAATTAGTACTTTATAACAGATAGCTACTACCTACAGTGTTATCAGCTTTTCTTTCCAGCCATCACTCTTCTGAGTCTTCATGGGATCTGTCTGAATTCCTCTCCTCTACTTACCTCTATGTATCAGACTAGCACTTACGCCCTATGCCCTACAATATATGTTGGATATGTGCGTATCTCTGTGGTCCTCTATGCTGTCTTCCCTCTACAGCTCTCTCGAGTACCATGGAAGTTATTCCTTGGTGTCTTAACACATAGCCTCTCATCCTGTCCCATCTTCTGGCCTGTGTTTTCCACATGTTCCTCTCTTCGCTGCTTCTGTGGGCAACTTCCACATCACTTACCTCATAACTCCCCAAAATTCTCAGCATCCTTCTATAGCATCACTTCTCAAACGCATTGATCCTCTTCTTTTTTGGTTTTCTCACAGTCTACGATTCACTTACATAGAATTCTGTGCTTTCAACGTACATCCTGGGATATTTGATACTAACAGACTTCTTTCATGAGCACTTCTTACACAGTGGTGCAGTGAATCTCTTAAAATCGATGCAGCTCTTGATTATATGAATGCATGATGTCTGTGCAGACTATCTCAGTACGCCCCTCAGCCAGTCCACATCCCCACCTAATGCAACCTATACGCAGATTCCATCCATGTCCTCCATGCTCGCTACTTTGAGTTTCCTGCAAGAGATCGAAAGTGATTGTGCAGTGGCACTGAAGGTGCCCATCGAGGAGACTCAGTTATATAAGTGCATGGTGTCTGTTCTTTGAGACATGTCTGAAAGAACATATACCACTCGGAATCCGCAGCTGTGATTAAAATTTGTAAGCTCAAGGCAGACAGGGGAGAAAGTAAAGTAAATGGAAGAAACTCATAAACCCATGTCAGCTACATTGGGACGTTGTCGTTGTACGTAATAGAGAGTAGGAGATGAAAACATTAGCCCAAGACAAGACAATATGGAATGTCATCACTAAAGAAAAGAAAAGAAATGTATGTCAGTTACATCCTGACTCGTTTATTGCTGCTTCTTGTTCATGCAAGCGACGAATGACAATCATTAACGTTCCCAATTCACATTCTGGAGGTGTGGGTTCAAATCTCTCTCCAGTCATCCAAATTTAGATTTTTCGTGTTTAGTTTAAACTGAGTAAGGGATTGTTCCTTACTTATCTTTGCACACTGTGAGCTTGTGCTCACGCTCTAATGATCCATCGACGGTCTATTAAATCCCAATCTAAGTTCCTTAACTCTTGCTCATGGCATGCCAAGATAAATACTGAAATCCAACTCCAAATTTGTAGAATCGTATGAAGAAGATGAAGGCAGTAGCTCCGGCCGGTGTGGCCGTGCGGTTCTAAGCGCTTCAGTTTGGAACCGCGTGACCGCTACGGTCGCAGGTTCGAATCCTGCCTCGGGCATGGGTGTGTGTGATGTCCTTAGGTTAGTTAGGTTTAAGTAGTTCTAAGTTCTAGGGGACTTATGACCTAAGACGTTGAGTCCCATAGTGCTCAGAGCCATTTGAACTTTTTCAACATGCGCAGAGAATTAATCCAGATTTTCTGTCATCGTGTATATGAAAGGTCTGTCCTATTCCCTCTTATGCCTATGAAGAGTCACTTCACACCACGTGAAAAATTTCTATGGTGAAGATGAGACTGGTTAATTGTTATCTTTGAGTTGCTGTAGGCTACGACAACTGGCGATTCTTCTCGCCTTTTGAGGACTGACAATGCTTGTCCCTATCGAGTTCTGTTGATCAGCGTGATCCTAGGAATGAAATCATGTAACACTTGCCTGTGGCTTTCTTGGAAATATGCTGCAACCAGCCGATTGACACCAATGGCTGTTTCAGAGACAATGATTGCTTCTCTTCTCTTCTCTTGGGTAGTAGAATGTTCCTCAGAATAACCTATCAGTTATGTAGAAACACCCGTGTCTTACACATATTAAGCAGTGTTTTCCTCTCAAAGTGATGACATACTGAACCTGAATCGATGGATATCAATTACGGTAGTTTCGCTTGTTACTTATTTATTCCACTCATTTCAAAACTGCACTCTTGTGGGTTTCATCACACATACAACAACTAAGGAGTACCTACAGCACCTAAAAACGAATATTTTCCCTAGAAGTTATCAAAATGGATTAAAAGCTTCTTTTCAATCAACACGCGATACTGTAAAGCGGCAAGGCATCCATCTTGTCTCTTTCCATTTAATATGATAATTAATTCAGCTATAGAATAATGACGAGGCAGGATCTCTGACAATAATAGCTTTACAAAATTGTTAAGGCTTTCGTGGCCACTTGTTGACGAACTGCCTATTGGCTTCTGTCTCGGGTTCTTCGGCCGACGTTCATCTAATGATTTTACTGACGTTTCGCCAGCACGAGTGGCTGGCATTGTCAAAGCTTCACCCTCTATTGCCGGTGGTGAATAGCTTTGAAGAGTTAATATGACTGCAATGACTGTACAAGCTGTTTTCTCGGCAACTTCTTGTCTTAATTAGTGTTTTCACACTTAACCTCAGAAGGATCTGTTCTTCATTTTTCTGAGAGAGTTCGGGAATCACACACACAATGGACTCAGAACGGGTGACATGGGATCTGGCAGATAAAAACACGACCTAATATGTAGCAGGGACACAGGCGTTCATGTAAACAGAGCCATGCCCTGCCTCAGTTAGAGATAGATGCGTTATCAGTGTGAAAGTTGCATCGCTAAGACGTTCCCTGGTGGAAAGCCGCTTTTGTTTGGCTTTTTAGCACATTTCCACTTTGGCTGTGTGAGCAGAGCTGTGGGATGGAAGAAAGAACTTGTATCAGCAGGAATATGGCGCCATGCTGTATTCAGAATAGTGCCTTCTGCAGACAAAAACCTCCGATTTTCCAAAAATATGAAGAGGCCACAGAAGTAGCAGCTAGTCTCAGGTACAGTTTTTTGTTTTGTTTTAAATTTCCCAGGACCTGGGAATCAAGGCTCCCTGCTGGACGTGAAAATGACGATTGGAAAATTCGTGCGGCATCATGAGATCAGAGTTTTAGAGAACAGAGGAGGATAGAAAAGTCAGTGGAGTTTTTTGTGTGCCACACTTTCTTGGCAGGATTGGTGAAATGCACCACTGGTGGACTCAGAATACTTGTAAGATTATCAGAATTCATATTTTGTCCTTGAGAAGGAAAGAGCTTATGATGGATACGAGGATATTTCGACGTGGGTGTTAGTGCTCAACACATATCTGTAGGCTGTGGTGTCCTCTGGAGCAGCCGAATGGGGATCCAACGTTCGAGTCTACAGAAGCCCGACCATAGCGTCGCACTTCAGAGAGCCAGAGACACAGCCAGCACACTATTCGGATGATTCAGTTTGTCTGAAGTTCATGCTACATTTTTATACTTTTTAGCTTTGTTGGTTGTCGGAAACTCAAATGTGTTTCCAGATATGTGCCTCTGTCAATAAATTATTACGTTCATTCAAATCACAGTTTTTTTTTAACGCCTTACATATTTTCATTTTTTGTATTTGGCAGTTCTCCCTTTACGATCCACAGCTAGGGCCTTAGCACTTCTAGGCATTTATTAATTCTTCTGTGCGCCTACTTTACCTCGGGTCTTAAGGATGAGTGTCTGTCTCATAATTAATTTTCTGAGTCAAGTTTTTATATTCAACACACATGTGGTTTTTCTACGCATGACATACTTTGCTACTTGATTCGTCATCGTATACTGCTCTTCGCTTTTGTACATTCCTGTCATAGGTGACAATAATAATTTTTTTATATTTATTGGGTACTTGTATTTAGCTTTGTCATACATTATGTCGTTTCTTGTGATCATCTGGATTCTCTCGCCATGGTATGTTCACTGCCCTGTTCGGCCTATTCCCTTTTTACAGTATTGCTCAGTGTTGTTGCTAATATTGTTAATTTACTCGCTGCAGTAATTATGACAGATCGTTTTGCTTACTAGGAATTACATATAAAATATAAGCAAAGATAGAATACAGACGTCTTGACGCAATGGGAGAAGAATTCTAGTAGACAGAATGTTTCTGTAAAGGTAGAGTGTAACACACTTCACAACAGAAAAACTCCGAGAAATTAATATTTGCATTTATTCTAATTTTATTGTGTATGAAAACGTATTTGATAAGGTAAATAGAATCTATTTATTTCAAGTCTTACTGGACGAGAGTCTCCCGCAGTATCTAGTACGGGCAATACAAACTGTGTATGGCACAACTTGTGATATAATTTTAAATGGAGTGGCAAAAGCAAAAATAACCCAATGAACTTGAGAGTTACCCATTGTCAGCTTCTCTATAACTTTATCTTGACAATTTATTAAAGGAATGCAAAAACTATTACTAAAACACACTGAAATAAATAATGCTGCACTATGCAGACGAACAAGTGATTTTAGATGGAAGAGAAGGAGATTTACAACGTAAGGTTGAAACTTCCCCTTTGAAAGTAAAGAATGACAGTGCTGGAGAAACTCTCACGTTATTAGATTTTCAAACAGCTGAGCAAAACTCAACGTACTCAGACAGTTTTCTCTTTACTTATTCTGATCATCACTACACTGACACACAATATTTTTAGCGCACCGCAATCTGACTTTGGATAATCCCTACAAAACAATGGCCCTGACTAACAATAACCTATACCTTTCATGAATCACCTACCTCACAAAAATCTTCGCTACTCGAACTACTGCAGTACAGTGAGCGCCAATACTGGCAGCTAAATAAAAGATTCTAACTACTGAAAGCACTAACTAATGAGAGGCATAGTTATCAAATGAAAGATTTTGATGGAGAACAAAAAATGTATTTACCTTAATAGCGTTCAAAAGTCATGACATCCAGTCTTACAAATTTTCTTTTTCTGACAGACACATGTCCAGATCGTCCGCTCTCAAAACTCTGCCGTCTATCTCCCCACATCCACCGCTGCTGGCGGCCCACCTCCAACTACACAAAGCTACGCGCTGTTCACATCCAAATGCCCAGCACTACAATAGCAAATATTCCAACAATGCAAAGCAGCCACAGACTGCACACAGCACAATCAGTGATTTTCATACAGAGCGCTACGTGGCGTTACCAACATAAAATCCTAAACAGCCTACTTACATAGCCCCTGTGCTCCCCTGCTTGTGAAAGCAGCAGATGAATGTAATTTTGTACAGCGACGCAGTATAGAAATTAAATAAATTTCTTTACCTTTGGTGTGACATTCTTACGTATCGAAGGATGATGTGACTAGAAAGCTGCAGAAATTCGAGTACCTGTGTTGTACACTCAAATGGAAATGGAAATGAGCGTTTGGCGTCATTGGCCGGGAGGGCCTTACGGGGCAAGTCCGGCCGCCTTGGTGCAGGCCTTATTACATTCGACGCTACATTGGCCGACCTGTGCGCCGGATGGGGATGAAATTATGATGAAGATGACACAACACCCAGTCCGTGAGCGGAGAAAATCGCCGACCCAGCCGGGAATCGAACCCGGGCCCCTTAGGACGGCAGTCCGTCACGCTGACCATTTTTTTTTTAATCGCATTTTGTTCGTTTTCGTTCATTGCATCTGCTCGTGGCAGGCGACGCAAGACAACCGTTTCAGTTCGTCGTTTATTCATTAACTCAGTTTTTTTTTTTATTACATAGGGCAACTAACCCTCTGACCGAACACGCTGAGTTACCGTGCCGGCTACCGTTCAGCTATTGGTGCGGACTACACTCAAATGGGAATTTGAAACTGTTCGATAGGATACATTGCTTAAATTTCATAAAGTAACTGCCATACCAACGTTGTTAGCTGAATGCAGATGTTGAATCCTTTCTAATCGACAAATGAAAAATAATAAAAAGTGTACGGAGGAGCATTCTGAGAGCAGTAGCTGACTACACATTGCCTGAGTTGAAGAGAATGAAGATATTAGGAAAGAATTTAACATATCTAATATGAATGAAGAAACAGTGAAAAGAGAAAAATATGGAAAGAGCATATAACAATAACGCAAGGAACTTGAACACAATAGTCGAGAAATAAAGAAAAAAGCTTCCTTCAGAAAGAAGGAAGTTCGGTCGGTGAATAAGAGACGGACAGGGTAATGTAACTGAGGGTGGAACAGGTCAGAGACGATTTAATCCTTGAATTTGACGATGACGGTGTCGCTATCCAAGTAAGTACCACCTCCAATGCCGGCCGGAGTGGCCGTGCGGTTCTAGGCGCTACAGTCTGGAACCGCGAGGCCGCTACGGTCGCAGGTTCGAATCCTGCCTCGGGTATGGATGTGTGTGATGTCCTTAGGCTAGTTAGGTTTAAGTAGTTTTAAGTTCTAGGGGACTGATGACCTCAGAAGTTGAGTCCCATAGTGCTCAGAGCCATTTGAACCATTTGAACCACCTCCATTACAATTTGTGCTGTAAGTGAGCCACATACTACCAGTTATCAAACGTTGGCAGGGCATTTTAATGTTAATATTTTCTTTCCAGTGTATCGGTATTTCCCGTTCTATAAGGTGATATGCAAGCGGTGTATCAGCTGCTTCGACGACTGACGTAAAATTTCGTGTAATAACGAGTCTGCGAGTAACCGAAAATTCTGCTTTTAAAATTCTCGGAGGCCCGAAAGAAGTAGCGAGATAAAGTTTTTTAATAACGACCTCGCTATCTGCGAAAGCCGAAAATTAACTTCCTGTCACGCACATCGGCTTAAGCAGGATACGGCCGGCGCTGGGGAGTTTGTGGCAGAGCTGCGGAGGAAGCCCCAACCCCCGCCTCACCGCGCCGACGGTGGGGGGCGGCGGGCTCCAGGTCCTGCAAGCCTGAACTGCAGTCAACGCAGTCCATGTTTATTAGTGTGGTTCAGACACTCCTTAAGATTCGGAATATGTGTTAAAGTACGGAAAAGTCATCTAAATCTTGTTCAGAAACCTGACTACAGCTAAAGGAGCCGGACGATACGAAGGGGAGGCAGTAGTTACAGGAGTGCATGAAGGTTTTGTTTTATCCCACATGAATTCGGCAAGCAGTAAAGGAAACCAAGCAGAAATTTAGAAAAGAAAGTAAACTCCAGACCGAATTTTGCCAGAGTTGGCAAGATGAGTTCAGCGCAACAGTTAATGTCTTGAAAAGAGGTTATCGTATGAAATTCGCTAAAACAATGGAAATGGAGTATTGTCCTATTAAGTCATGATATGGTGAGGCAGTTGTATTGTACAGGGTGGTCCATTGATCGTGACGGGGCCAAATATCTCACGAAATAAGCGTCAAACGAAAAAACTACAAAGAATGAAACTTGTCTAGCTTGAAGGGGGAAACCAGATGGCGCTATGGCTGGCCCGCTAGATGGCGCTGCCATAGGTCAAACGGATATCAGCTGCGTTTTTTAAAATAGGAATCCCCGTTTTTATTACATATTCGTGTAGTACGTAAAGAAATATAAATGTTTTAGTTGGACCACTTTTTTCGCTAATAGGCACAAACATATGGCACACAATTTTAGACGAACAGTTGGTAACAGGTAGGTTTCTTAAATTAAAGTACAGAACGTAGGTACGTTTGAACATTTTATTTCGGTTGTGCCAATGTGATACATGTACCTTTGTGAACTTATCAATTCTAAGATAGCATGCTGGTGCTGCATGATTACCTGTAAATACCACATTAATGCAATAAATGCTCAAAATCATGTCCGTCAACCTCAATGCACTTGGCAGTGCGTGTAACTACATTCCTCTCAACAGCGAGTAGTTCGCCTTCCGTAATGTTCGCACATGCATTGACAATGCGCTGACGCATGTTGTCAGACGTTGTCGGTGGATCACGATAGCAAATATCTTCAACTTTTCCCACAGAAAGAAATCCGGGGACGTCAGATCCGGTGAACTTGCGGGCCATGGTATTGTGCTTCGACGACCAATCCACCTGTCATGAAATATGCTATTCAATACCGCTTCAACCGCACGCGAGCTATGTGCCGGACATCCATGTTGGAAGTACATCGCCATTCTGTCATACAGTGAAACATCTTGTAGTAAAACTTCCTGGCAGATTAAAACTGTGTGCCCGACCGAGACTCGAACTCGGGACCTTTGCCTTTCGCGGGCAAGTGCTCTACCATCTGAGCTACTGAAGCACGACTCACACCCGGTACTCACAGCTTTACTTCTGCCAGTATCTCGTCTCCTACCTTCCAAACTTTACAGAAGCTCTCCTGCGAACCTTGCAGGCAGATTAAAACTGTGTGCCCGACCGAGACTCGAACTCGGGACCTTTGCCTTTCGCGGGCAAGTGCTCTACCATCTGAGCTACCGAAGCACGACTCACGCCCGGTCCTCACAGCTTTACTTCTGCCAGTATCTCGTCTCCTACCTTCCGAACTTTACAGAAGCTATCCTGCAAGGTTCGCAGGAGAGCTTCTGTAAAGTTTGGAAGGTAGGAGACGAGATACTGGCAGAAGTAAAGCTGTGAGTACCGGGCGTGAGTCGTGCTTCGGTAGCTCAGATGGTAGAGCACTTGCCCGCGAAAGGCAAAGGTCCCGAGTTCGAGTCTCGGTCGGGCACACAGTTTTAATCTGCCAGGAAGTTTCATACCAGCGCACACTCCGCTGCAGAGTGAAAATCTCATTCTGGAAACATCCCCCCAGGCTGTGGCTAAGCCATGTCTCCGCAATATCCTTTCTTTCAGGAGTGCTAGTTCTGCAAGGTTCGCAGGAGAGCTTCTGTAAAGTTTGGAAGGTAGGAGACGAGATACTGGCAGAAGTAAAGCTGTGAGTACCGGGCGTGAGTCGTGCTTCGGTAGCTCAGATGGTAGAGCACTTGCCCGCGAAAGGCAAAGGTCCCGAGTTCGAGTCTCGGTCGGGCACACAGTTTTAATCTGCCAGGAAGTTTCATATCAGCGCACACTCCGCTGCAGAGTGAAAATCTCATTCTGGAAACATCCCCCCAGGCTGTGGCTAAGCCATGTCTCCGCAATATCCTTTCTTTCAGGAGTGCTAGTTCTGCAAGGTTCGCAGGAGAGCTTCTGTAAAGTTTGGAAGGTAGGAGACGAGATACTGGCAGAAGTAAAGCTGTGAGTACCGGGCGTGAGTCGTGCTTCGGTAGCTCAGATGGTAGAGCACTTGCCCGCGAAAGGCAAAGGTCCCGAGTTCGAGTCTCGGTCGGGCACACAGTTTTAATCTGCCAGGAAGTTTCATATCAGCGCACACTCCGCTGCAGAGTGAAAATCTCATTCTGGAAACATCCCCCAGGCTGTGGCTAAGCCATGTCTCCGCAATATCCTTTCTTTCAGGAGTGCTAGTTCTGCAAGGTTCGCAGGAGAGCTTCTGTAAAGTTTGGAAGGTAGGAGACGAGATACTGGCAGAAGTAAAGCTGTGAGTACCGGGCGTGAGTCGTGCTTCGGTAGCTCAGATGGTAGAGCACTTGCCCGCGAAAGGCAAAGGTCCCGAGTTCGAGTCTCGGTCGGGCACACAGTTTTAATCTGCCAGGAAGTTTCATATCAGCGCACACTCCGCTGCAGAGTGAAAATCTCATTCTGGAAACATCCCCCAGGCTGTGGCTAAGCCATGTCTCCGCAATATCCTTTCTTTCAGGAGTGCTAGTTCTGCAAGGTTCGCAGGAGAGCTTCTGTAAAGTTTGGAAGGTAGGAGACGAGATACTGGCAGAAGTAAAGCTGTGAGGACCGGGCGTGAGTCGTGCTTCGGTAGCTCAGATGGTAGAGCACTTGCCCGCGAAAGGCAAAGGTCCCGAGTTCGAGTCTCGGTCGGGCACACAGTTTTAATCTGCCAGGAAGTTTCATATCAGCGCACACTCTGCTGCAGAGTGAAAATCTCATTCTGGATCTTGTAGTAACATCGGTAGAACATTACGTAGGAAATCGGCAAACATTGCACCATTTAGATTGCCATCGATAAAATGGGGGCCAATTGTCCTTCCTGCCATAATGCCGCACCATACATTAACCCGCCAAGATCGCTGATGTTCCACTTGTCGCAGCCATCGTGGATTTTCCGTTGCCCAATAGTGCATATATGCCGGTTTACGTTACCGCTGATGGTGAATGACTCTTAGTTCAAATGGTTCAAATGGCTCTGAGCACTATGGGACTTAACTTCTAAGGTCATCAGTCCCCTAGAACTTAGAACTACTTAAACCTAACTAACCTAAGGACATCACACACATCCATGCCCGAGGCAGGATTCGAACCTGGGACCGTAGCGGTCACGCGGTTCCAGACTGTAGCGCCTTTAACCGCTTGGGCACACCAAATGACGCTTAGTCGCTAAATAGAACGCGTGCAAAAAATCTGTCATCGTCCCGTAATTTCTCTTGCGCACAGTGGCAGAACTGTACACGACGTTCAAATTCGTCGCCATGCAATTCCTGGTGCATACAAATATGGTAAGAGTGCAATCGATGTTGATGTAGGATTCTCAACACCGACGTTTTTGAGATTCCCGATTCTCGCGCAATTTGTCTGCTACTGATGTGCGGATTAGCAGCGACTGCAGCTAAAACACCTACCTGGGCATCATCATTTGTTGCAGGTCGTGGTTGACGTTTCACATGTGGCTGAACCCTTCCTGTTTCCTTAAATAACGTAGCTATCCGGCGAACGGTACGGACACTTGGATGATGTCGTCCAGGATACCGAGCAGCATACATAGCACACGCCCGTTGGGCATTTTGATCACAATAGCCATACATCAACACGATATCGACCTTTTGTGCAATTGGTAAACGGTCAATTTTAACATGGGTAATGTATCACGAAGCAAATACACTCCTGGAAATTGAAATAAGAACACCGTGAATTCATTGTCCCAGGAAGGGGAAACTTTATTGACACATTCCTGGGGTCAGATACATCACATGATCACACTGACAGAACCACAGGCACATAGACACAGGCAACAGAGCATGCACAATGTCGGCACTAGTACAGTGTATATCCACCTTTCGCAGCAATGCAGGGTGCTATTCTCCCATGGAGACGATCGTAGTGATGCTGGATGTAGTCCTGTGGAACGGCTTGCCATGCCATTTCCACCTGGCGCCTCAGTTGGACCAGCGTTCGTGCTGGACGTGCAGACCGCGTGAGACGACGCTTCATCCAGTCCCAAACATGCTCAATGGGGGACAGATCCGGAGATCTTGCTGGCCAGGGTAGTTGACTTACACCTTCTAGAGCACGTTGGGTGGCACGGGATACATGCGAACATGCATTGTCCTGTTGGAACAGCAAGTTCCCTTGCCGGTCTAGGAATGGTAGAACGATGGGTTCGATGACGGTTTGGATGTACCGTGCACTATTCAGTGTCCCCTCGACGATCACCAGTGGTGTGCGGCCAGTGTAGGAGATCGCTCCCCACACTATGACGCCGGGTGTTGGCCCTGTGTGCCTCGGTCGTATGCAGTCCTGATTGTGGCGCTCACCTGCACGGCGCCAAACACGCATACGACCATCATTGGCACCAAGGCAGAAGCGACTCTCATCGCTGAAGACGACACGTCTCCATTCGTCCCTCCATTCACGCCTGTCGCGACACCACTGGAGGCGGGCTGCACTATGTTGGGGCGTGAGCGGAAGACGGCCTAACGGTGTGCGGGACCGTAGCCCAGCTCCATGGAGACGCTTGCGAATGGTCCTCGCCGATACCCCAGGAGCAACAGTGTCCATAATTTGCTGGGAAGTGGCGGTGCGGTCCCCTACGGCACTGCGTAGGATCCTACGGTCTTGGGGTGCATCCGTGCGTCGCTCAAAGTCCGTCAACTGCACATACGGTTCACGTCCACGCTGTCGCGACATGCTACCAGTGTTAAAGACTGCGATGGAGCTCCGTATGCCACGGCAAACTGGCTGACACTGACGGCGGCGGTGCACAAATGCTGCGCAGCTAGCGCCATTCGACGGCCAACACCGCGGTTCCTGGTGTGTCCGCTGTGCCGTGCGTGTGATCATTGCTTGTACAGCCCTCTCGCAGTGTCTGGAGCAAGTATGGTGGGTCTGACACACCGGTGTCAATGTGTTCTTTTTTCCATTTCCAGGAGTGTACCTTCGCACTTGCGGAATGTTACGTGATACCACGTACTTATACGTTTGTGACTATTATAGCGGAATCAATCACAAAGCGAAAAAAGTGGTCCAACTAAAACATTCATATTTCTTTACGTACTACTCGAATATGTAATAAAAATGGGGGTTCCTATTTTAAAAAATGCGGTTGATTTCTGTTTGACCTATGGCAGCGCCATCTAGCGGGCCACCCATAGCGCCATCTGGTTTCCCCCTCAAGCTAGACAACTTTCGTTCTTTGTAGTTTTTTCACTTGACGCTTATTTCGTGAGGTATTTGGCCCGGTCACCATCAATGGACCACCCTGTATAGAGAGACACAAGTGGTGTTCAACTTTCCATCCATTTAAAAAAGTTTTGAACGGTTCCTACAAAGGTTTTCACCTTTGCACTGCCCAATCACATTAATTTGGTCACCTGTCAAGTGTCTGAATAATCACCGCTGGGAGGTGTGCAGAAAGTGTGTCAGTGAAGTTCTGGAAGGCACCGAGAGGGATGTGGAGCCATGCCGACTTCAGTGTCGTGGCCTGCCTCTCTAGGTTTCTCAGTCGATTCTGGCATTCTTCGAACCATACAAGTACACTTCCTGGTGTGTGACACGTTGCATTGTACTGGTGACTGATGCCATCGCTCCGAGGAAAACCGAGCTGCATACAGAAATGCGCGTGGTCCCTAACGATAGATGCATACTTGTGTTGATCCACTGTATATTGGAGAAGGAAGAGATCAAACAGTGAATGCCATTTTCAGACGTTTCAAGCTGTGTGCTTAAAAGGTCATCTGTCTGATGGAGCATGAAACGTTATTCATCTGAAAAGGCCAACCGTTACCACTCATTGGACGTCAGTAGCGGAGTAACATCGGCATCAGAGCGTTTTGTTAGTCAGGTTGATCATATTCAGGGGTAGAATACATTCCAGGGTCAAACCTATAGTTCTCTTTTGATTGACAGGTCCTTTACCGATTGTTCTGACCACCTGGCGACAATCTGTCCTTCTGAGAAATCTGCCCATCCCTCCCCCTCGCCCTCCTCCTCCTAACCCCTCTGGGAATTCCCCTCGCCGATACAAGCACACTTTTGATATCAATTTCATTGAATAATTGATGAAGTCAGTCAATTAATTAACCCATAAAGTCTCGATACCCCTCCCCATCCCCTCCCCCAGTCAGAAACTCAGTTGACTGGCCATTTGGTGGGAAATCGATTGCAGTGTATGGAATATTGCTTAAACAATTTCTGGTGCACAAGGCAATGTGTGGAACATCGTTTATTAAAACAATTTATGGGATATAAGGTAGTGTTTGGAACTTATCTTATTGATTTAGTTCAAGACTTTCTCAGGAAACTGACTGCAGTGTATGGAACACTGTTTATGTAAATAATATGTGGGTGACAAGGCAGTATGGAGTACTTAAACAATTGTGGCGCTTTTTTATTCTGATTGCACATGGAAATGCTGAGTGTGCTTAGTTTATATTTGCTGCTGCAGACAGGGATGTTAAGGTACTTATTTTTTATTTTCCTCACTTTTTGAAGCACACTGGTGTCTAAGTGGAGACATGTTTCCAAATTCACACACACACACACACAATCAGAATTTGAAGCACTCTCCTACAGACTAGAAAAATGGCTGCAATTTTCTGTGAATTTTCGATGTCTTACAAATTCAGGTCTGGAGATGCTCAACAGCCACAATGGCATTTGGGGGAGGGGCACAGCATCCTACCTCTCCAAAACAGAGGAGGCTACTTGGACTTGCCTCTGAACACTCGAACAAAGAAGACATCATGTCACTCTCTGACATCATGGAACTTTCTATAGGTAAATTGCTCTGCCCCTGTCTCGTTCAAACCAGTCAGCAGAGACTCCTATGTGTCCTCCCCCCCCCCACCCACACACACACACACACACAAAGGACGTCTGCCGGCCGGTGTGGCCTTGCGGTTCTAGCGCTTCAGTTTGGAACCGCGTGACCGCTACGGTCGCAGGTTCGAATCCTGCCTCGGGCATGGATGTGTGTGATGTCCTTAGGTTAGTTAGGTTTAATTAGTTCTAAGTTCTAGGCGACTGATGACCTCAGCAGTTAAGTCGCATAGTGCTCAGAGCCATTTGAGCCACAAAGGACGTCTTGCCACTCTCTGATGTCATGAAACTTCATGTGAAAGGAATATTCTGACTGGTTCATACTGAGTTTACCCGCCAAATTGGTGCTGCTGGTGTCGGAGCACTGTCCACCACTTTCTAAAGACACTCAAATTACGTTACTTTCACCAGCAAACTATTTTGCACACATCGAGAAACATACAACAGTCATATTGCACTGACAGTTAAATCCTGCAAAAGTGATCTACAGATTTGAACAGAATGAAGTGTGGCATATTAGCCTCCATTTGGGGTCTCCCCCATGTGTGTCTAACGTCATGGCACCGTCACGAGTGTCAAAACCGCCCAATGTCCCAATTACAGATCATGTTACTAAATTCCACCTGCCTCTGATCTCACAGCCCCAAGCAAAACATCAAGAGGTGGAATTCTGTTGCTGAGGAAATTCCAGGGTCGCTTCCTGTATCTGTCTCTCTCAAGAAGCCACTCCCTCTTTTGCTTGTGTGAACCAACATCTCAAAACATGAAGACAGTGAAACTTCCTGGCAGATTAAAACTGTGTGCCCGACCGAGACTCGAACTCGGGATCTTTGTCTTTCGAGGGCAAGTGCTCTACCTACTGAGCTACCGAAGCACGACTCACGCCCGGTACTCACAGCTTTACTTCTGCCAGTACCTCGTCTCCTACCTTCCAAACTTTACAGAAGCTCTCCTGCGAACCTTGCAGAACTAGCACTCCTGAAAGAAAGGATATTGCGGAGACATGGCTTAGCCACAACCTGGGGGATGTTTCCAGAATGAGATTTTCACTCTACACCGGAGTGTGCGCTGATATGAAACTTCCTGGCAGATTAAAACTGTGTGCCCGACCGAGACTCGAACTCGGGGCCTTTGCCTTTCGCGGGCAAGTGCTCTACCAACTGAGCTACCGAAGCACGACTGTAAAGTTTGGAAGGTAGGAGACGAGGTACTGGCAGAAGTAAAGCTGTGAGCACCGGGCGTGAGTCGTGCTTCGGTAGCTCAGTTGGTAGAGCACTTGCCCGCGAAAGGCAAAGGTCCCGAGTTCGAGTCTCGGTCAGGCACACAGTTTTAATCTGCCAGGAAGTTTCATATCAGCGCACACTCCGCTGCAGAGTGAAAATCTCATTCATGAAGACAGTGGTTTACATCTCTCCTCAGAATAGTGCGTTCCTACTAGCTAATGTTGGAGACAAAGGCGAGGTGACGCAATTTTAATATCAAAAATAGAGTGAAATAATCCATTTGCACTATTCTGTCAAATTAAATGTTTAACAATTTACTGGAGTCAAATATATCACTTAAAACACTCACCTTCACCTCACGATGATCATCCTGCATACTAAAACATATTTGCAACATTTGAGTATTAATGCAAATATTATGTAAATCAAGTAATGAAATTTCCGCTACAAATACATTCTAGTAGGCAACGGCCTTGCCGCAGTGGATACACCGATTCCCATGAGATCACCGAAGTTCAGCGCTGTCGGGCGTGGTCGTCACTTTGACGGGTGATCGTCCAGGCCGCCATGCGCTGTTGCCATTTTTGGGGGTGCACTCAGCCTCGTGATGCCAATTCAGGAGTTACTCGACCGAATAGTAGCGGCTTCAGTCAAGAATACCATCATAACGACCGGGAGAGCTGTGTGGTGACCCCACGCCCATCCTATCCGCATCCTCCACCGAGGACGACACAGCGGTCGGATGGTCCTGGTAGGCCACTCGTGGCCTGAAGACGGAGTGCTTTTTAAAAATACATTCTAGTGCTAAATATATCCAAGGTCTTGTATGCACTGACGTTTGAGAGCACAAACACCCTCCTCCTTCACAACGTATCCACTAAACATACCACATGAACAAAAGAGCACACCAATTGCCATGAGCCACAGTTACACCATTCACCATGGGCATGGACATAGCACAGTGAGGAGAGACTGGCACACTTACCAGCTATGCTGGCAACTGCATGCCCCATCCCCCAGCATCCACATACCCGTCCTACCAAACACTCAGATGTTGGAGAGAGACTATCACCAAGCAGACAACTGAACAATTTATGTGGGTGGCATGTTTGTCCTTTGCAAACATCCAGCATTTTGAATCTTCCCACGCAACAGACACGTCCACTTCTACCACTGCTTATCCAGCACGCTGGTCACTTTGCTAACCCCTGCTGCCACATGCAAGAGCAGACAGGTCAGCGCATTCTTTGTGCCTAACTGTCAATCACAGGTTGAGCTAACCTGTTACTTCCAGTTGCTGACTCATCGTGGCCACCCCTACAGCCAGCTGTGGTGCACTTCCAAACAAACAGCTGCCTCCTGTATGTATACAGTAGTTCTAACGAATTTCACCACGACATTAAGGCACCAGCTTAAAAAATCCACTTAATCCGAGACAGCTATGTTGTTAACCAGACATCTCGAATTTCTCATGTGAAATGAAGATTTTTCCCTTTTACACGACTTATTTTCGAAGAAAGAAGAGACTGGGGCATACATGTGTTTTTAAGAAGCTAAAGATCGTTTATTGTTGTCAAAATCCTGTAATAGTATACCACAGGTTACATTTCTCCTATGTACTTTCTCATCAGGTAGCAATGAAATGAAATGTCGTGTGGCTAGGGCCTCCCGTCGGGTAGACCGTTCGCCTGGTGCAGGTCTTTCGATTCGACCCCACTGCGGCGACCTGCGCGTCGATGGGGATGAAATGATGATGATCAGGACAACACAACACCCAGTCCCTGAGCGGAGAAAATCTCCGACCCAGCTGGGAATTGAACCCGGGCCCTTAGGATTGACAGTCTGTCACGTTGACCACACAGCTACCGGGGACGGACTCATCAGGTAGAAACAAATCTGATCTAATCAGCTTAATATACGTTATGTTGTAACCTCCCCCTCACTTACCGACCTTAATGACAGTGAAAAATGAAACCGCGTGTACCTAATGGGAGTTTTGGAAAAGCAATCGTCACTGAAGTTAACCTGTCGGTAAAGAGAGGGGAAAGGGTTACATCTAAATGAAAGGAAATGTGCTAATGAAACTGGTGGAAATTAATTTTGAAAAGGGGTAAAGTTAATAAAGAAAGTAAATGTGCAGCCGTTACGTTAACAATTGACTAGCGGTAATTAGGTATTTGAGATTTGGGGGAATCACGGTCGCCAGTCCTAAGGACAATTACTATAGTAACTGAAAAAGAAAGGTTATTACACATATAATTAGCACTAGAAGCGTGGCAACTGAAGGTTGACACGTGTAGTGTGAAAACTGAAAGTTTGTCAGAAGTAATAAATTTCGCTACACCCTGACTTAATTTAGCAAAAGAATTAATAAAGCCGGAAAAACGAAAGTTAATTTAGTGACTGAAGTTAGTAGTGAGCTTTCTTTCTGGAGCACATCGAAATTCAGTAAAATACGGTTAGTCTTGGACTACCTCAACAATCATTTCAAAAGCTACTTGAATCTACGCAATTTAGAAAGAAGAGATTTAACTTTGAACTTGAATTAAATGATTCTGAACAATTAACAATAGTAAAATTTAGTACGTACCAAGCTGAGCTGCAGTCACAGGCAAGCTAAAATACGGTAACAAAGCTCGCACTCTTAATTCGTGCTTGTGTAATCTGAATATTGTAGCCAGCTATTAATGCCATAATTGAACTTTGAAATTAAAGCAGTGAAAACGAGTTAGCTATATTACTTTAATGCTGGCGTTTGAATTTCAACGACACTCGGGTTCATTTCGGAAAAGGAAGGGACTCTGCTTGGTAATGCAATTGGGACAATGAGCAACAAAAGTTCATGCTAAGTTGCTGTAATTATAGTGACGAAAATGGAACAGTTTGAAAAGCTGAGGTCTGCCATACAGTTCTAAAACTTTACGTGCGTCCAGTCTTCCTCGTCGGTTGATTGAAGGTTTGAAGCCGTCGGTCGAGGAGGTGGCGACAGTCACTCATTGTCGGCCGTCGCTGTTGCAGAAGCTGGATGTTGGCGCGCCTTCTTCTCGACACGGTCACCAGACGAAACGGGCTCTTGATGTGCGCTAGTTAATGTTTCCCGTCCGCGACACTATGTCAGAAACTATCATCGCAAGTCGAGCGCAATTACATGCAGCCAAACCCCGAAAGCGCGGCAACTCGCGGGAGCGTCACACAACACACCTGCTCCACTCGCTACTCCCGCCACACTCCTTCTGCTCAGCCCGCGCTCCACGCGGCAGAGTTAACACTACCAAAGATCCTACACACTTTGATTCTTCACACGACCTATCGACTTAATCGTTCGATAGCAGTTTTCCCTAGGCAAGACCCAGCGTAAAAATACAAATAATATTTACGAAACAAACCAATTATACATCGACATAAATGCATAAATATACAAATAGTAAAACAATTACAATATACAAAGAGACAGAAATGTCATGTCTTGAGGTAACAAAGCAAGGAAAGAAAATAATAGCACAATAGATGGAAATAGGAGGATATGCATTTCCGGCGTTACACGTGCCCCACATTGTCTGAGGATGTTCGTGTAACGTAAACAGACTCAGAAAATGTCCCAAAAAAGAAACAGCGGAAATGCATATGCTCAAAACATCAAAAAAATTTAGCCTTCGTCTAATTAACCATAAACCAATTTTAGACGATAATAATTGAGTGGAGACACTCCTAATCTTATTCCACTCTGTCCTCTTGCACAAAATAAAACAGGTTGACAACATATTAAAATTCATAGAAAACATAGAAAATGGTTTAGCTATTCTAAAAATCAAAATTCCTAGCAGTATCAAGAAATGGAATACAATTTACAAAATTAATCAGAGTACATGGTCATAAAAAACAGGTATATCAAAATACGCAAACTAATGATTAATTACATAGAATACACATTTTTATGTAACCTTTTCATAGATAATTTTCTCGTCATGTCCAATTAACGCTAAACAAGAAAATAATATACAGCAGATCGAAAAAAAACATAAATATTGACAGCAGAATTCTTTCACATCAGCTGTCCGGGAAGAAAAGCAACTCCACATTCCGTACTCGCGAGTACAAAGAATGCCGACAGCGGCACAAGAGCCGACAGCGGCTTCGCCTCGCAAGTATTGTTGCGCCCACCTGTGCGGCACGCTTGATCTCACTCGCCTGTGTAGCGGCATTTCCAGAACGTCCGTTTCACTGAATTCTTTAGGAAAAACTCACTCCCGAGTAATCTCAAGGAGTCCCTTAATACTATCACAGTGGATAACTCAACACTGTCCGTCATCACACGCATGTACTAGCCTGAAACTTAAAACAGCGTCTAAGTACATCGGCAATGAATAATAAAAACACACATTCATGAAATATTACAGCAAGTTACAAAATCATATTTATATTCCTTAATCTACTGTGACTCAGCTGAAAACTTAAACTAGCAGCTTGGATTTTTCAGATGATTACTAATCAGTTACTCTTAAATCATTTAGTCAAAATTAATTACTTATTAATTACTACTTCTTTAATGACCTCTAGGTCAGGCAAAAGCATCATAACATGGCACATCCTTAAATCTTACACTCTATATTTACATACTGTACAAATTACCCATTGTGTGGTATTAATCGATCCTAGGTTGGTACAATTTCAAGTCTACAATATTCCGTATACCTAATCGTTTTCCAGAGCGTGGATACTCTAAGCAATAAGCATTTGTGTGAGGTATACCAATGACTTTATATGGTCCATTATAAACAAACTTAAATTTAGAGATTTCATTGTCTATCTCGCTCGATTTCTCATGAGCTTTTACAAGTACTAAGTCTCCGATTGCAAACTTAGCAAAACGCGCTTTAGCGTCATGACGACGTATGCGAGCATCGGCTTTCAGCTTCATTACTTCTCGCAAACGATCTTTTTTCACACCAATACTAATGTCAATCCGTGGAGGGAATTTGATTATCTCTTCCACTAAACTTTTACTTCTGTCATCCAACAGGATTTCCTCTGGAGAAAATCCTGTCGATTCATGTCTCAAGGTGTTCATAATTCTCTCAAATACTGCTACATATTTGCCCCATGCCCTATGATTGTGATGGCAATAGGTACGGCAAAGTCGGCCTAGCTCGCGCATATACCTCTCAGCGGGATTTCCAGCCGGACAGTAAGCTGAAATATGGATCACTTTGACCACATTACTTTCCATACCTTCATTCCACAACTTAGAAGTAAATTGTGCCCCATTGTCTGATAGAATCGCCTTGGGCTTACCAATATGAACAAAATAATCGTTCACAAGCTTGCTATAGACCGCTTTGGCCGTAGCTTTCCTAATCGGGTATAGTTTGATGAACTTGGAAAAAGCTTCTAGCACTACTAAAATGTAGGCAAAGTTTCCTGGTGACTTGGGCAAAGGTCCGTACAAGTCTACGCACAGTAATTCAAAGGTGTCGTTAGGCCTTATACTTTGCATAGGACCACGACTCGTACAGTTGGTAACCTTCACCTTCTGATATAAATCGCAAGTTTTCACTCTGTCAGTAACGCGTTTTAACATGTTGTTAAAATGCACTACTTCACTCAGCTTTTCCGTACATTTCTTAGGTCCACAGTGACCATACGCCAAATGGTAGTAGTCTATTATTTCCGTGACGTATTTGGTGGGCCAGCATACCCGCCACATATTACTATCTTCACCCTTACGTATGTACAAGATATGATCGTATATCTTGTAATACTTTCTTAATTTCTCTCCTTCTGAACTCCTTTCGTCATATCGGGTTTTCACCATATTTAAACAACCGTCCTCGTTCTGATGACGACGTAGATTCTTACAGATGTTCACTACTAATTTACGTCCCTCAACTTCTTTAAAATAGTATAATTTGACCACTCCATCTGACTCATCTTTCAATACATCTTGATTAGACTCGGGCAACCGCGACAGCGCATCCGCTACGCAATTGTCGGTCTCTTTTACGTAACAGATGTCATAGTTAAATTGCTGTAAATACAGCGACCACCTGATGAGTCTTTCGTGAAGTAGTTTACAATCCTTCAGATAAGTGAGTGCTTTATGGTCCGTATGAATAATCACCTTACGGTCCCATAGGTAACCTTTGAACTTCTTGAATCCCCACACGATAGCGAGACACTCTTTCTCAGAAATCGTGTAGTTTCGCTCACTTTTTGATAAAGTTCGACTCGCGAACGCTATCGTCCGGTGTTCCTTGTCCTCTCCTTCACCAACTTCTTGGAAAAGTTCTACCCCCACCCCGTAATTCGACGAATCCGTTCCCAGATGGAAGGGTAGCGATAAATCAGGATGAAATAGTATGTTAGATCTTAACAACTCGTCTTTTAATCTCTCGGAAACGGCCTGACACCCGTCAGTCCACACAAACGGAACGTTTTTGCGTAAGAGGTTATTCAAATTTTCATCATTAAACACTTGTCCTTTTACAAATTTGCGGTAAAATCCTGTTAACCCTAGAAAACTTTTTAACTGTTTCCTAGACTTGGGTGGAGGACAATTCCTTATTGCCTCTAATTTCTCTGGGTCCTTCGTAATACCAGCAGTGGTAATTACATGCCCTAAAAATTTCAGTTCCTGCTTCACAAATTCGCATTTCTTTAGCTTTAGAGTCATTCCGCCACGGCGCAATGCTCTAAAAACTTCATCTAACAGGTCACAATGGTCATGCTAAGTGGCATTGGCCAACAATAGGTCGTCAACATATACAGTTAATCTTGAACTCAAAGCCGGTCCTAGCACTTTATCTAGGGCCCTGATGAATACGGACACAGATATATTAAGTCCAAACGGCAGTACTCTATACTGATAACACCTGCCCGCAAACAAGAAGGCGGTGTATGGCCTAGATTCTTCTTCGAGTTCTATTTGCCAGTAACTAGCCGTCAGATCGAGGCTAGTCATGAACTTAACGTCATGAAAACGTTGCAAAATCTCCTCCATACTCTCTGGTCTGTCGGTTTCGCGTTGAACGACCCTATTCAACGTGCGTGCGTCAATCACAATACGCACACTACCATCCCGTTTTGCTACAACGACCAAACCGTTATTGTATGGACTCGTACTTCTTTCTATCACTCCCCATTCGATCATCTTATCTATCTCCCGTTGCACTGCTTCCTTCTTGGACAGCGGTATAGCATACGGTCTCACGAAGAATGGTTCGTGCGGAATTACATGCAACTTGCATTTATATCCTTCCACAAGTCCCGGTTTGTCTGAAAACACACTCTTATTCCTCATTATTACTTCATAGAGGCCTCGTCTTTGTTCGTGTGTTACGTTTGACACACCGTCTAGAATACTTTCCAATTCACTTTCTACACTATTGTCAATGCCGAGATTCCTCACATTACAGTAGTTCAAATTCATACCTACGTCAATATCATCCGGCCAGTTAACAATGTGTATAGGCTGGTATTGCCTGTGCACACCGTCTCCTGCCTCGTCAAAACTAACTACTATTGTTTTATCTTGTGACGTACATGTCAAAGTTTTGCTTTCGCAATTAATCACTGCACGGTACTTTAATAGCCAATCTAACCCGATAATTACTTCCGTAGTCAAGTCTGGCACGACGACAAACTCTTGTTGAAATCGTGCCCCACATATCTCGAAGTTGACAAAAATCTGTTTTGTGACCGGTTTACTGGCCTTCCCAGTAGCACCGATAATTTTCACTCCTGTTACTGGCATAACTACGATGCCAGGTCTGTCTTTCAGTAACTCAAATATTTTCCCAGATACAGCACTCAATTCTGCACCGGTGTCAATCAACACGTTTAGTTGTAGGTCGTGCATATTAACAGACACTACTATCTGTCTACACTTGTCCTCGACTGTATCTTTATTTTCCCACAGTAAATCCTCGTCTATATCCAGGTCATTCCAGAAAAAACCATCCGGCTTTGATCCTAAATCCGGCTTATCTGGCGGCCTTTTCAGCCTTTGTTCACATACAGTTTTAATTTCAACACGTTTGTCCTGAAGCTTAGTCTGTAGCTTCGCCTCCAATACCGAAACCTTTTCCTGTAACTCGTCAACTAGTGAGTGTTGCTTTGCTATCAATTCATTAATCGTCACCTTCGTTGATTCCACTTTGGTCAGATTAATCTCATCCGCCAATCTACCTGGAGGAATGTGTCCAGTAGTTTCTGCAATTACTTCCGCTAGATCTGCGCAACCCACACTGCTGTCGTCTGACCGTATAATGTCAGCTCTAACCTCATACACGTTGTAATCTATGTGCTTTTCTACCAATCGTGTCCGGCTATCACTAAAATTTTCGCAATCTTTCTCCTTAATACTCTCGCAATGTTTAAACTGGAGGTTTGCGTCGGATGGGTCGGTTACTTCTACCACTGAAACTTTCGGTAAGGTCTGCCGGTTAGGGCCAGAACTTTCCGTTACTGCTTCAACATCTAACTCCTGCTGGACGAAACACGACGAATCTTGCTCGTGCTCCCCCTTAACATCAACTATTTCTAGTAAAGTCTGCCGATTAGGGCCAGAACTTTCTATCATTTCACAAACACTATCTTCCTGCGGGACGAGACGCGGAAAATCCTGCACGCGCTCCCCATAAACGCTTCTCCCATACAGACCCCTATAATCTCTTAGTTCGTCGTATAAGCGACCGAACTGCCTTAACCAGACCTCATCCCTCTCTGCATCCCCTCGCTCGATGACGGACGTTTTATCCGACATCTGATCTTCTCTCAACTCTTGTGAATCATTATTAAACTCAATCTCCAGTTCCGCTGTGGGTATTACAGCTGCCACTTTATGATCGATTTCCGGAACACTACTTAAATTGTTCTCACTGACAGCGAATGTATTTTCTACTGCCGTGTATACAGCTGATCTACTACTTGTGGGCGCACTCTTTTCTCTTAACACTGGCACACTCTCCCGCCGTTGATTATTCCATACGGAATTTTCATAACGGCGACACCTGGGTTTTCTCTTGTTATTGGGCCGCCAAAATTTCTCCACGCCCGCTCGGCCCCTCACCGGCGCGGCTAATGGTTTCCCTGTCTCGTCCCAGCAGATACGCTCCCCGGATGCTGCTGAGGCGGCTGATCACACCCTCTGGCGTTATTACTATTCTGTGAAGCCCGTATCACGTTAGTATAATACTGGTTTCTGTCATTCCTGTTATTATTTGCATTGTACCGATTGTTATTACGGTCCGAACCATTATTGTTATTGCTGCGGTATGCATTATTCCCATGGTTATCGTTGTTATAGTTGGGGTGGTACCCGTTGTTGTTACCACGGCCTCTACCACTGTCGCGATTATTGCGCCAATTGTCCTCGTCCTCAACTCTTTCCAGGAAATCATTGATTGTCCTGTAATTGCTTCCTACGTAGCGTTTTGTATCATCTGGAAGCTTCTTGTAGAGTTCCCAGACTATTTCGGATTCCGTGCGGCGATCACGCAAATATTCCAACTTGCGGATCCAGCCCTCACAAAACTCCCTCATCGAACCGCGCGAATTCGCATCGAAAGGCCTCGATACGACAAATTCGCGCCAGACACTTTGCTGTTTTTGCTCTGACCAGTATTCAGCCAGAAACAAATTTTTAAACTCGTCAAAAGTCAGGTTCGTAATGTTGAGGTTTAAGCCCCAACGCTTGGCATCACCAGCCAGCACATCAATAACCGCATTAATTTTTCTCTCATTAGTCCATGATCTGGGTAAAACTCTTTCACAATTTTTAATGAAATCCGTCGCGTGTATACCGCCTTTTTTCAAGGGGTCGAACTGCTCCTCTTTCGTCAACAATTCCGAACTATGTGCACAGATTGGCACATAGCTCTGTTTTTCGTCAAGTTTCTTTTCTAATTCCGACACTCTCGTAATTACTTGGCAAGTGGTTGTCGCAAGCGTTTCCACTTCCCTCTTTTTCTCTTCGCAGGTATTAGCCTGCTCCCTCACTTTAGTGTCTACTTCGGACACTAAAGCCTTTAAAGTTTCCACCTTCTGTTGATCCTCTTTTTTCACTAATTGAATTTGTTCCGTCACCTTATTCTCGATGATCGGAGCAACTGCTTCTCCTACACTTTTCTCGATTCTGCTAATTTCGGAATCAAAACGAGTATTTATGCTCGCAATTTCCGCCTGAACGCCTATCATTTCCTGTTTAAGATTACCGATTTCGGTATTAATTACAACAATATCTTCTTTGATTTTATCAACTTTTGTATTAACAACTCCAACATTGTTGTTAACAACATTAATAGCTTTGTTCTGATTGTCTAGCTTTCGTTCAATTTTTTCAGACTGAGCTTCTTGCTTGGCAGACTGAGCTTCTTGCTTGGCAGACAGAGCTTTAATTTCTGCCGATTGACTCTTGATTTCATTAATCAAAACATTCAATAAATCAGTTAAATTCCCGGAAACTACCGGTTTTACTTCCGTAGCTGGTTCCTCTATATATGTTCCCCCGTACTCACCATCAAGGGGTACAGATTTGATTTTCGCTTCCGATTCCGAAACATTTTCTGAAGTTTGGAATTCCATTTCTGCTCTTTGTTGCGTTTCGGCGGTCGCGTCTTTCATGCTAGCCGCCTACCCCTGAACAATGGGAACCGCCGTGCGCGTTTCCCACTGTTCGACCGATTGTTCTGTATCCAAGTCTACCAAATTTTGGTAATTGTTGCCTTCACTCATTTTAATAATTTTCAATATAAATGACAAATCTCAAATATAATTAGGATTACTTCCACTACTTATTCTCGCTGACGTAACGGCCTGTACGTAACCAGTACTTTGTTACGAGATTTGCACAATGCAAAATTCGTGTCCAGAACAACCTCAAATCCGAAGATTGTCCTGTCACCAGGTCGCCACGTGTAACCTCCCCCTCACTTACCGACCTTAATGACAGTGAAAAATGAAACCGCATGTACCTAATGGGAGTTTTGGAAAAGCAATCGTCACCGAAGTTAACCTGTCGGTAAAGAGGAAAGGGTTACATCTAAATGAAAGGAAATGTGCTAATGAAACTGGTGGAAATTAATTTTGAAAAGGGGTAAAGTTAATAAAGAAAGTAAATGTGCAGCTGTTACGTTAACAATTAACTAGCGGTAATTAGGTATTTGAGATTTGGGGGAAATCACGGTCGCCAGTCCTAAGGACAATTACTATAGTAACTGAAAAAGAAAGGTTATTACACATATAATTAGCACTAGAAGCGTGGCAACTGAAGGTTGACACGTGTAGTGTGAAAACTGAAAGTTTGTCAGAAGTAATAAATTTCGCTACACCCTGACTTAATTTAGCAAAAGAATTAATAAAGCCGGAAAAACGAAAGTTAATTTAGTGACTGAAGTTAGTAGTGAGCTTTCTTTCTGAAGCACATCGAAATTCAGTAAAATACGGTTAGTCTTGGACTACCTCAACAATCATTTCAAAAGCTACTTGAATCTACGCAATTTAGAAAGAAGAGATTTAACTTTGAACTTGAATTAAATGATTCTGAACAATTAACAATAGTAAAATTTAGTACGTACCAAGCTGAGCTGCAGTCACAGGCAAGCTAAAATACGGTAACAAAGCTCGCACTCTTAATTCGTGCTTGTGTAATCTGAATATTGTAGCCAGCTATTAATGCCATAATTGAACTTTGAAATTAAAGCAGTGAAAACGAGTTAGCTATATTACTTTAATGCTGGCGTTTGAATTTCAACGACACTCGGGTTCATTTCGGAAAAGGAAGGGACTCTGCTTGGTAATGCAATTGGGACAATGAGCAACAAAAGTTCATGCTAAGTTGCTGTAATTATAGTGACGAAAATGGAACAGTTTGAAAAGCTGAGGTCTGCCATACAGTTCTAAAACTTTACGTGCGTCCAGTCTTCCTCGTCGGTTGATTGAAGGTTTGAAGCCGTCGGTCGAGGAGGTGGCGACAGTCACTCATTGTCGGCCGTCGCTGTTGCAGAAGCTGGATGTTGGCGCGCCTTCTTCTCGACACGGTCACCAGACGAAACGGGCTCTTGATGTGCGCTAGTTAATGTTTCCCGTCCGCGACACCATGTCAGAAACTATCATCGCAAGTCGAGCGCAATTATATGCTGCCAAACCCCGAAAGCGCGGCAACTCGCGGGAGCGTCACACAACACACCTGCTCCACTCGCTACTCCCGCCACACTCCTTCTGCTCAGCCCGCGCTCCACGCGGCAGAGTTAACACTACCAAAGATCCTACACACTTTGATTCTTCACACGACCTATCGACGTAATCGTTCGATAGCAGTTTTCCCTAGGCAAGACCCAGCGTAAAAATACAAATAATATTTACGAAACAAACCAATTATACATCGACATAAATGCATAAATATACAAATAGTAAAACAATTACAATATATAAAGAGACAGAAATGTCATGTCTTGAGGTAACAAAGCAAGGAAAGAAAATAATAGCACAATAGATGGAAATAGGAGGATATGCATTTCCGGCGTTACAATGTCATGATCGCAGGACTATAATACTAAACTCATTTTTGGCTCATGACTGAGTGCTAATATCTAATTTTGTCACAACATGCCTCCCCTCTTTCGAACTCCCTTAAAGTACCTGAATGCCTCGCCACATACGAAGTCTCTTATGGTAACAGCATAGAGACATTGTAAAAACCAGGTTTATACTAAGTATCATTTCATACATTTAGTAATACATCTGATTTTATTACGATGGTTGTTTCTCCCTGAGTAGCTGGGACACTGAAATCTCATTAAAAGATATCACTGCAACGAAAAAAAGCCTCATTATAACTCAAGAGTCATACCTGTTTACCCTGGCCATCGCTTCCACCAAACAGGCAGCATGTCATTGATATGAAATTGATAGGGTAATTAATTAAATTCATCGTGACAGTCACTATGCATGGCGAGTGTTTTTTTTTTTTTTTTTTTTCAGCTGTCAGATTTCACTCACCAGGTAGCTGGATGGAAGACGATGTTCTTTTTGAGGAACAACATTGAGAACCGACTTTTAAGGCTGACCGCAGAAGACCTCAGCTGCTGGCAACATACATTTCGCATAAGGACCACACTATTAAGAACACAATCACAATTACTATGCTAATTCCACCCTGTATAAAAATCAGTCTTGGTTCTACAGGCACACCAAGAGTCGCTATTAGTGTTACGCTTTCTAGCAGACATTCTGTCTGCGATTTGGAATCAAGTCTATCCATTCAACTGCATACTTGTATTGGATCCTGTGGCGATGTCTTTAAATGTTTACAGCTACTGGTGAATCAAGTTTGTACCACTCTCATCAAAACGAATCACCTTTTTCTAACCTATCTGCTAAGGATCCCATACAGAAAAATTACAGTGCGGTTTTTTAGACACTCCCTCTCCTCCTTGTAACTGGTCCTCAGTCTCTGCCCGTCCTTCCTGCAACTTTGTCTATGTGACCAATCGAATTTAAGTCGGAACTGAACGGAAGAACAAGGTGAGCTGATTAATGTAACAGGACAGTGTTTTGAACACTCTGAGGAAATGGGAACTTGTTGTAGTTCTGAAAATTGCGTACAGTGTGTAAGGCCAGCGCCTAACGAAGATTTCATCTGCAGCATGAGGTAATAGAAACAACAGTGCAAATGGTTACAGTGGTTTTTCTTATCATGAAAATTAGGAAGACTCCACATCATACAGGAACTGGATGAAGGATGAGGATTTTGCTATTGCATTGCGGTGTATCTCAAAACTACATACAGGTACTGCAGTTCGAAGGAGATCTGTGTCCCTCAGAGTGCATTCAAGCCTGTCACCCAAACATTCTCTCCCTACTTTCTTCTTATGAGTCGCATGAGGGGGTCCCTCCGTTGTTCATTCATAAGCTATTTGATGCATTGTTTTTTCCTTCTGATACACATCCAAGTATTGTATAATTACAGATTTGACACCAACATCATTTTGTTCTTTTTCACCATCACTTAGAGGTCTGTGTCAGGTGCTAAACCGTCATTAACATGTCTCAATCCACTGACTCTCTCTGAAAGCTGGACATCGCATTTTGTTACCCAAAAACACACAGAATGGTTGAAATAAAAGAAATAAGAAGAAACGTGTGGTTTATGCATGATAGACCTCCAGACAGATGTAGTTTGAAACATTCTATGTACATCAATTGTGCTATCAGTTGTGAAGTAGGAATCAGCTTAATTGTTCATGGAACTCCTTGACAGAATAGCAAGAGGGATCCATGAGGAAACTCATCAGTTTAGATTTGAAAGCACGTGGATTACTGCTAAGATCTTTGAATTCATCATGTGGTTGCTTATTGAAAATGGATGCAGCAGTATACTGCACATGTTTCTGCACAGGAGTCAAGGGAGTGCGATCCAAATGCAGATTGGGTTTCTGCCTACTATTAACTGAGTGAAACCTGCTAATTCTTGGGAATAAACTGATACTGTTAACAAGACCTTCTGCATATATATATATATGTATATATATATATATATATATATATATATATATATATATATACAGGGTATTGCAAAAAGGCACGGCCAAACTTTCAGGAAACATTCCTCACACACAAATAAAGAAAAGATGTTATGTGGACATGTGTCAGGAAACGCTTAATTTCCATGTTAGAGCTCATTTTACTTTCGTCAGTATGTACTGTACTTCCTCGATTCACCACCAGTTGGCCCAATTGAAGGAAGGTAATGTTGACTTCGGTGCTTGTGTTGACATGCGACTCATTGCTCTACGGTACTAGCATCAAGCACATTAGTAAGTAGCATCAACAGGTTAGTGTTCGTCACGAACGTGGTTTTGCAGTCAGTGCAATGTTTACAAATGCGGAGTTGGCAGATGCCCATTTGATGTATGCATTAGCACGGGGCAATAGCCGTGGCGTGGTACGTTTGTATCGAGACAGATTTCCATAACGAAGGTTTCCCGACAGGAAGACGTTTAAAGTAATTGATCGGCGTCTTAGGGAGCACGGAACATTCCAGCCTATGACTCGCAACTGGGGAAGACCTAGAACGACGTGGACACCTGCAATGGACGAGGCAATTCTTCGTGCAGTTGACGATAACCCTAATGTCAGCGTCAGAGAAATTGCTGCTGTACAAGGTAACGTTGACCACGTCACTGTATGGATAGTGCTACGGGAGAACCTGTTGTTTCCGTACCATGTATAGCGTGAGCAGGCACTATCAGCAGCTGATTGGCCTCCACAGGTACACTTCTGCGAATGGTTCGTCCAACAATGTATCAATCCTCATTTGAGTGCAAATGTTCTCTTTACGGATGAGGCTTCATTCCAACGTGATCAAATTGTAAATTTTCACAATCAACATTTGTGGGCTGACGAGAATCCGCACGCAGTTGTGCAATCACGACATCAACAAAAATTTTCTGTGAACGTTTGGGCAGGCATTGTTGGTGTAGTCTTGATTGGGCCCCATGTTCTTCCACCTACGCTCAATGGAGCACGTTATCATGATTTCATACGGTATACTCTCCCTGTGCTGCTAGAAAATGTGCCTTTACAAGTACGACACAACATGTGGTTCATGCACGATGGAGCTCCTGCACATTTCAGTTGAAGTGTTTGTGCGCTTCTCAGCAACAGATTCGGTGACCGATGGATTGGTAGAGGCGGACCAATTCCATGGCCTCCACTCTCTCCTGACCTCAACCCTCTTGACTTTAATTTATGGGGGCATTTGAAAGCTCTTGTCTACGCAACCCCGGTACAAAATGTAGAGACTCTTCGTGCTCGCATTGTGGACGGCTGTGATACAATACGCCATTGTCCAGGGCTGCATCAGCGCATCAGGGATTCCATGCGACGGAGGGTGGATGCATGTATCCACGCTAACGGAGGACATTTTGAACATTTCCTGTAGCAAAGTGTTTGAAGTCACGCTGGTACGTTCTGTTGCTGTGTGTTTCCATTCCATGATTAATGTGATTTGAAGAGAAGTAATAAAATGAGCTCTAACATGGAAAGTAAGCGCTTCCGGACGCATGTCCACGTAACATATTTTCTTTCTTTGTGTGCGAGGAATGTTTCCTGAAAGTTTGGCCGTGCCTTTTTGTAACACCCTGTATACTAGCTGTAACAGACTGTACCTTTATCCTTTATGTCCCTTCGAAAGGTTTGTGGCTTTAGCACTATATACATATATATAGTTACACACACACACACACACACACATATATATATATATATATATATATATATATATATATATATATATATATATATAGTTACTTGTGAAGGAAGTGTCTGGTCAACAGCTCAACAGCACAAGGTCGACAATATAAAGTGAGTTCGTACTGTATATACTGAGAGGCCAACGTCAAAATACCCAGACTAGTGCTAGCGCAAAGGGGTCAACAAGAGGCTTGTGAACTTGCACCACTTATTGCCTGAACTGTCTGTCTCTCAGCCAAAAGTATCCTTTGAGAACGAGAAAAGTTACCCTAAAATATAGTACCATAGAAAAATAAGTGAATGAAAATAAGTAAACTAGATTAATTTTCGTGTTGAACAATCACTTACTTCAGATATCGTTCGAATAGTAAAAATGGCAGCATTAAGTCTTTGAACAAGATCCTGAAAGTGGGCTTTCCACAACAATTTACTATCATTCTGAACACCTAGAAATTTGAGCTGTTCAGCTTCACTAATCATATGGCCATTCTGTGAAATCAGTACTTTTGGTTTTGTTGAATTGTGTGTTATAAACTGTATAAACTGAGTCATACTGAGATTTAGCGTTAGTTTATTTTCTACAAGCCATAAACTTATGTCATGAACGGCACTATTTGAAACAAAGTCAATGTTGCACACAACATCCTTTACTACCAAGCTAGTGTCATCAGCAAACAAAAATATTTTAGAATTATTTGTAATACTAGAGGGCATATCATTTATATAAATAAAGAATGGGAGTGGCCCCAATACTGATCCCTGGGGCACCCCCCCCCCCCATTTGACTGTGCCCCACTCAGACCACACAAAGGAGCCATTCTCAACACTGTTAATTATCTACCTTTTGCTGTCTGTTGTTACAGAAAGAGGTGAACAAATTGTGAGCTACTCCCAACATTCCATATTGGTCCAACGTCTGGAGCAATATTTTGTGATCAACACAACCAAACACCTTAGTTAAATCAAAAAATGTTCCTAGTGTTCGAAACCTTCTATTTAATCCATCCATTACGCCACAGAGAAAAAAGAATACAGCATTTTCAGTTGTTAAACTACTTCTAAAGCCGAACTGTACATTTTACAGCGAATTATGTAATATAAAATGATGAATTATCATTATATACACAGTCATTTCTATAAATTTAGCAAATAGAAATAGATCTAAAATTGTCTACATTATCCCTTTCTACTGGCCTTACTACTGAGTACTTTAATCGTCAGGAAACCGACCATTCTTACCGGAAAAATTACAAATATGGATGAGTTCTACGCTAACACGTGCAGCACAGTACGTTAATATTCTACTAAGCACTCCATTATATCTGCGACAGTCCTCAGTCTTCAGTGATTTAATTATTGACTCAATCTTCTCTTTGTCAGTATCACAGAGGGGTATTTCAGACATCAGTCTCAGAAAGGCATTTTCCAAGATAGTTATATTATTCGCTGTAGAAACAAAGTTTTTGTTTAATTTACCAGAATGCTCAGAGAGTGATTGATAAATACTGTACATATACCTAACTTGTCAGAAACACTAATATCTGTAGTACGAACTGACTTTACATCGTCGACCCTATGCTGTTGACCAGACACTTCCTTCACAAGTGACTATATGATTTTAATCTTATCCTCTGAATTAGCTACTCTATTTATGTACCACATACTCTTTGCCTTACTAATAACATTTTTAAACACCTTACAATATTGTTTTTAAAGGGCTACTGTAGCTTGATTGTGACTTTTTCTGACATTTTGATATAATTCCCACTTCGTTCTACATGATATCCTTATCCCACTAGTCACCCACACAGGCTGCCCTTTACTGCCAGTAACGTTATAATCGAAAGCAACTTTCAAACAGCATGAGAAATGTGTTATGGAAAGCATTATATTTGTCATCTGTTTTATCCGACCTATAAACATCCTTGCACTCTTTTTCCGTAATGAGATTTAAACAACTCTCTATTGCCGTTAGATTAGGTATCCTACATAATGTGTAATTGTATGTAACATTTGTTTTAGTACAAAAACACTTTAGTGCTAAAATCTGAGCATCATGTTATGACAGGCCATTCACCCTTTTACTAACAGAATGCCCATCTAGTAATGACGAACGAATAAAAATATTGTCTATGGCTGTGCTACTGTTCCCCTTCACTATGGTTGGAAAAAACACAGCCTGCATCAGATCGTATGAGGTTAGATCTTCCAAATTCCTTTTTTGTGCGCAATCACATACAAAATTAACATTGAAGTCACCACAAATAACAAATTTTTGGTATTTCCTATAAAGTGAACCAAGAACCCTCTCCAGCTTGAGCAGAAATGCTCTGAACTCAGAGTTAGGGGACCTATAAACAATAACAATTAGAAGTTTAGTTTCACTAAATTCAACTGCCCCTGCACAACATTCAAATATCTGTTCAGTATAGTGGCGTGATATGTCTATGGGCTCAAATGCAGTACTATACTTTACATACATGACCATTCCTCACTCCGCAAAGAACTCCTTGAAAAACTGCCAGCTAATCTGCATCCTGGTAAAGGAAGCCTCTGAATTGCCAATTTTTTTTTCTGTGGTACTCTGATAAACCAGTAATGCAGAGTCAACATATATGAGCAGTTCACTAACTTTATCTCCAATACCCCTAATATTTTGATGAAATATGCTAACACCTTCTCTACCTGGATACCTTACCTCCTCTGAAGGTGATTCCTTTGTTAGAGGGACTTCCTTTCAAGAGGCATACCTATCAGCTGACTTCAATCTAAAAATTACTACTACAGGAATTTTTCCATGAGTGATCCAACCGTCACCCACTAGACTGTCACCTATAAGCTTTGCCAGCGTCCCCCTCCCAAATGTATTGAGGTGCAGGCCATGCCTAGTGAAACCCAATCTATTGAAGGACTGAGTTGGCACCACTGCAATGTGAGCCATGCCCTCTGCGATCAGTGCCTTCTCCTGACCCATGCTGACGCATCCAATAGCATCATTAAGATGAGGCCAATCATGAAGCTGGAACAGTTGCATGAAGTGCACGTTAGTGCCACCAGTTTGAGTAGCTATCTTTACCAGGTCACCATTTACATCATATCCCCTGTCCATACCAAGACTATTCCCTGCTCCACCCACAATCACTACCTCGTCCTCTTTCGTAAAGGTTAGGTTAAACTGCTCAAGTGCGGGATAATACAGTTGTTCCTCCTTGACACCACTTCTCCAGAGTGCCTCCTCTTGCCACTAATAAGGCGTGCAAATGTAGTATCAGTCTACTCTCCACCTCCAGTACAAGGAATTTTATTGATTTTGCTCAGTAGTCATCTTATGATTTTTTCCCTAATTTTATGTGTTCCCAGTCAATATCTATAATTTTACGAGGTTTCGTGATATTACCTATTTCATGGTATTTACCTCCATTTTTACCTATTTCACATCAGTTATACCAGGTTATCCTCGAATTTTAGTGATCTTGCGTCATTTCTCGTAATTTTTTTTTCCAATTCAGTATTAATATGGTCATATTGCTGACATACCCATGTGCTCTTTGAGTTTCTACAAGAATATTTGTGCATTTTATATAGTAACCTATTTGCCCTCTTCGCAATGATAACACATGCATGGATTAGGAATAGGACGAACATGAAAAGTATAGTAATAGTCGCTTTGTATCAATATGAAACTGAAGACTCGATTTACATCCAAGATGTGACAGGTAAATGGAGTCCTTCGCATATATCGTCGTTCGTCTAGAGGAGGGTGCCGAAATAGGTTCCCCATCGATGAACACGATTCATCACACATGTGTGGGAAGCTATCGGCTGACAGTGGTGTGTAGACATTTACTGTTAGCGACTGCAGGCAGACACTGCTCTAAGTCACACACAGAACACGCAAACGTACACAATTCAATTGCGAGCTACAACACATAACTGATGCAGCCCAAGAGAACCATGGAGTAACGAAAGAGTAAGCAAATTGTAGAGAACTGTAGCTAAATAACAGCAGATGGGTATTGTCAACAGGAGAATGTGTATAGTGGCATATAATTGACACATAATGGTCTGTGTGAGTAATACTGAGATGCAGAGAGAAGAGGTGTTGTGATATTATGAAGTTAATGAGTTTCATATTATGTAGAGAGTTGATGGAGCATTGTGGAGTTTTTGTGTATTTACAGAGATTAATTAAGGTGATTTGTGTTTGACGAAGGAATATGTATTTGAAATAAAAGTGATACTAAATTGAGATGTAGAGTTGATGTAGGCGTGTGTCTGTTTATGAAGGTTTATATAAGGTGTAAGATATACAGAAAATGAAGAATGTAATAATTGATGTCTGATTGTCATTTACATTCACATGAGTTATCCTGTTTACATCAGTACATATTTACAAGTTGTACTGATGAAAGATGTACGTTGATGATAAGTGGAGAATAGCTCCTGAAGAGCAGAGAAATAATATTGTAGTGATCTAATTAGCTGTCAAGGTCGATAATTTATGTTATACGGTTGAGTGCAGATGTACAATGCTAGCAGTATGTGGCAAACGATGAGAATTAATATTTCAGATTCTGAATCTGTATAACAAAAGGTATTCACCATCCTACATGCAGTGTTAATAACAACTGTTCAAATTCAGTAAAAATAGCTTACGACAGAGTAATGCAGCCATCTCTCTGGAAAATGGTTCTGAGATGACCACACAGTGATAGACTTACATCTACGTAATCTGCTAAGCAGTAAGACATTGCCAATTATTTGTATTATTTATTATATGGTTTTTAATACCTTTTGTGTTACTAGTGTATTAGAGAACAGTCATTAATTAGAAGTATTTCCTCTCCTTCTTGTGTAGTGCTAAATTGAGGGAATAGTGATAGTGTTTTATGACGGCAAGCCTTGCTAAAAGGACGGGAAACCCAACGGGTAGCCGAAATAAAGTTAGTATGTGCTTTTGTGCTGTGCTGCATAACAGATATCTATCGTTTTATGGCACACACAAACTGCTGAAGAGATAAAGTTGTTGTGCACAACGTAAAGAATGTGTGTTAAGTATTTTTACCGATAAGGTATGTTGAACTTTTTGTGTAACATTTTCTGTAGAGGCAGTTTACGACCGCAGTCAGAACGAATTTACTCGATATTTTACAATTTCAGTGTGTACTTGGATTTGACTTCTTCGTTCTTTTTGAGTCTGTATGAAGTTTTCCTACATTCTTTTTCACCTCCAGCAAAAAGGAAGCTTTTTGGGCGTGGATATAACGGGTCTGCAGCGCCTTACGTAAAAATAAACGTAGTATTGCCTCTCAGAGGTAGAGGTAAGCTAGATATCGATAGTTTAGCGCCACGAGCACCAGAGAGACATAGCAACTGTTAGTTAGTGGAGTGCAGGCAGTATGCAGGGTCAGAAGTGGCTAAGAGAGCTCTAAGCGAGCAGGGCGTGGTGTAGTGGTGGTAGGTCGATGGTATTACTTATTGTCGACTGAGCGTGTCCCCAATGCCGTGGGTTAACCCTCAGCAGTTTACCAACAACGACAAAAGAGTTTATTTTGAAGTGTTTCAATTAATTATCTACATCGGACCGTAATTACGTGTTTAGTGTCAACAGATCCGGCAGTTTACAATTGGACTGCGGTGATGACTGTGCCGTGTTTGCGCTGGTTAATGCAATACGGTGTGAAGATATCAAAGAGCGACCTGTGGTGAGTGTAACCGTCATTAAATTGTAAGACAAAGTGAGTAACATTTGTGTAAAAACAAGAACATAACACTTTTTTACAGTGGAATGCCATAGTGATTATTAGTGCAACAGAACCTAACTAATTGTGTTACTTCATTATTCAGCAGCAGAAACACAGATACGACACAACTCCCACAGCGTCCTTAGGATGCGGTCAATCTAATTCATTTATTAGGTTGCTACTCCGTGATCAGTAATATTCAAACCAACAGAGAGTGTTTCAACTTCCTTCCATCCCACAGCTACCTGTAATCGGTGATAATGACCATCTCACATTACCCTTCAAACGCCTAATGGTGACAGATCAATACATTGTGAATAACTTTTGTTAGAGAAATGTTCGCTGACGCTTCCCAGTGACGCTAGGGGTTCTTACGTATTGGCGACAGGGCGTAGGCATTCTGCAATACGCGTGTACAATCTGAGTTGCTGGGGTGCCTGAAGACAGCGTAGGGGAGCGCTGAAACTGTTTGCTCGAATAAAATGAGAACTGGAAATTTAGACGTCCGAATGTGTTTTGATTCGACATTCTATGATGAACAGCTGAGGTCCCGCAACCGTCTGTATAAAGATGGACTTACAGACGTAATTCTGTAGTGATGGCCTATACACACTCTCGTGACACGCCATGTTTATCTGAGAGCTGTGTCTGTGCTACCCGACGACTTTCTATGGTGAGCTGATCAACCCGACACCAATGAGTCTCATCGTTTGAGATACGCCGTCGTCCGCTCTTAGCTCAGACACACACGTTGAGGTCAGCACCACGTTTTCCTTCACTACGAGCACGAACAACTCACTGTCGCACATACCTGAGGTCAACACGGTCATCACCGTAGTCAGTGGATTTCAATTGGAAGCACGTTTCATGCGGTTAGAAACTCGACTACAGCACGCTATTTCTCAGGCACCAACATGGATATATTACACACCGTCATGTTACTTACACACTACAATTCGGAGCCGTCTTGCGCAAATGGTTGCAGCTTGCGTCAGTGACGGGAGGGAAAGCCGACCGAGTAATACGCATGACATGTAATACCTCATCGATATCGAGGAAAGAATAAAATTCGGAGGCATCACTTTTTAGGGGTAGCCGCGCGGTCTGAGGCGCCTTCTACATCTACATCTACATCCATACTCCGCACGCCACCTGACGGTGTGTGGCGGGGCGTACCTTGAGTACCTCTATCGGTTCTCCCTTCTATTCCAGTCTCGTATTGTTCGTGGAAAGGATTGTCGGTATGCCTCTGTGTGGGCTCTAATCTCTCTGATTATATCCTCATGGTCTCTTCGCGAGATATACGTAGGAGGGAGCAATATACTGCTTGACTCCTCGGTGAAGGTATGTTCTCGAAACTTCAACAAAAGCCCGCACAGAGCTACTGAGCGTCTCTCCTGCAGATTCATCCAATGGAGTTTATCTATCATCTCCGTAGCGCTTTCACGATTACTAAATGATCCTGTAACGAAGCGCGCTGCTCTCCGTTGGATCTTCTCTATCTCTTCTATCAACCCTATCTGGTACGGATCCCACACTGCTGAGCAGTATTCAAGCAGTGGGCGAACAAGTGTACTGCAACCTACTTCCTTTGTTTTCG
Organism: Schistocerca cancellata; assembly: GCF_023864275.1. NCBI lineage: Eukaryota > Metazoa > Arthropoda > Insecta > Orthoptera > Acrididae > Schistocerca > Schistocerca cancellata. Next base: position 322,867,226 of record NC_064628.1, on the reverse strand, counting down.
GATTGCATTTCCTTAGGATTCTTCCAATGAATCTCAGTCTGGCATCTGCTTTACCGACGATCAGCTTTATATGATCATTCCATTTTAAATCACTCCTAATGCGTACTCCCAGATAATTTATGGAATTAACTGCTTCCGGTTGCTGACCTGCTATATTGTAGCTAACTGATAAGGGATCTTTATTTCTATGTATTCGCAGCACATTACACTTGTTTACATTGATATTCAATTGTCATTCCCTACACCATGTGTCAATTCGCTGCAGATCCTCCTGCAATTCTGTACAATTTTCCATTGTTACAACCTCTCGATATTCCACAGCATCATCCGCAAAAAGCCTCAGTGAACTTCCGATGTCATCCACAAGGTCATTTATGTATATTGTGAATAGCAACGGTCCTATGACACTCACCTGCGGCACACCTGAAATCACTCTTACTTCGGAAGACTTCTCTCCATTGAGAATGACATGCTGCGTTCTGTTATCTAGGAACTCTTCAATCCAATCACACAATTGGTCTGATAGTCCATATGCTCTTACTTTGTTCATTAAACGACTGTGGGGAACTGTATCGAATGCCTTGTGGAAGTCAAGAAACACGGCATCTACCTGGTAACCCGTGTCTATGGCCCTCGGAGTCTCGTGGACTAATAGAGCGAGCTGGGTTTCACACGATCGTCTTTTTCGAAACCCATGCTGATTCCTACTGAGTAGATTTCTAGTCTCCAGAAAAGTCATTATACTCGAACATTATACGTGTTCCAAAATTCTACAACTGATAGACGTTAGAGATATAGGTCTATAGTTCTGCACATCTGTTCGACGTCCCTTCTTGAAAACGGGGATGACCTGTGCCCTTTTACAATCCTTTGGAACGCTACGCTCTTTTAGAGACCTACGGTACACCGCAGCAAGAAGGGGGCAAGTTCCTTCGCGTCCGTGCGGCTTCCCCCGTCGGAGGTTCGAGTCCTAGCTCAAATTGCTCTGATCACTATGGGACTTAACATCTGAGGTCATCAGTCCCCTACAACTTAGGACTAAATAAACCTAACTAACCTAAGGACGTCACACACATCCATGCCCGAGGCAGGATTCAAACCTGCGACCGTAGCGGTAGCGCGGTTCCAAACTGAAGCGCGTAGAACCTCTCGGCCTCAACGGCCGGCGGTTCGAGTCCTCCCTCGGGCATGGGTGTGTGTGTGTGTTGTCCATAGTGTAAGTTAAAGTTTGATTACGTAGTGTGTAGCCTTAGGGACCGATAACCTCTGCAGTTTGGTCCCATAAGACCTTACCACAAATTTCACTTTTTAGCACGCCTTCGTGGAATTTGACTAATATCATTTCCTAAGCATGCTGAAAAGGTGTGAGGATTTAAAGTATTTACGGTTTTTAGAGTTCATCAAGCTAGTTGTTCTCACAGTGCTGATGTAATCTCATTAATGAAAATGTTTTTTATAACGGGACACACTGTTGCCCTCTAGACCGTACCACACACAACACGCAGATCACCACCGGCAACATTTCAGTGACGCACGTTCTTCTCTTTGGCGGACAGTTCATACTACAAACATTTTAATCCTCTTTAATCTAGTAATGAACATTATTAGTCTCCCTTTCATGATTCGATAACAATACCCTGATTGATCTGTCACTACTATAAAGTTATCTCGCGGGGGGCAATGCCCACGCGCTTGGCGGAGGGGGGGGGGGGGGCGGCGCTGGATAGCGTGTTTGCTCTCTCAAAGCAGCCGCCTGTGCTAGTCAACCACTCCATCTCTTGACTGAAATGCGGACGCGAAAAATGGCTGCGCTAACTCTGTTAACACTGTTGAGGACTCGGCAGAGTTGTGAAGGCCATTACACAGTACTGTACAACGTTCAGAGTAACACATATAACTCAACCGCATATAAAGATTTCCATTTGTTACACTTCAAATGCAATGTAATGTCCCTATGTAATGTAATATGATTGTAATATGACGGCTGCGAGTACCAACGATGTGCCCTCCGGAATTTCATACGAAAACGCGCTTTGCTCTGACAACAACGCTATTTGCTGAAAAAAAAAAAAGAGGAGCAGCTACGTTTCCTTGTAATTGTTGGAAATAAGTAATGCCGATTGGACATTGTGTTTTTTTGTTGTTGTTGGAGATAAGTTTGCATATAGAAGTAACGTGAAGTGCAGAGGTCAACATGTAACTGCGAGTATCAAGATTAAAAATTGAATTTGTGAAAAAGGTAAATATTGTTCGCGAACCTTTATTCGATGTTGGATCCCTGGACCTTAAAAAAACTGTTAGCATGTTTTGCAATGCAGTGCATAGTGATTTCTTCGCGAATTAACAATACTAGGCGAATCTGCTACTATCACGGTCCGAACGACGCGCGATATTTCGCCGCCAGCTTGTGTGTTCAAGACGTTCTCTAAGCGACCAGTTTGTTGGTCAGAAGATACCACACTGCCACTGTTTGTTCAACCTTCTAATTCTGAAAGTGTTTTCCAGAAAATCTTACGGCGACTGTGAGTACTTTTGTGGTCAAGAGAGAGACAGAGTCTTCATCACGAGTTATAGCAGTTTTCTTCAACTTTGCCTGGCGTTCTCTGAGAACTGGAGAAGTGGAAACCTCCGACCCACAACTCGTTCTGAACCTAACCCGTTCTTTCGTTTTCTTTTTTTTCAGTAATTTATGGTTAGGACATGCGCCCGTCGAGAATGGAAAGGGAACAGAATACAACGGGCAATATTCAGTCAGTTGAGGAAGTTCCTTCCACTGATAGTTCAGTACCTGTAATGACCACGGCTAGGACTGAGGAGCTAAACATTAAAGATCTTTTACTTCATATATCCCAAGCTGTGCAGACGTTAACTACAAATCAACAGTCGATGTCTGCAAAAGTGCAATTCCGCATAAGAATCAATGGCAGCAGAACAAGACAAAATTTCTACTATAGTTCATACTGTAGCAAGCAGTAGAATAGGCAGGTCTCTCTGCTAAACAAAACGGTCTCTTTAAGCAGCAAAGAAACAAGATTTTTAGGGTCTGAGATACGAAGTGGGTCATTTAAGCATTCAGCAAAGTGATCTTGCTACGGAAATGGCAAATCTTAAGCTAGACCAGGAGAAAGATCCTGAGAAAATCTCCAAAATCCAAACCGAAGTGAAAGATGTTACCACAACAGTAGATTCTCTAGTGTCCAAATTGGAACATGCTAAATCAGTTTGTGTCGCAGTTACATAAGAGAGGATGACACAGTGTGTTAATGAACAATTGCAAAAAGCTGTGTAAAACGTTCAAATGGCTGATGTTATCAGATTCCGCAACGATCCAGATTGATAGTGATGTGATAAGCCAACAATTCGGTCAAGAGTTCTCGAAGTGGAAAAACAATATAACCAAATCGGTTGAAGAATGTTCGAAGTCACTAAACGAAATAAGAGCGAGTGGTTCTGACACACATGTCACATTTTCCGACGTAGCTCTACTCCTACGACAAAAAGTGCACATGTGGTGTCTGACGCTATTTATGGCAATATACCACCCAACAATGTATACACCAAAATGTTGATGGAAGAGAAGCTCCTAAAGCACCGGCCGTTCCAAGCTTTCTCTCCGGAGAAGAAAACTGTTAACCCTGTCGTTTTCAATCGCGGGTTCTGAGGTGTTTACCTCGTGCATGGACTGACGTGCAAAAGATTTCTTTTGTCGCTGGGTACGTACAAGTGGAAGGTAATTTATGGTGCACG